>NC_134414.1:151664005-151967036 GCF_030867145.1 Opisthocomus hoazin
TTCCTAAACATCTCACAATTTAAACCATTAGACACATAATGCTGTGTTGATGGACTATCTCTAATGATAGGACCACTTTATGGTAATTATGCCAAATCTAGTAGGGAGGACTTTAAGCTCATCTTTCTCCCTGGTATCTGACCTCATACTTCCTACTATAATTTCTTCTTCAGTTAACTGCCTAGCCAAAAAAATACACAGTAAGCAACCTAAGTGCCTGGCCCTTGGACAGATTATAGGCTGCTACGACTCACAATTGTCATGGGGTCACCTGCATGCTAGTGGAAAAAGCGGCTGGTTAACAGCTCTCTGTTCAGTCGTGGAGCAGAACCTGACTGATGAAGGTGTCTCGGTAGGTGCTCACACCATGCCTGGGTTCCCTACCATTTCATACTCTGCAACACCTCAAGTCTAGAGAGTAACGGTGAGCTGTCATTAGTTCGTAATCTCAGCACTGAGCAGTTCCTCTGTCTTAAGGTTATAATCCAATCTGGTGATTAGTTTGTAATATACAATACAGGTTATGATACAATAGCTCTCCTTCTGATGTTTCAATAAGACTATCAGGCTAGGCTGTCAGATGATGTAATTTGGCACAGCTACACCAAATTAACACAGCTATTTAGGTGGGCGTGACTAAATTTATGACCTGAAGGTTGAACACACTCAAGTCTGGACTCAGGTTTATCAGCAAGGGGAAAAGATCAAAGTTATTTTGGAATCTGCAAACACTGACTGAAGGAAGCACAAATCCAGACAAAACTTAGCACAAGGAAAAGAATTTAAAATTATTTAATAGCTGAAGCTTATGGGCCAGAAATACTTTCATCTTCATCAACCAAAGGAAAGCTAATGATGCTGTTTTGTTGTGTGTCCCAATGCTCTGGTTACTTGAGAGAAAAACACTTCTTGCATAGTGCAAGGGAAATTGTTCTATCCTCAGTAGCTGTCAACAGGAATAAGCAGGAGCAGGACTGAAATACAGCATACTCCATGCCTGCTTCAGAAAGTCATTTCTCTTTTGAACCAAAAGATCTCAGATTTGGTGAGTCAAGATACACCAACGCTCAGTAACAGATTTGAAGGCTGCCAAGACAAGTGAACTATTGTCTATCAGGTGAGGTTAGAAAACATGGAATCTAACTTTAGATGGTGCAAGTGGGTGCTGGAAAAGGTCACTAGCAGTATATGTCCCTTTCCTACATTTTGGCACTAAAAAACCACAACACGTAGTACAAAAAACAACCTTTCCTATGTTGACAATGTTACAATTTAAACTTCTTCAAAGCCTGTGTTCTTTAAGGGAGTTCATCCTGTCTCCAGGCTATAGTACTTGACTATGGTTAGTTGAAACGATGATACATTTTTGGCTATTGTTAGGTTGTATTTACAATCCCGGTGTTATTTAGAGTTAGACCCAGATGTGGGTAAGAGCAAAGACAGATCGCAAAAGAGAACAATGGCATTTCTTGTACTTCTTCAGCAAGAAAGACAATGAAATTCAGGTAAGAATTTCTACTAAACACACAAAACACAAGGAATTAGACTGCATTTCCAATGGCCCAGCATCGCCAGGGGTATAATAGAGTCACACTCACTCTGAGATTAGTTCCAAAGACTTCCTCAAGAAGCAGTTCCCAGCCAGTGAGGGACAAGCATGCTTCAGATGAAGTGTGGAGGCCAAGCTGACAAGCTGTGCTGGATGCTTGCAGGCTCCGCAGATTATTAGAAGGCAGTAACAGTAGCAGCAGCCCTGCAATCTGAACAAATCATTGAGCAAAGAAAAATAATTGCTTGAAACATTGCAGCTGAGCCCAACATGAGAAGCTTGGCAAACGGGCTGGGATCCAGTGTCGAAGAAATGCCTTGTTGATAGACGGAAAGTGCAGTATTCTACTATTTCTGGCGTGCTAAGATACCCAGCTCTCAGAAAATGTCATACATAGACTGGAAATAATATCGTCCCACAGGGGCATGACAATCTCTACCGAAATCAGCCAGTAAACGGACAATATTAGATTTTCAGAAATGTTAATTAGCCAGTGCTTTCTAGTGATCTCTGTACAGCATGCTGAATTATCAAAGGTTTTGAAAATCAGCCCTCAACACACTCTGTCACGTCAGGTATCTCATCCATCTATACTGCTAGTCTCAGATCCCCAAAACTTATGGTCCGAAAGATAATCACTCAGTTGATACCAGCAGAGCACCTATTACAGCACATACTTAACCGCAATACAGGGCATTACATCATAACACTACACTGCTTTCATCCATTCTAGCAGTGCTGCTTTGTACACGCCGTAAGCTGCATTGCCAGATTTAGCTCTCTACCACCATAAATCTGGAGTCACCCTTCAGGGAAAAAAAATAAACAAAAATGGCAGCCAGTCAGGATTTACAAGGGCCAATTTGTTGCTCTGTAAACACAAAAATGAAAGACAGATTAGCCATCAGCTATATTGCTTATTTGACCAGCCGTCTGTCAGGTAAAAAAAAAAAACAAACAGTTGCCAAATCATTGTAACTGAAATGTGAGTTTCAATTTCTATTATAATTCTCAGAATAAACTGTCAGCAAATGTCGTTTCCATAACAATGTTTGGTAAAGCTTGACACATTATAAAGTTGTAGCTTCTCCAATACATTTCACAAAAGCATTCAACAAAAACGTATTTTTGGTAAGATTTTATTTTTGGATTGTCACTGAACTATGAAGATTCATATAGAAAGCTGAACAAATTACTTGTAGAGATGTAAGGGTCAGGTGTGCCATTAACATTCAACTATGAGAAAGATACTTAGCAGATAGAATGTAGAATATGAATACTAACCTGATGCAATGCCAAAAATTTTGATAAAATACCAAAGTTTTTTTTACCTCGAGGGAAACGAATTAGCAAAGCAAACATGTAAGAATTGTTATCCCAGACTTGGTGGTATCACACAAATTGAAATTTACAGGAAATCACTACCAGATTTTTGTAATAAATACAGTGCCATGCACTGATAACAGTAGGCACCATCATCCACATTTCAAAATCCATTTTATGCCTCATTAGAAGTACTCCTCATTTTGTCATTTTCACAAATCTTTTTACCTCTTTTACATCAGCACATTTAAAGAAAATCACACAGTACCGCGGACTAGACAGGCTTTTAAGAAAAAGGTACCTATCGCATCACATCATTGAACATTTTTATAGCTTTGCTTCTGCATGTTTCTCCGATATTTTTCCCATATTTCTGCAAGTACTATTATTCTGGTAAACACTTCAAGTTCAGAAGAGGAAGGGTATGTAACAAAGCCACATACACACTGTGCTAGGCCGTGACTTAATAATGGAAAGATATGTTCAGCAACGGAATACCCAGAGCAAAAGTCGGCTACTCCCAGGAGAGTTCTGCGAGGTCTGCCTGTTGCTCAGGAGCTTAAGATGCTGAAGCCAAATCTTTCCTGTAGCTCAGGCACTTCAGTACTTAGACATGTCCCATAATGCGTTTACTCCTCAGTGTATTTCCTTCTATACATCAGGATGGCTATTCATGAGCTCTAAGCCAAAGCTTTCTGAAATCAATGGGGAAAAAAAATATCTCTTTATACTAGTGTTATTAAGGGCTGCAGAATCTAGCCATCATTTTTAAAGCCGTGATAGAGGTGCACACTTAAACTTGCATCTTAACTGGGTAATTTAAAAGCATTCACAAACTGAACATACACGAAGTCCTTCCTGTAGCAAAAACTCTGTTATGCTAAGTTTTGAGTGCCTCATTAGGGTAGGCTCCTAAGCACTTCAGTGAGTGCTTGCTTGAGAAAGAACCTCAGGACAGTCTCGTAACAGAGAAACTGCTAGAGCGTTCACTGTCCTCAGATGTCTGCACCACTGGATAAAGTGTTAACGTGCACGAACAGTTCAGAGGTGATCACACGCCAACTGATATCACGAACTCCATCAGAAAGGATTCATCAGGATTCAGATCAAAAGGAAAAAGTTACTTTTTTTTAGAAAATAAACTTGTTTTGGGAGTCTTCAGTAAACATAGATATCTCAAGCAAAACTCTGGTCCATTTGCAGGGGGCATCACCAGATCTATCTGTGTAATACTGATCACAAGATGCTTTTGTTCTTGGTCTGCAGATGCGAGAGTATTCTGAGATGAGAGACTCAGAGTTACTCTGCAAAACTGGGAGCAAGAAAAATACACAAGCAAAGAAAAAAAAACAGTTTTAAACAGCAATTGGCAAACAGCAAGAAATGAGCAGAGTAAGGCACCGCAATAAATTAAGTGCATATTTTGGCTTACTAAAGAAACAATACAGAAAATTGTGTCTTTGCTTTCCATTACTACATATCCTTACTGGCATTTGTATTACATAAATACTGCATTTGTGGTCAAGGATAATTTAAATGCATTGTAATATCTTTAACCACAAGATTTTTTGGTCAGATCGAGATCTCATTTGCACAAGTTTGAGAGGATAGCACATATCACTGATTCTTCGTACTCCCACTGCAATTTGTCTTGGCTACTCTGTTCTACTTCCTTACACTCAAATGATAATCTTGGCAATACAGGATCCATCTTTTTCTTCTTATTCCGCACACACTGGATTCTCATCTGTTGTGCGCCCCAACAGTAGTAAAAATAGCAGTAACCACATAGATCCAGATCTGGTTATATAACTTTTGCACATGATGTTAAATTATTAAAAATAGAATTTTAAGTTTAGCATTTGCTATTAAAAATATTAAGTGGGGCTTTTGCCAAAAAATTCACACATCAATCACAGATAACCAAACAGATGTTTCGGCTGAAACAGGCTTCAACTGGAACATTCACACGTACAAAAAATGACCTCTTAATACTGGTAGGATATTATAATTTTAAAGCCTTCTTAAATTTCATTTCAACAAAGACCGTTAACTAAATATTTGCAACATGTGTTAGCTCTTTTCAAATATTTATAGAGGTGGTTTACAAAAAAAAATACAAATAATTGTAATGCTTCCTTTGGGCTAAAAGTACAAACACAGATACACAAGTTTATATAGCTCCGAAAGCCTATAAAGTGCCTTAATTCACCTTAAGTCCACACACTAGTACAGAGACATACACACACAAGCACATTATGCATACACACAGTTTTATACATATATGCCCAAATTAGAAACCCTGCTTGAACTTTGACCCTCCAGGGAGACTGCCTGGGCATTCAAACCTTCTCCCTCTGCCCCCACCGAAGGCAAAAGCAGCATCTGGACTTCCCACAGAGCCGTATGTGATTGCGGAGGGTACCACTGAGAGCGAGTCCTGAGCAGGAGCATCCCTGAATCACGCTTTGTTGTTCTCGAAGACAGCCCCCACTGGTCCCTTTCCTGTGAGCCACCTGGGCACCTCAGCTGGCAGGCTGACAACTGGCGTATGCAGCTGGTAGGTTGCCATTTCACATCCATTCAGATTGGTGTTAGTTCACACAATCACAGAATGGTCGAGGTTGGAAGGGACCTCTGTGGGTCACCCAGTCCAACCCCCCTGCCGAAGCAGGGTCACCTACAGCAGGCTGCACAGGACTTTGTCCAGGTGGGGCTTGAATATCTCCAGAGAAGGAGACTCCACAATCTCCCTGGGCAGCCTGTTCCAGGGCTCCGTCACCCTCAGAGGGAAGAAGTTCTTCCTCATGTTCAGCTGGAACTTCCTGTGCTTCTGTTTGTGCCCATTGCCCCTTGTCCTGTCGCTGGGCACCACTGAAAAGAGTTTGGCCCCATCCTCCTGACACCCACCCTTGAGATATTTGTAAGCACTTATAAGGTCCCCTCGCAGCCTTCTGTTAGTTACAGGGGTTGCGGTCCCAAATTCTTCCTGCCCCTAGCCATGTGGCTTCACGCCCTCCCCTCCAACCCCTCGAGCCAGTAGTCACATTTATATAACTGAATAGTGAATTTTTTTAGCCAGATCAGTCCCCTGAAAACGAAATCCAAGTTTGAAAGAGCGATTAATTTTCAGCTGGACCCACACTTGCAGTGATCAACTCCTGGTAGCACTGCGAGACAGAGGAATGTGCAAGACATTGCTCAGGGCAGGAAAGAAGAGGGTAGATTCACAGAATCCCTAACTGGGATCAGCCTTCCCTGTGCCTTCAGGATGCTTGCAAAAACGGAAACAACAGCAAGAAGAAAAAATTCCATTTCACCTAAATTTAATGTCCCATTTTTAGATCTGTATGCTGTTGTCTTTTAATTTTTTAAGTATCTGTTTTTGTAGAACATTTAGGCAAAGCTCCTCTTGAAACAGCATTTTGAAACAGACCAGAAATGTCATCTATGAAAAAGGATAAAGCAGTGTGTTTTTCCAAAACTGTGAGGGTTTCTCTCTCAAATTAATCACTGAATAGTTATGAACCCCAAATATTTTTGATCAATTGAAAAGTATTTTCCATAAAAATCTTACTGTGGTACACTTTGCCTGCCTATAGGTAACAGGCATATATTAATGTCAATTCAAAGTATATTTGTCAAACTCAGCTAGAGAAAATTAATATTAAATTTATGGAAGTAGTGTTTCTTTTGCCATCAACTTAACTAAACAGATTGGTAAGCAACACTGAATAACTATAAATTTATAAATATTTTAATTGGTATTTATTTTATGATTAATAACAGAAATATCATAATTTATAAAAAGCAGTCTGTAATAAATACAGTTGTGACTGTTACAGGGAAGTGACTGAATAAAGAAAAATTCATTGAGAGGAAGAAAAGCTGAAGAAGTACAGAGGATGTGTGCAGGTAAAAAAGAAAAATGTGTGAAGAACAGAAGCCACAGGAAGTACACCTGCACAGAGGGTTCTCATTTGTGAGAATTAACTGTAAAGATTAATACAGACACGCTGCTAAGAGACAGCTTCCAATTTTGCACTCGTTTCCCTTCATCTGAGTGCATTTATATATTTGAAAACCTGTTTGCCAGAGAAAAGAGTTCGTGTCGCCTAATTCTCACCTCCACTTTTCTGCTGTTTTCAAGAATACATTTCAACAATAAAGGACATAGAATCATAGAATCACAGAATGGTTTGGGTTGGAAGGGAGCTTATAGACCATCTAGTTCCAACCCCCCTGCCATGGGCAGGGACACCTTCCACTAGACCAGTTGCTCAAAGCCCCACCCAACCTGGCCTTGGACACTGCCAGGGATGGGGCAGCCACAGCTTCTCTGGGCAACCTGTTCCAGTGCCTCACCACCCTCACGGCAGAGAATGGCTTCCTTATATCTAATCTAAGTCTACCCTTCTTTACTTTAAAGCCTTTACCCCTTGTCATATCACTACAGGCCCTTGTAAAATATCCATCTCCAGCTCTCTTGTAGGCCCCCCTTCAGGTACTGGAAGGCTGCAATAAGGTCTCCCCAGAGCCTTCTCTTCCCCAGGCTGAACAGCCCCAACTGTCTCAGCCTTTCCTCAAAGGAGAAGTGTTCCAGCCCTCTGATTATTTTTGTGGACCTCCTTTGTACCCACTCCAACAGGTCCATGTCCTTCCTGTGCTGAGGGCTCCAGAGCTGGACACAGGATTCCGGATGAGGTCTCACTAGAGCAGGGTAGAGGAGCAGAATCACCTCCCTTGACCTGATGGCCACACTGCTTTTGATGCCGCTCAGGATATGGTTAGCTTTCTGGTCTGCAAGTGTACATTGTCAGGTCATGTTGAGCTTCTCATCAACCAGCATCCTCAAGTCCTTCTCCTCAGAGCTGCTCTTAATCCATTCTCCACCCAGCCTGTATTTGTGTTTGGGATTGCCCCGACCCATGTGCAGGACCTTGCACTTGACGTTGCTGAACTTCATGCAGTTCACACAGGCCCAGCTCTCAAGCCTGTCAAGGTCCCCCTGGATGGCATCCCTTCCCTCCAGCCTGTCAACCGCACCACACAGCTTGGTGTCATTGGCAAACTTGACATGAGAACTGGAAACCAGAACTATAAGGAGCTCAGACAGTACACCAGGGAAGACAGGGACAGAAGGTCCTGTCCCCACCATTACCTTGAGACCCATGATAGCTTTTAGCTAGTTATGTTTTATTCCTGTCTCTCCTCATGTATTTAACAACATGTGAGTAGTATTTACTTTAAATTCTACTCCTTCTAAAAGTCTTACATTTGACAGCAGCTTTGGCATTGACATGGAGATAGACACAGGTATGAATCTTGTCAGATTTTCAGCCTAGTAGTCAGTTTTCATGTCCCCACAAGCCATTCACTTGGTAGGAGTGAGTGCCAGAAGACAGATACTGCTGCTTTTGGGAACCAAAAGGAGGGAAGCTACAGGAGCAGTTCACATGCAGGAGGTAACAGCGACGTCTCAAGCCACTGCTGTTCCTCTGTATGAGGTGATGGGGCTGAGCAATGAGCTGACAGGAGGAGCTTTGTTCTTCACAGGTACCTATCCATTAATATAAGTGCATATGCTAATACGAGCACTCACCTCTGATTTCAACAGTATTAGGCAATATGAATTTACCCCATTTGTTTCTACTTGAAAGAACACTTAGATTTTTACTGAGAAAACAGCCTTCTCACTTGTGCATTTCTTCCATCTTCCCGTCTGTTCTCAAGGGTCCAGGTAGCAGGAGGATGTCCCCTGCCTCACTTCCTGGATTTGGCTTACAGATTTTGATATATAGTTTCCTGGCTACACTTACTGTGATTTTAATTACACTGGAGTGCTCCTTAATTATATGCCAATTATTTTCTTCGATAATTTCCACTGGCACATACAAGTGAAGGAATACTTTTTAGAGCCACCTATTAGTTTTCTGTGGTACTTAAAATTCTACAACATTAGCAAAATTGGTTTTACATTATAATTACATTTACATCTTTTATGAAATAATGGAAATGGAGAATTAATTACAAGGAGCACAGTACATTACTACAGAATAGCTATAGTGATATCGAGAGAGTTACCAATCACTATATTATAAACCACATCTACTTTTTAATACTAAGATGAGCTGTCTTTAATAACATAATCCAGCAGGTTTCCTGATATGTGGATTCTCTCCTGCCAGGAGTGAGTCCGATAATGCTAGTAGAGCATTATGAAGATCTGGAAATAAACAACAATTTACAGCTGGATCTTGGAGCATTTAAAAGCATTCTTCATGCTGACTTTTCTGTGAAGAGACTTGCCAGTTGGTGGCCAGATGTGACACAATGCCCTTAAACCAACAAATACTTTCCAGGAGAGTCACTTGTGAACCATGCCTCACAGGTGAAAAACAAACTGGGATCCCCTGTGGTACAAGCTGTGACTTATGCTGTTACCATGGTGCTCTTAAATGCCTCCCGCAACAAATCTGTTGAAAAGTAAAGCAAGTCCTCTAATGAGCAACCTTCAGTGCCTAACTGAATCCAGCTTTGGGTGAGCAGTTTCTGAAGGACGTCATCACATTAAAACAGGAGAGAATAAGGGAAAAACAAAACTTCACACAGCAGTCTTCAAGAGATAAGCAGTTGTGAAGTAATGAAGTCCTTGTGTACACAGCAGTCCCCAGACTTCCACAGAGGAGCAGATGTCCCGGACATTATGACTTCATGTAGGCCTGTGACTGATCATAACTGATGGACAGCACGGAAGGCTGAAGGACTGACTTCACATAGACCAAAGACATGTGTTCATACCAAGGAATGGCAGGATTGATACAGGTATAGGATACAAATGTGAAATAGCAGCTGGACAGAAATGAAGAATCCTGGAAAGGGCAGTGGTCTGTGGTAGATAGGCAATTGGTCCTGCTGAGGAGTGGTGTGAAGGTGCAGCAGGGAATACACAGAGGCCAGAGATAGGTGAACAGGTCAAGCACTGCGGAGGCAAAGCAGCTACCATGCATCAGCCCGTGAAAGCTGAGCGGTGCCACTGACGGTAGAGAGTAAACATTATCCAGTGAACTCGCAGAGACCTGTGACCAGCAAGTAGGCTTGCCAGAGGTACAGGGCACCGCAGAGTATTGACCTGTCCTGTAAAAGCCTGAAAGTATGAGTACATAACAAAAATTTCCTAGGTCCTACTATCCGGAGTGCGGACAATGAAACGATGCAGTACCCTCCCAATGACTTTTAATAGTTACACGATCTTTAGGATGTTACCTTGACTTCGTTACCTAACAGGGTTTGGTGGCAGTTGAACATGTGTGAATGTTAAGAGATAAACAAAGAAGGATTACTCAAAGCCTGTAAAATGAAGAATGGAATATGAGAGATGAAAAAAGAGCACGATCAACAGCAGTTTCCAAGACAGGCCTCAGGGGATTACAACTTGCAAAGGAGTGAGCGTAATGGCAGATGAGTAAGGCGAGAAAGGGCTAGAAGAAATTACACATAAATCCAGAAAAACTTCAGATGACCTACAGAACCTGCACTGGAGTTGAAACTTTGTTTCAAAGCACTACAAGAGATAAGTAATCCTTCACATCCTGTGGCCAGTTTCAATGGGAGCAGTTAGGACTCAGCGATTTGTAGAAAACTCCTGTACATAGGATGGGTAGAGATACCCTTACCCATTTTGAAGGGATTAAGGAAAAAATAACAGTAGTTTTAACCAGAACTTTGAAGGTGCCAGCTCGGAGTTCTGCTAAGCATTTGCAAGACTTTGAATATATTCTCTGTCTCTGAGATGCTAACTTTTCTTTGCATTAATAAATTACTCCATGTAAACTATGACTCAGTTTGGTGAACACGTAGACAAAGCCTGCAGACAAATTCCCTGCCTCCCAGCTGGTAAAGTGATGCCATGACTAAGGGAAGTGCACTGTGATCCTCTGGAAGGGAAAGATGTTGTTATTCTTCCAGTGTACTCTGTGTTTGCACTAACCTACAGAAAGTAATGACCACCTCTACATTTGCAAAACAATGCTCGTAAGCAGTTTCTTTGTGTTCCCCCTAGAAAGGTTGCTGTTTCCAAAGCGAAGAAGGAATATCAGTCTACATAGCTACCTTTTCCCCCTAACTACCATAGCTCATCCTCTCTCAAATACCTTTTGTTCATTTGCTTTACCACTAGAAATCTTATGAAATTCCAAGGTCAGCCACCTAACTCCATCTGAAGAATTTCCTTAAAAGTATAATATATATGTCTCAATCCTTCTAGTGACAGTGAATTCAGTAATGCTCTAAAATTATTACAGAGATCAAGGCAGTGAAGGGAGAAGCCAGCAGTGAACTGATGAATTAATTCCTAGGTGACAGAGCTTGAGTATGAAGCTAAAGCAAACATGTCAACCGCCTCCATAAACAAAAAAAAAAAAAAGAGAAGTCCCCACAAAAACAACAAATAAAAATCCATACGCCTGTTCAAAAATAAATAACTTTGTCCAATTTTTTTGTTTCAGGTGATGAAATCATTGTTACATTAATGTTAACCTGGAATAACTGCACAGAAATTAAAATCTGTCTCTTAACATGATTTTTACTTTGGCCATCACCGTGTATACATACCCGTATACGTAAGTGAGACTTATGACTGTGCACACAGTTATCAGCCCTGTGTATCAAGAAAAGAATTCACCCCGAAGTGTAATTTTTCCATACTGTGCATGGGGCTTTAGTCACCTAACTGCCATTAACATTAATGGGAATTGTGAAGCCTGATGCCGCTCTGCTACAATTTTTTTTCCTTGTTGTTCAATTCAGGCCAAAGTAATTGCTGATCTCAAAAAACAGAAGCAAATATGTGAAACTGTTTAGAATGATTTGCCTTGTCCTATGACTTAAAAGATCTTACAATGCCTGACCAAGATGTTTCTAGATGAAAACAATCCGAGTACTATCTTTTATATGCCTTTTGTATTACAGTTTCCCTTTCTTCAGGATGTAGGTGTTCAGAGAACTGTGGTTTATACACAGAATTAGTGCGGCTCAGCTTGACTAAGCTGCAGCTGAAGGTCTTTTCTCCTCCAGAAGTCCCAACCCGTGTTATGTTAAATGTTTACGAAGCCAAGCCCCTCTGAGGGACAATCTACTACAGTACATAGAGCCCAGACCACACTGGAGAGAGTGAAGTGACCTTGGTGCTTGCAGAACCACAAAAGCCCTGCCTTCATCTACATGGACCTGCCAGGTCATTACGCAAGGGAGACAGGGACTTCTGTGAGCAGTTATTTAAACGCATCATAGCATTGTAACAATGCAGATGTCATCATAGTGGTTATGAATTATGACAGTATATTGAATTTTTTCTATTTGTTCTTAAAAATGGAAAACATAAATGCAACTTTAACCAGATTGAAAAGGCAGCTTCTGGAAACTATTTTGAGAAGCATGAAGTGCAGCAGTGTTCGCAAGTACTATACACTCAACAGCTCCCACTCCCAGGAGTAACTAGATGCTCCACATTTTTGAAATTAGAAACAATATTCAGAAGCTTCCATTCAGGCACCATCAAACATATTCACTCTTACATTGAAGGAAAATATGTCAGGCCTTTGAAAAAGTTGCTTGGTTTCAGATTTCTCCTATTTCCCCTTGAATGACATTGTCAGTCTGTAAATGCATTCATTAAAATCAGATCACGCAGACCAACCACCACTCCTTTTCACCAAAAGAGTTAAGTGAGATAGTATTTGGTTCCATAAATATAAATATAATATATAATATAATAATAGATAAATATCTGGTGATACAAATAGGTGGAGTTCCCAGGTAGCATGGTTTCTGCAAAGTAACTTTGTGCCAAACTTGAAATGGACAGGAAAACAGGACAAGAGCTCAACAGGAGAAGAGTTGTATTTCTGCTGTTTCCAATGGCCAGGATAGACCCTTTGACAGTCAGAAAATAACAGAGCATCCCCAGTCTACAGAAGCTATAAATGACCACAGTCACCTTCAGCACAGTCCAAACAAGCAAAAATTGGACTCACTGTCAGCTCACATAAAGACCCAGCACATAGAGCTCTTCACTTCTTTCTCCACTTATATACATATATATCTCATTAGATTCTTGTCATCTCACAGTAAAAGTGGTACAGTTAACTAATCTTTGCCGCTATGACAGTTTCGCCCCACTAAATCTGTACTCGTCCACACAAATTACTGCGGAGTTGTAGCTCAGTCCCTGCCTAGAACTTAGGTCTACAAAGGATTTAAGAACCAGTTTGTGTTGTAAAGGACATTCTGACTTCTAAGGGAAAATGACTTTTTTTTTTTTCTTTAAAAGACACTTCCACTACCCATGCTTAACAGCTTGAATACGAATCCAGTTTTTGTTCCAAAAAGCCTCCCTCTCATTTACAATATAATATTTTAAAATGTACACACTATAAAATGTCTGGGTGTGCATCTGGAAGGGAATAAATCCTTCTCTATAGTGGCTTTCTTCCTGGAGAAATATGCTTGCCTGTCTAGTCATAATGTCATGAGCAACAGACCTTTTAATAACTGAAATTTGGGCAGAATGACACACACAGCCATTAGAGTCATCAGTAAGGCAAGAGGACCTTAAAAGAGTCCAAAACATATGAAAAGAATCCCACAAGCCTGAGTCATTACTTAGTTTACCTTTTCCAGGATCTGCTAACAGATAGAAAATTCCACCCCCTCACTCCGCTCATACACAAACAGTTGTTTTTTCCCGTAAGACAGTCCTTTCCTTCTTCATAGACTAATTTCAATACTCAGATACTCCCCAGCCTTTTCTGTCCTGGAATTCGTCCCCAAATCTGAGATGGCATTTGCCACTTTGTGGCATTCCCTTGGCACATGTGCCAATGTACCACTGGCTGGTTGGTTGAGAGGATTTTTCTTTCCTTTTCATCTTCTTGCAGAGGTTTTTCATTCATCCTCTCTCTTTGGCACTCCAGTTTTAATTTCTAACTCCTACTCTAACCTCACTCCCAGCTATGCCATTCAAGAATATTCGTTGTCATTTCCGTAAAAATGGACTGGATTTCTCTTTGATTTGTGAGCTGAGAAAAAAAAACTTGGACTGATGCTTCCTACGACAATCCAGAAGCTCTGGACAGTGAAGGCTTTTCCATAGCCAGTTACATCAGAGGCCAAAACAGAAGGAGCAGAGGTGGAAGACCCCTTTTTAAGAAACCATTCACCGCTTCACTTGAAACTGTTCTTTTGCCCTGCAGTAAGCAGCCATGACATCTCTGGTTTGGTCTCCTCAGCCCTGGAAGAGAACGCTAGCTCTGCTCACTGGAAGATGTGCCCCCACTCTCATCTTCCATAGAGAAAGAAGTGACTCAAGACCAAATCCTATTCCCTATTTTTTCCATCAACACAAGCAAAACCAATTTATATCTCATTGTTGTCCCTGTTTCTCATTTTTTGTCTCTGAGACACAGAGTTTTCAGACAGAGAATGCCTTTTCATCTGCTTTCATACAAGCCAAAAGGCATGTGGGAAGAACAGAGAGGTACCATCTTAGCTCAGATCTTTTATAACCACTACGTAAACCTGTACATAAATGAATGTATATATGTATAAAAGCAACGTATTAAAAAAGGGAGCACTTATCTACAGTGTTGTATCCACTCCCAGGTAGAATTCCTAATGTCTCTCATACAAGAGAGTTGAAGGCAGACCTCCCTGCTTTTCTTTGCATGAGGTTTGAAATTGTGGGTAAGAACCAATGCCTCCTAAACATAACAAAATCATACAGCAACTCTTCAATCAGTAGAAATGCAGAAGTGATCACTCTTTTGATATCAGAGTTACCTGTAGGGCTGTTTGCTGCTATAGATAAAGTAGGCTGTTGCTTGGGGACAGCAAAGCAAAGAAAGGCCCATTTCCTCCACAAAAGAATCTCTGAAATTCAGGAATTATTCTTCTGCCAAATAATGGGTTGAGATGCATTGGCCAGCAGATACTGCAGTTGGGGCAGTCCTCACCCAGCACCTGTAGGAGCCGATTTCTCACCCCAATAAACAGTAGCATGATTTCTGTCCTTCAAAAGCCAGAAAAGCAACAAATTCCAGGACCAAAATCTCCAACTATCTCATATTTTACTACTTTATTTTCATGAAACAACTATTCAGGCTGCACTGGCCGAAACAGCCTACAGAAATTATGGCTACTTCAGCCTCCAAGTCTCCTCTGCAGGCACTCTAGCTACTGCAGCGTCATCAGTGCAGTGCAGCATCCCTCAGGGCTTCCTCTATTGCTCTTCAAACTGTCTCCATGGATTTAATTTGCAGATTAAAATTTCTCCTGCAAACAAGACCACTGATAATTAAAAAATGTTTTTATGGTTTAATCTGTGTCAAGCAGCTGATTTTGTTACTTTTCATCCCTATCCTAGAAATGTTCGATTCTCTCCCTGCTGTGCCCAAGCAGAGATGTGTAAGCCATTTTTGTGGGCTTCTCATTTATCCAGCAGTTTGTAGCAATAGAAGCAGTTCCTCCAGCAGCTGAGAGAACTCAACACAGGACACAGTGAAATGGAGACACAAATTCAGGAGGCTGTTTGCCTTTTCTACCAGGCAAGTCTGACAGAAACAGAGCTACATAAAAATATATGTAAAAATAGGATGCTTCTTGCCCAGCTGCCATTGTAAATCTACCAAATCTACCACCATATGAAATTCAAGATATCGATGCCTCCATTTCCCAACCTGCAGACGATTGATGAGATGTATCATTGCTGGCCCATGAGTTCTGTAAATGTTATTGATAATATACAGACCCATTTTTGTACTTCTCTTCAATTTCTCTAAATCCCTTGGAAGTTATTTTGATGAAGTGTCTGGAAGTTAGTTAAAATACACGGAGTGAGTCTGTCTGACCACTCATCTATTCAAGTCTAAATACAATCATTAAAAAACAGGATTCATAGTGTGGACCTTTCAGCTTTGACAGCACAGTCATTCTACCTTGCCACATGTTAATCATGAATCATTACTTTAATACCAATTGAACCACACCTAACTCCCATGGGCCTACTAAAAAATCCTCTCTAAAATGGAGACATAATTTCCTCTTAAATAGTTAATCAACTTGCCAATATTTTCATCACATCCACTTCACTATCACTGAAAACCTTACCTTGCCTCTCCAACTTTAATTTTATAAGAGCTGTGTATTACATTTCAGCTCCATATAAGTAACACACAGGAGCAGAACATGTTTTAGCTAATTAATGCTTCTGTAACTAGAGTCATTGTAAAATAACCATCAATTATTTATATAATGGGTACACTAAGAGGCCCCCAAAGAAGTCGTGCCTTGTTCCGAGTGCTGTACTAATAGAGAAAGAAATACAAAGTCCAAAGACCTTGAGCACAAAAGACCTCTCTCTGCTTCCAATACTACATTACTCTGTATGCATTCTCATTGGCTTTGGGAGATGTTCACTAACATGGATAAAGGTTTTGGACTCATATTAAATTTCCTTATCCTTTTAAAATTAATGTTAGTTACTATCAAGCTTTTCTCTACACTTTAGACAAATGAATATTTTGAGACGACTATAACGTTCACACCGAGTATCTGCAAGATGTCTCACATATACTAGGGACATGAGAAGGTTTTCTTGGAATTATCTGCAGATCTTGATAGATCTTGGAAAAAGACATCTTTTTTTTCAGGGTCTTAATTACTAAATTGAGAAATATCCATAATTTTTAAACTAAAAGTTGAAATACTTTTTACTGAAAAAATATTTTGTCAAGGAAAAAAACATTCTATCCAAATAAATTAAACTCTTGTTCACTGGAATTCCGCTTTTTCACACTGAAAAATATTAATAGTGAAATAACTATTATATGACATAAATGGGATGTTAGGGAATACAGCAGATCTAAGAAAACTCCTCATATAGCGAGAACATTGATGGCACTGCTCGACAGAATTGTCCTCAGAAAGAGGTGGGGATAGCAGGACACAGAGAAAGAAAATGCCCCTCTTCATTGAATAATATACCATGGTATTATTTTGGTTACTCTTGTCCTTCACAGCTGACAGAAGACAACAGATAAAGCCTTCTCCCACTGGCAAATGAGGAGCACCTTAGTACGACAAAACAGTGCAATTCAATCCCATAGATAAAAAGCAGCTGCAACTGTAACTTTTTCTTTGGTTCAGGTGGGGAAGTTGGTTTGGGGAGGGGAGGTGCTTGGGGTTTGGGGAGCTTTTTGGTTTGGTTTTTTAGGTTTGGGGTTTTTTTTCACAAAAATTCAAAAACATGCTTTGGAATATCAAGCAGAAAAATCCAATCATAACCACCATCATCAGAAGTGTTCTTATCGAGAGTACTGCGTAAGCTGATGCATTGAGGACCTTCAGGGCTTCCTTGCCTTAAAGTGTAATGTAGCCAAGAGTTTAATCGGACATCCTTAAAACCACACTAGCTCAAAAATTCAAGTTAGATGAGCTCTTGGAGTAATTTACACTTGATTTTAAAATTGTCATCATCCTCCCGTTAAAAGATATTTTCATCTTCTAAATCTATTTAGCAAAGTACTTTTCATTTCCAATGTGCTCGAAACAATCCAACTTTGTCAGAATGCCAATGTGCATCTCCAGCGTCGTCTTGTTCTATTCCTACTGTGCTTTGCCACACATAACACTAATTGAATACAGTACATGTTGCACTTGCAGTCATTAAAGCAGCAGTGCAACTCAAATTTTAGTGAACTATTGGTGCTCCACATTAGGTGAAACACAACAATCAGCTTCCCCAGGAACAAAAAAACCAAAACAAAAAAATCAATCCCAAGCACTGCCTGAAATGCCAATGGTTTTTCTTGCCCTTCCTGGGAATCCAGATGGAATTTTTCCGGGTACTCTTAAGGTGGCACAATCTCAGGCAATTCTTTGTTTATCCAATGCAAAATTTGACTTGTGCCACTGGTGTCAAATGGCGTTTATTTTGAGACAATTGTCATGGCTTTGGCAGCTAGCTCACAAGGGTAAATGTGACCTGCTGGCGTTCCTTCACAGTTTACGAAGACATGCCAAAGAATCTGTGTTCTGGCATCGACATTTTGGAAAAAGACTTTTATTGTACTTTTACCTGTGTTAATTTGAAGCAGAGGAAGCAAATCCTGCAAATGGTTAACACTACGCAGATTAGCATAAGTGTTTACATGATCTGTGTTAATGAGGTCTATATTAGTCACTATGTAATACTGTAAAATACAAGGTAGTTAATTCTACATACACATGCAAGAGCCAACACCCGGCTCATTTTATCTAATTTTGTAGACCGGTCAACAGAGCAGTCACAGACGCAAATATTATTTTCACTCCTAGCAAACTATGCAAAACAGTAGTTCTGTGTTGCTATGCTGTTGCCATCAGATTTGAATAGGGAGTTTCCTCTTCTGTCTTATTCTTTCCACTGAACACCACGCCGACAAAACCCTAAATTGTGCTAATTCAGTTGTTTTCATGGGCACAGACTAGACTGAACCACCTCAATATTTTGATTTGAAGAGAAGATAACCAGCCAAAGAGTTCCTTTAAACTTCATCTGCCACTTGTGGTCTCTGACACACAGAACATGAAGATGGGAAGTTGATGGTGGCAGTATCTGTTATAACACATGAATACATGCTATGGATCAGGTATGACTTTACCAGGGAGCATGGTAAGAAGGTTCTCAAATCTCCTTAGGACCACCCATCATTATGGGTACTCCATGTCACATTAGAGAGGAAAAAGTTGAAACATTCAACTTCATCCCATTGCCCTCATTGTGCACTTTGTCTTGGACATGCAAAATAATATCTCAGTTCAAAAAACAGGGAAAAAAAAAAACTCCACAAGGTTACATTAAGCAAGAATAAAGTTTTTCTGGAAGACAGCAATAACAAATGACAGAAAGTTATAAGGAAGTTGCAAATTAGCCAAAAATTCCTGTACTGACAAATAATAAGTGGGTGGATATGGACACAGAGCATAATCTTGCCTATTTACCACACATTCAAAAAAGACTGATACCCCCATCTACACATACAAATTATATATCTTCATTTATTTTCTTGTCTCTATTCTTTTACACAATGAATTGGCAATATAAATGAGACTGGTGTTTATCCCTTGTTATTCAGCATGTAGCTACCATATTAATGTAATATGTTAACAAACATACTAACATCTTGGAAAATCCAAATTTTTCAAAAAGATAATTGTAGAAATTAAGACTTTTAAATTGTCATAACGCTGTCCTGTGTTCCTAGAGATGAACTTCCTGGTATCTAAATAGTTTTAGCCAACAGAAGCAGCTTCTAGAGAAACTCCAATATCCTGTGAGGTCAGCAGACTGAGTAGCCCGATGCAAAAGATGCTGTGCTTATTTCAACTAGGTTAACCAACCATACAGTCTTTACAAAGTAGGGTTAACTGAGACCAGAGACTAAGCAACTTTCCAGCCACCAGAAGACAGGTGCCCTTAGCAGCCATTAAAGGCTGAACCAGCTATATTACTCAGTGAATATATCCTTCATTGCTCCCACAATATCAATAAAAAAAGGACAACGGCTTGTTCCCTTTTTTTGTTGTTGTTTGGGGGTTTTGTTGCTGTTCAAGCAATGAAGTTAACAAGAACCAGAACTACATAGGCCCTATCAAAGATAACTTTCCTTAGCTGTATAGCTACTATAGGCCACATAAAAAGGACAGCACAGAGATGTTCATTGAGGACCACAGACATACATAGCAGATAGCCTTTTGCGCTCTCCCTTTCTACTGCTACTGTTCAGGTAAAACCTGATACTGTTTCAGGAAAGAGATTGTGTTCAGGATATCCTGTTGTTCTTAAATGAATATTTTTCTTCACAAGTCCATATGCAGGTGGCATAAGGTAGAGAAACCAAGGCCTGCTCTAACCCAAGGGTGCAGAAGTGGAATCCCTCATACAGGAGCTGCAGCAGAGAGGACTGTTTTGAATTACCTTTGCAGCCAGGCCTTTGAGCAGGAGATCAGACTCATCTTAGGACCTGGTCCAGAACATATGGTAAGAATGAGATATGTATTAGAGAATGTGTCTCAACTTCCAATAATACCATATGAAAAAGATCCACTTGTTATACTAGCACTGAAACAAAAAAACCAAACATGCATGTTTACCATAAACCACTAGAAATGCACTAGTTGAAAGTGTCACACACCAAAAATACAGCATGCTGTGATTAATACTATTCTGATTTTAAGGAATCTGTAGACACAAATTTTTCCTAGAACTAAGATCAGAGGTTTTTCTCATATCAGTTCAACGCAGAATTTTAATCAACATATAAGGTTGACTGTATCCTTCACATGCGCCCGATCAGCATGTTCTGTCAAATTCACAGCAAGATAACAAAAACAGCAGCTTCAGCATGTTTTAACAGGAGTTAACTAACAGGAGAAAAACAAACAGTCAAGTGAGAAAAAGAAAAGGAAGTAAAAGCCACATGTCCTGGGCAAGGAAGAAAAAGAATAATGCATAGTCCCTTCCAGTTTCTCAGGAGATTCTAGAAGGAAAAACACTTTCCCCTTTTGATTAGACAGCTTGAAGGGGGACGGGGGGGGCAGGGAGCTGGGCAGGAGTAACTACATACATACACATACACAGATAGAGAAGTGATGGGATTGCATTTTTTGTAATTTTCAAAATCAGTTAATCTTTCCCATAACAGAAGTGGTCACCAAATAATTTCTTCAGAACTTTCCAGTTCATTTACAAAAAGCCTTTTCCTCTTCAGAAGGAAAACTGTGAAAAAAAAGTTTTTTCTAGATCAGGTCTCTATGACATCATTTATTACTTTATATATTATTTAAGACCGCATGTCATCACTTGGAAGGGGTCCGAACCAAGATTTGAGTCCAGCTGGACTTCGGTTAAGTAATGAGTTGAATAATCAAATCCAAATCTCCTGCTAGACTTTTCAGGTTCTGATGAAATTCAGAACTGAAAGAAGCCTCCAAAAACAGCTGTTCTCATGGGTTTTATGCAATTTGGTTATAAAAATCATAGCAGTAAGACAGTCATGTGTTAGCAGTATTGAACCTTAACCTCAATATTTAGCATAAATCAGGATCTGAGAACACTTTTTTCTGTTCATTGCAAGGATGGCTCAGCCTGGCTGTGCAGTGAAATACAACCAACAGCCACCTGCAACTGAGCAAACCGCACAAGGAAAATGTTAAAGGTCAAAAGGCCTTTCAATTTCTTTCTGTTCCTGACAGTGATTTAATGTGCGTAGACTACGCCAAGTCAGCTAGACTGGACTTTTCAGATGCAATCTGCAGTTTGGTCCACGTTTTGAAACTGTGGACTGGCTGCACTGAAAGCAATACGAGCTGTGACTTCTCAGCACCTCTGAAAAGACGCCCTAAGTTTCTTATATTTGGTGTCAAAAAGGATAGAGCACCTCAAACTAGAACCCGGTGGGGAATTTCTTCAACAGATATAAATATCTGCGGCTTTCAAAGAGGTCCAAAGGCATAGCAGAGCGCTTATTGCATCAACATGGGATTTGGAAGACCCGTACTCCATTGACCAACTGGCTGCAGTTAAGTAACGTAACCACAGCTCCCAGCTGATATGACCATAGCACTTTCCAACATCACGCACATATGGTGAGAATAAATACATGAAAGCCTGGGAGGATCTCCTGTTGCAGCATAGGAGCTGTTCATTTTGTAGTGGAATGAAGAAAACGACGCAAAGCTTACGTGTGGCTGGGAAGAAAGTTAAGAGTCACGCTTAAAATCACCAAGTTATTCTGAAGAAATATGAAACATCTGGGCTCCCCAGTTCAAGAAAGATGAGGAGCTACTGGAGAGAGTCCAGTGGAGGGCTACGAGGATGGTGACGGGACTGGAGCACCTCTACTGTGAGGAGAGACTGAGCGAGCTGGGTTTGTTTAGCCTGAAGAGAAGGCTGAGAGGGGACCTAATAAATGTTTATAAATATCTGAAGGGTGGATGTCAGGAGGATGGGACCAGACTCTTTTCAGTGGTGCCCAGCGACAGGACAAGGGGCAATGGGCACAAACTGAAGCACAGGAAGTTCCAGCTGAACATGAGGAAGAACTTCTTCCCTCTGAGGGTGACGGAGCCCTGGAACAGGCTGCCCAGGGAGGTTGTGGAGTCTCCTTCTCTGGAGATATTCCAGACCCGCCTGGACAAGGTCCTGTGCAGCCTGCTGTAGGTGACCCTGCTTCGGCAGGGGGGTTGGGTTAGATGACCCACAGAGGTCCCTTCCAACTCCGAACATGCTGTGATTCTGCGATTCTGTATTAACAGCACTTTATTTTCCAGCAAATTGCCTGAGACACTTTCTCATTTTAACGGTATTATAATATATAATTAATAGCTATAATTAGTAATAGTTAATATATAATAACATTTTTTTGTCAGAAAAGTGTGCTCACTGCAAGCTATGAGAACATTCAGATAAAGAAGAAAGTTTTGTACTGAAGTAAGATTGAAATTGCTACTCCACAGTGCGTTAACCACCTATTTCCCAGGCAGCAAGAACCAAGCAACACAGAAACACCCCCACCATCATCTTCTCAGTCTTATGCCACATTGTAGGCATGTATGAAGACAACATGTTTCTGCAGATCCCTAACTGGGCGTTGCCACGACGGCAGCGTTTGACCCAGGGATGCTCAGTGCTGCACTAAGGCTCAGCAGCAACAAGCTGTCTATGGGGCTGGCTCCTCAAGCCAGCCGTAAGACCCATCTCCAGGACACGCTACGCTCGCTGCGGCTGCAGCAGCAACAGCTGGGGAGTCAGCGGGGCTGTGTCGGGAGGAAAGCCCCGGTCACCCCGGGGCTGCCCCGCCAGCACGGCCCAGCTACGGTTACACCCTGCACGCAGCCGCCTCCGACACCGACGCGGCCGTCACCCCTCAGGGCTTCCAGCGCCAGGCGTGAGGAGCAACGCTCCCGCTCTTACCTCAGGATCCTTCTCTATCTCCAGCCCTGCTTCCACCAGGCTGCGTTCATACTCCTCCCGCTGCAGCTGCCTCTCCTCCTCCAGGGCGTCCAGCGGGCCGAGCTCGATCGCCTCCGGCCCCGGCCGCTGCCCGGGGTCACGCCGGCCGCCTTCCCGCCACTGCAGCTCAGAGCGGCCCTTCCCGCTCCTGCCGTTCAAAACCAGGGCCGAGGAGGCAGAGCCACGCGTCGGCTCCGGTGAGCCCGCGCCGGGCGGGTGCCGAGCGAGGCGTTTGCGGTAGTGGTAGGCTAACACGTAGTCGACCTTCCTCCTGCTGTCCCTGAAGTGCATGCCACTGGGGGACGCCTCGTCCACCGCGTCTGCTCGCCTCCCGTCCAGGTAGTTGTTTATGATCTGGGAGAGAAACAGACAAGTCTCACAGACATGAACGCCAAAGAGCCCGAGAAGAAGCCAGGGCTGGGGTCCATCTCCACACGAGCATCTAAAGCTGTGCAGAGTCCAAACTGGAGGTCAGCCAGGGGCAGGTATGGCCGACAAAACACGCACTCTGCAGACCGGATAAAGCCACGCTGAGCTCCTCTGACCATAAACAGACGAGAGCTGCTAAAGATAGAGGCCTCACCCCAAGGCACGGGATACCTGCCTACCCACCCAACAGTATGCAGACACACAGCAACGCGGTCTCTCCATCCCGCACACGCACAGACCACAGAGGAGAAGACACTCACGGTTTGAAATAGGGTTGAGGAGTGGGAATAAGGATTGCGTTATAGGATGAGATGTAAGAAAGGAGGTGCTGTGGAGCAAAGCTAGGCAGGGGAAGGAAGAAAAAAAATATGCACAGGAAGAAAGGGAAGGAACTGGTCTGAGCTAGAACGGGAGAAAGATCCTCTACGTAGTACCACGGCAAGAACGGTAGGGCTGGACGGAAACACTCTGGAAGATACTAGGGATTAAAGAGGACATGCCCCATGGATGGCTAGCAATGCCAGCTGACCTGTGTTTTAACATTTTATGAAAAGACTAAGTGACTGACCAGTAATGCTGCAAAAGGAAATCAATGACTAAAAATCATTCAAGTCACCTGTGTTGTGCTCAGTCGCCCCTTGGACTGTTCCTGCCTCCTCGTCTCCGCTGTCTGAACCCTTCTGGGGTGAAGCTGCTCCAGCACAAACCCCCACCATTGTGCACCAGCATGGACAGCAATACCACGCACCCAGGCTTAACACTGACACCATTCTCTTTCACTTCTCGTTCACTAAGATTGCCCATATGTTTTCCAAAACTGTTACGAACCACCATCTTGAAGCCCTTCACAGAGCTCTCCACAGTGTCATTCATTAGAGTGACACCAGCCCTCCAGTGACTGGGGAGCTACATACAAGTGGAAACATAGGGCCAACCTGATGCAAAGCAATCAGCCTGTAACCTAACTGCAGACACTTATGGTGCCCATAGGTGGCTATGCAACTAAAATCTTGACAAGTACCAGATTTCTTTCTCTCTCTTAACTCCCCTGTACATTACATGCACTGGTAGTCCCGAATGCAAAGTTAACCAAGCACACTATATGTCAATTTTCTTCTTTGTTAACACAATGTGAATTTTTGAAGGTATTATATAAATGTGCATATGACTCTATATCCCAACCTCTCCCAAATTCTTGTTTTGCATTGCTTTGCTTCACTTAGTTTCCCACAAAGTAGCTTTCAGTCACCATATCGCTAAATAAATCTTGGGTTTATATGTGTGCTACATCCTTCATTCTTTCATTAAATTATCACGAAATAATCTGTTCTGCGCATTACACTTATCACACGCTTTATGTGTAAAGTGTATATATAGTCCCCTTAGGCATATCTAAATTTACACTCAGCACTACATTCTGGCAGAATATAAAGCTGCTTGGGAGATAGCATTTTACTACAATTCCCCATTTCCTAGTTAGATACATTTTCATGTAGTACTCACAGGCAGTCCATGCAAACCTCCTGGATCCATCTCTGCCACCGCGAAGAAAAACTCGTTGCAGATTTCTAGTCTCCCTTCCAGCAAGTTGCGCGCTACACAGCACAGAAGTAATGATGTCACCGCCACCAGGTCACTGGCACAACGCCATGCGTTAGCTGACTCTAGAGAAGATGAGCTCTGAGCATCCTCTCCTCCCTTACTCACAAATGTGGGCAGAAATGAGAAGCACAAACAAAATGTGGGAGAGGGAACAAGGAGGCTGGAGAAAATGAGAAGTCGCTAAGAGGATTTCCTGTTCATTACCTGTACGTAGCCAGCTGCCACATCCCAGCCACCTGAGAGAGCACCATAGCAACATTTGGTGTTGCTGGAGTTACACAGAACGAAAGGACGAGGAGATACAACAAAGCCTCACTCTCCCTCCCACTCTGTTGACTCTTCTCCACTCATGGTAGCAAAGTGCCATCCCCATAATTATGGGTGTTTATTGCACAGAAAACAAATCAAAAGTCCCACAAATTTTAGTAAGGACATTTTCTGGCCCTAAATTTGCACTGCTTTCCTCACCATGTGACATTCTGGCACAAGAAGACCTTATTAGGGAGGAACACAAGTAAGTTGTAATTTGTAAAACGTCACTGAAGGAACTATCAAGATCTTTCTCTCCTCCTCTCTCACATCCATTGCAAAAGTCAGAATCAGTGATTTAAATTACTATTTTCAGTCCCACATTCATTGCTTCTTGACACTTCCAGGACAAGTAGTCAGTGCACCAAGCAGTAAGAAAATGGGAAAGTAAGATTAGCATTTCATGACAATTTTATTCTAGTCCTCTAACAACCAACATATCACTACAAACATCTCAAGAGGTTTCTCCTCTAACAACAGCTCTGCTCAGAAGACCACAGCCACACAACACTTCCACCTTCCAATCCAGCCCACACTATCACCTGGGCACGATCTGGCCCAGGGTTTGCAGAGAGATAGCCAATTTAGTCATCAACCTGCAGATCTTTTCCTACTCTAGGGGTAATAACAACTCCCCTGTTCCTGCTGTGAAGGATTTTGGCTAAAGTAAATAGTTAAGAAAAGTTTGGTCAGGCTATTAGAGTAACAATTAGTTCTTGGTGGACACTAAGAGAGCCTGCTGAACTACCTCAGGCTATGGTACTGGTTTACTTGCATAGTCACTTTTCCCAGTACAGCGTGGATTTGCCTAACACACAGGAGTGTATCATGCTCTGCTCACCCTGCTTCAAGACTCTTCTTCATCTCAAAGGCATTAGAGGTAAATTAGCGAACATAAAATCCTACTTACTGAACTGCTGAAGGACTCCATACAGCTCGGTGCTTCAACAGCTCCATTGATCCTGCTGCTGTGCGAGGAAGTCCGGTTTTGAGGAACTGTGAGGTATTTGCTGTCGTATGCTGAAAAAGAGTCCTTCGCTGATTTCACTGTCTTCTGTCTGTTCAGAGTGGGGTGTGAGGAGGCTAGAGGAAAGTCTGAGAATAAGAGAAAAGCATTGTTATTTAAAGCTGGTTTTGTGCAGGCAGTTTCCTGAAGGAACAGGAAATAGTGCGGTTAATAGAGACTATTCAAATTCAGATGCTGCAATTCAGTAAGTGGAGAGGGGTGCACACAACTGCAGAGGAACAGCAGGTACTGAGCTGTGTGAGCTGCTGGGGAAGGGGGGAACACTGCACTTAGCACTGCCCTGGCTGGCCAACAGCGTTTGTACTCCTGGACTGCAGTCACAAGGTTAAGAGCTGGGAACTCTGTGCTTTGCAGCTAGCTAGGCACCCCCAGGACACGAGCAAGCTGTGAGTCCGCAGTGACTGCGCCCTGGTTCTCTGGGTTTCTGGCATTCACGATGGGTGGAAGCCGAATCACTGCAAGCGAAATGAATCGTGTTTGCTAACAGCTTACAACGAAGCCTGAAATCGACTGCGTTTCTAGTGTGATGTGACCAAATCTAGTGGCATTAGGTACAGATACAAACTTACGGGTAATGGTCATTCTCCTGTAAGAACTCTTAATTTTCAGACTTGTCATAGTATGAAATTCTCATAAAGTACATTTAAGTTTTTACCTGCATGTTATGACTTGAGGGATTAATGTCTTGAACCCTTTAGTTTTAGATGTGTTCCCCATCTCTTGTGTTGACAAATTACATGGTCACAATGCAGCATAATAGAGGGTCTGGAGGGGGTGAGGAGTTACACGCCATCCCCTGTTCACCACCACCACCATTTGTCAGCTGTGCACGCACACTGTATGCTGAACACTGCCATAGCGCAGTGTACAGCAGCAACAGAATATGAGAAGAATGCTTGGTCACAGGTAGGAAATGCAGAAACTCAATCCCATGCAGGCAGTAGCAGAGCGAAAAAAATGATGATAAAAAGTAATGGGTACAGAAACTCCTTTGACGTACAAATATTTCATACTCTTTCCCCCTCTAGTGGTGCCATAGCTGAAATGGGGTTGATTGGCCTTTACCCATAGTTTCTTTGAGAAGCTTATTGTGGTGAAAAACTATGGCTTGGTCCTTCAAGCATTAGTGTTTTCTACCAGAGAAAAGACATAGGTGTAGCAGACCCATCTGCCCACAAAGTTAGCCCTGCTACCACTAAAGACACAAAGCACCATGTCTCTCCAGTCAGGACTTCGGCCTTCCCCGGGCAGAAGAAATAACTGGAACATTCATCAGCTCCTATGGGAGACACTACATCCATAGCATCTCTTCTTGCCTTCGTACTTGGCAACCCTAGTAATGCTACAGTTCTTTTCCCCCACTTTCTCCTTCTGTCTAAGGAAACAAGAAGCTTCAACAGCATACCTGAGTTACTTTCCAGTCTGGGAGACACTGCCCTATGCGATTTGCTGCACTGTGCTATGAGAAAGCAGTTTCACCCTTCTCTACCATAAGAAAACGCTGGAAAATTTGAGCAGTTTCCTCCGCACCTTCCTAATGGTGATGGAGACGGGGGAAGAGGGAAGGCAGGAACAGCCCTGCCTCTTCCTTAGGGTTCATGTGACTGAAGAGTGTTTCTCTGGCATTGCTGAAATAGCCAGCTGGTGGCAGAAATACCTTGTGTTGCATCTCAAAAGACAGAATTGCAGGAGGTGGCTGTATACAGGAAGCCTGCAGACTTGTGCAGTGATCATCATCTTCAAATAATTCAAGGAAAATCTAAAAGGATTCATTTTTATAGATGGTGGTAGCAAAACTCTGTCTCCTCTTTTTTTTGGGGGGGCGGGTGTGCAGTGGGTGTATTGGTAAAATCTGGAAGTCTTATTTCCCCCTTATTTAACCGAATCCCTTCTCTTTCAAGAGTCTAAGGAAGACATTGCATCCTACTGCTAATCTTCTATGCCCTCTACACAGGCTGAATCTACTTACCCACAACCATGTGCAAAGGGAGGAGCCAGTAAAATGCTGAAGAAGGAAATGCACAGACCGTACCCCAAAACATTATAATTATTCCTATGTTTCCTACCAATAATAGATCAGGGCCCTGCAGCACTTGAACAGTACAGTAGACTGACTCACCAGTCTTCCCTTTCTGATCTCTCAAGGAGACTCGCACGTGGTTTACTTTAATGAAGCGCATAATGATGCCACAGGGGAAACACCAAGGAAAATAATTAAACTGAAGGTTTCATTCCCACAGGCTACGTACAGTGCTTCTCCAGTATTTTCAGACTAAGCCTGAGATATCCCACAAGACCTTTGCACAGTCAATTAAAGACCTTTTTTTTTCCCCAGTCCTTTTAACTCAGCCTAGGAAAAAAATATGCAGTTCCTTTATAATAAAATGATTTTGTTTCCATTATGCTTCCCAGCCTTCAGAAACTGTGTCATGAATCTGAGGTTAACACTGGTAAGCAGGTGAGGCAGTCTGGGACTTCCAGTCAGAATAAGTTTTTTGATGCAAATGCAATTTCTATGTCTGAATTTGGAAGACTTCTGCTCTCCCCAAAGCTTTTTATCTTCCCAAATCAAACTGACTTAACCAAAAAGTTTGGTTCTGAATGAGCTCCGCATTTGACAGTGCTTGCTTGTGGTACTGCAGTGCCTCAGAGGCTTCTTCTTCAGATGCTGCCTGATCTCATCTACCCTGTAAGCCTTTACGACATCTGGCCTTACATGTTCTCATTCTGTAAATACTCTACAGGAATTAGCATCAATAGAAACAACCTCTGTGTGTGTATGTATGTGTGTATATATATTTTTTTTATACATGCACACATGTTAGCTTTGGTACATATATGCATATATATATATATATCTCCCCAGAGATAGCAGTGAAGTGAATCTTGAATTCAATCTGGAAAGCAAATGTTCAGAACTATGTTAATTCTAGAAAAGCCACCTGGGAGCCTTCCCTCCAGTCAAACTTCTTTAAGTTGTAAATGGCTGCCAAGGACAAGGTGCCTCCAGGACAGAGCGACCAGCTCTAGTTCCAGCACCAGTTCACAGCCAGTAATCATTTCCGTGTTGATTCAGTCTCTCTGCACTCTTTACTTCAGCTTTTTGTAAACTTAAGGGTTGGCTCCATGGGCACCAATTCACCTCACCATTGGAGTTTCCAGTTCCTTGTCTAAAGTGCAACGATGAAGAAGCTACACATACTGCCAAAAGTGGAAGGACTGAGAGGATGTATTAAAGGACCGTACCGGTTACGAGATATGCATTAAGGGAGTCTACCTGATTAGCAGCTCTGTATTAAATCCTGAGTAACAGCCAATTATCCACGCTGAGTGGTCCAGATGGTCAGATTATCATAGGCACAACTACTGGCAGAATACATTGTAAATGGTTTGGCCTCTCAGGGCATGGACACTGGCCTGATTTCATTTATCTTCCTCTTTGCAATGAAGTATCAGAAATGGGCTGCACTTCTGAAAGACCCACAGTGAGAAGCGTACCTGTACTCACACACGATCCTCTGCAAGGCTATTCAAAACATCTGGCATTTGCGAGCGCTGTTTGGCAAACTTCTTATTCCTTCCACCCTCCAAGTAGGTACGGAAAAGAAGTGCTTGAGCTTGCTGTTTCTGTGTAGCTTGACTTAAACATATCTTCTTTAAAGGTGTATGTATAAACAAAAAGCTATACCACGGTTATGCACGTGTTCTTTAGGTCCCCACTAAGCTAATGACCTCTCAGTTCTGAACATGCACATCTAGAGCTTCTGATTTCAATACAACCAGTCACACCTCTCTAAGTACGCAAGTATTTTCATCACACTGCGGTTTTCTTTTTTAAGCTGCCACCCCTTGTCTCTTCAAAATACTGCTTGTTATTTAAAATGTCAATTAAAGTCTTAAATACAAGGGAATGCATGTTAATTAAACAAGCCTTGGCCAAGCTTAAAGGAAACAGGCCACCACAGGAAATGTCTAGGAATAAAATTTTGTATAGGAAATCCATTCTTTATGGAAAAGGTCCAGTAGGTTTCATTAAAAGTAATTTAGATTAGTGCAGTGTTCTCAAACTCTTTATTTGAATAAAACAAGGATAGAGTTTGACAGTTAAATTTCAGATATCCAATATTTCTCTCTTCAGCTTGGTTTAAGAACTATTTAGGTGTTTAGCCTGCCGCTACTTAACTGCTTCGACTACAACTGGTCCCATAACTGAACTCAGCATTAGACAGTTCTCTTCATAAAGAATATTTATTCTCTGATCATATTCTGGAGGCTGTGAAGGAAAGAGGAAAGAGTGCTTTGTATGGCCAAATGTGAAGGGACACAACTGAGATACTGATTCCTACCCAGGAGATTCTCCCTGCTGGGTGTCCTGGAGGGTCAGCATGTGGTGATTCAAACTGAATGTTGGAATGGGGTCCGGACAGGCACAGGCACCCAGGCCATCAAAGGCATTAACCAGCACTTCTCATAGGTGGCTTTGCCCTTCCCATCTGCAGTTTGAGGGATGCTGTATGAACACTCAAACTTCAGGCTGCAGAGTTGGATCTCTTGTCTCTTGGTGAAAACTCAGCTGTGGGGGAAGGGGTAGGAAGTGGCAAACCTGAAAAATTATGTTTTCTGCTTCTAGCTCGACTTCTTCCTCCCTTTGGTTGCATCCCCAATTTCATTCCCCAAGAGGTCTGCTAGCCCAGGGTGTATGACTGGAACAATGTGATAAAGATGAAAAGCAGACAGGGAATTGTGTGGGGCTGTGCTGCCTACCTTAACTCTTAGCGGGACTGTTCCACCTCTGATCTTGTCAACACTTGTTACATCCTCCAAGTCACACATATACTTCCATTTCCCAGAAGCTTCCTTTAAGTTCCTCCTCTCCATGGTAGGCCTCATACACTCTAATCTGAAATTTGCTCTAATTTGTACCACGCTGCATTAGAGGGCATTAGAGACAATCCAAAAAGCCATATCTGTCTTTAATTTCCATGATTCTTAAAAGGCACTAATGGTAGTCTTGAAGACACAGTGGAGGAAATCATGCTCCACTGTAGCTGTGTTGAGTTTGGTGAAGCTGTGCACAAGAAGTGATTCTGGCACAAGCTGAGCTTCTTCCCATATCACCATGCGCTTTGAGACTATAATGATTCAGGAAGCTGTTAACAGGCGGTAAACAGAGCAACTTGTCCGTAACCCTCTGGCTCTTTGTGTGAATACATATTCACCGATCCTTTAAAGTAAGAGTTCCTGGTGGAAAGGATACTAACAATCCTCTTACAGTCATTTTAGGGAAAAGGAGGCTTGTGGCTGTCTGCTCCATGAGGGAAGGTGAGCCTGGAGCAGAGCATGACAGAGAAGAGCAGTGAGTGACCCCGCTGACAGGGAGCCCAGATGCAGAGCAGCAAGCTGAGGTCAGGATCAGGGCTGGGGACAGTGATCAGGGTCGGGCAGAGTTCAGCAAAGGCAGTGGCGATGAGGCGGGTCCGGGGTCAAACCAGGAGGCAGAGCCTCTGGGTCTGGGTCAGGCCAGACCAGCGAAGGTCTGAGACTGGGCGCAGACATAGCTGCCGCTCAGCTGTGATCCAGCACAGGCAGGGGTGAGTGGTATAGCCTCGGCTTAAAAGCAGTTCCCAAGGGAAAGGAGGGCAGGCCATCACTTCCAGCTTTCTTCATACCAGCTCTGGTGGGTGAAGGAGCTGGCCTTGGACGCAGCCAGCTAAATTCTTTAACGTGGCCGACTAAAGGCATAGAAGGGGATGCACTATGGGCCCTGACAGTCTGCCCCTGAACTGCTGCCAGAAAAAACAGCACTGCAGCACCTCAGACAGACAGGGGCAGGCAAGGGGGAGCATGGCTCCTTGCTGGCTTTGACTGGCCTGAATAGCTATGGTGACAGACATAAATGTAAAAACCTGTGACTGTGCTCCTTTGGCAGCCCCTTATACACAGGAGACCACACCTCCGGCATTAGGAGCAGGAAGAACTCACCTGAGTTCACAGAGATGCTCACTCACCTCCACCTCTGGCACATGCCATGAGCCAGAGAGTCTCTTAAACGGCAGAAGACTATGACCTTGCATGGTCAAGAATGAAAGAAACAGTGGACATAGATGTGGGAGTCACACTGTATGAAACAAAAACCCAAGCTGCCTTATGAATGTTTGCATTACCTGAAGACCTAATGGAGCTGCATCTACGTAATGCAACTGTGTGTATACCTTTACAGGCTCCTCTCCTGTGGTTTCTTTTAACCTTTACAGGTTCCCCTCCTGTTGTTTTTTTTAATTCTACTCTACATGTAAAGATTACAGAAAGTACCTGATCTTTCTGACATGAAGTATATATCAAGACTAACTCCAACAGTGAAGGATCAGGGATAGAAAAAGGGCACTGGAATAACTTAACAAAGATCAGCAGTAGACATTACATCTAATGGCTCTTTGCACGCTGTGGTCTGCTACGCAAATAGTTTCAAGAAGGGGACTGGATGGGAGAGCACAAAAATAGCAGGATTCGGTGAGCTGTACGATAGTTCAGAGTTCACAGCAGAGCTACAGCCCCAGAAACAGTCAGATAATGTGGAAACAACCACAGAGCTTCTGACTGTAGCAGTAAAGTAACAGTGACACAGTTTCAGCTCTGAATGTTGTTCTAAACTGGTACGCTGGGAACTCAAACAGAAGGTTTTCTGCACTGAGCAGATTTGCTCCTTGCATATGGGAACGGAAAGCTCTCTGCTGCACATTGTCTTCTGAAAAAGGACATTGCTCGCTCCCCCCCAGCTGCATTGCAATAAGGCGAATGCAGATGGAAACAGCAGAAGTCCCGCACAAGGCATTTGCCTAGCGATTGTCTTTTCCACATGGATCACAACACTGACCCACAGCTGCACTCCTGAGGCTTCAGAAGAAATGAACTCTGCATGTTTTATCTCTGAGCTGTCCGTATGTAACCTGGGCCACGGAGTTTTCTTTATCTGTTTTGGTTTTTTTGTTTTAAACATCCTGAAAGAAGACACAGAAGTCCTTTCAAAGTATTCCCTTCTCTGATCCCCAGCCCCTTTCCACCTACTCAACTTCATAGGCAGCAATTATCAATGAAGCAGAGAATAAACTTACCGGCCGTGTGTGCTTCCATGTTGCCTGGAGGTTTGGCTGGAAGTTGCATCAGTGCTAATAGGATGTGGCTACGCTGATCGTGTGCACAATCTGCTTCTGCACTGGCTTAAGTAGTGAACAGCACGCACAGCTATTTCCATCCTGGCTTGATCCTGCTTTAAGCAAACCACAAACTGAAGCTAATTAGCGAGACCTTCTGCTTTGGCGATTACCATCGTGGAGGAAAGAGAAGGAAAAAGGCAAAATTCCCATGACCTGAGAGGCCATGGCAATTCTCTGCTGGAACTTCAGCATCTTGTCTTCATGCTCCGTAATGCCTCAACAAGCAAGGTAACAACGGGCATATTTTGTCCTAACTCCACAGAAGGCGGTGGAGAGGGAGTGGAGGAGAGGAAGAAAAAAAAAAAAAAAACTAATGCAAAACCAGGGCTCTACAACAGAGCCAGCTCTGTCCAAAAAAACATTATTCAAGGATTAGACTATCTTGGAGATGGTTTCTGTGGGGAAGAGTGTCTTTATGTCTGCAAAGCTTTGCAGTGCTTCCAGGTAGGAGGTAAGTGCAGAAACCTTTCTGTAAGGCTCTATCTCAGCTGCTCAAGTTACCTTACTACCTGGATGCTGCACTGTCATCGCTGCATTAAATATTCAGGTGATTATTTTGTAATCAACTGTCTAATCAGAACAGGTGAAGGATCCTGCATAGCCTTCAACCCTTACAATTTAAGCAATGTAATGGGAAGAAAAGTTGTTGATGAGTGATACCATCTGGGAAAGGACTTTTATTTGCAGATGATAATTGGAGGGAAGTGTAAATATTTAGAGTTTGAATCTTATTCTTCTTTTAGCCTATTTATGACAATATGACAGTTTCTCTTGGGGGGGGGGGGGGAATGGATATATTCAATGACTGAATAAAATACAGTGTTTCTACTAGCTTGTGAATTAGCATCACACACTGTGTCATGACCGGCAAGAACAGCAGTTGTCTCTATCGCAGAGAGATGTACTGGTGCACTGTGGCTAAGCTATCAAACTATCAAAGATGCTGAGTTTATACAAGGAGCAGTGTGGCTGTTGTGTCCCAAAACTCGGGCTGGGTGCTATAAAGCTTTCCCAGCGAGGCTGAGAAATACATGTGCTGTTTTAAACTCTGCACAAATTTTCACTGAGTATTTGCCCTGTTCATGAAACAGCTATAGGCAGACCAAAGAGAATGAGATTAAATTAGGTTGTGTTCATCCATTTATTTTGCCTCAACTGAAGTGCCACATGAGGAATTTCATGTGTAATGTTATATATGTCTGATTTTACTTAAAAGGGAGAGAGGTCAGAAGCTCTGACTCCATCTTGAACAGCTTTATACAGGTCAGTCAAACTTATCTGCACTACATTTTACCACTGACAAAAGGAGAAACATAATGATGAGGTCTTTCTTTGTGAATACAGGGAAGATGCATACAGTAAATGTTACAGAATACTTTTTTAGCACTTGCTTAGTATTTGCATAGAATAATTTCTTCTAATAGGAAAAGTTAAATAACCCCACTCTCCTTAGTCCCTCCTTTGGAACGGCGTTTCCTCATTCCTAAGTAATGTGTCAATAGGTATCAAATACTTCTCCTTACCCTGCTAGTATCTTATGTTAATCGCAGAACTTCATTTAGAAATTTCCTTCAGTTACAAAACGGAATAACCTGGATGCCACAGCTTCTAGACTGAGTAATCTAAAAACTACTAGATCACAGAAATTTTTTTAAAATACATATTTTAAAAAAGGTGTTCTCAGTTGCTGTGTATAAGCTCTCTAGCAGTGGGGATGCTACTTCATAAAGGCTTTTGTTTGCACACTAGCCCATGCATACAAGTTTTGAGGCGGTGTGCCTGTAATTTTTTTTGTCTGCATAACCACCTCATCAATTTGAACAAATGAACTGGTCTTTGCTTGATTGCTTTGCTCCAATGTCCACAGCTGCACAGATCGCGATGTAGTTCATGATTATTTGGCACAGAGCAATGGTGCAACAACACAGAGGTCCTGGTAACTTTTTGCTAATAAAAGTGGGATCAGAGAATACTCCACGGGAAGCGACTGTTGAACTGCTCTTTGCCTTGATATTTTATAACCGATTAATCTGCTCCCTGGATAGATAGCAAACCTACTGCTTTGTATACATATATCTCTGGAAGAAGGGAATGAAAACTTGCTTAACGTTATGCTATTTTATATCCACATTATATGCTGCACCAATTAAATGCTAAAACAGCAAGGCGTACCCACTGATTTTGGAATAGTACAGGAATGCAGAGCCAGGTCTGGCCAGGATCCCTGTGGACACAAAGCTCTGCCTGCACAGATTCAAATTACTAGCTCCTATAAGCCATAAGGATGGGTCAATTACAGGTAATACAGTTAGCTCAGGTGATAAATAATAAACACAGGAGGCAATATGAGGAGCAAGAAATAACCAGCTGGTTAAAACGGACCAGGGTCTGTAGTCTGTTTTTAAGGACACTTTCCAATAGAGACAATCATATCTGGGCATCACTGTGTTTCCTAGGGTACCTGGGTATGCTGTTAGTTGATAATGCACAGCTGTGACAAATAATGCCAATATATCAGATTGTGTTTCACCTGCTGCAGAGGAGTAGAGCTTGGAAGTCTGTAAAAGTTAGCAGAGACATTAGATGCTTTTAATAATTAAGAATTTATGTAAGAGTCCTCCCCAAATCCATTTAACGTTCCTGTAAATATATCCTGTAGCAAGCTCGACGATCCAGCCGGTCTTCTGAAGTGGTGGGACGCATTCCAAACCATTAGCAGAAAGGCAAAGACTAAGGTAGCTCAAAACCATCAAGACTCACAAGCAATACGTGCAAGCTGAAAAACAATGTTCCTCAAAGCCTGCTTTCTGCTGGCGAATGCTAGTGGAGCAGTCTGATGTACAGCACTGTCTGATGTGCCGGCACACTACTACTGTTCATGTGCACAGGTCTCTGCTAAGCAGGTACTTGATTATGGGCCTGATTTTGTTCTTCGCTTCTGCCAGGAAAGCAAGCTTCTGAAATTAGCAGGGGTGCACTCACTCAAACTGGGCTCTGTAAAAGGAAATCAAATCCTGCGTGGAGGAAGTCCAAGCCAATTGCCTTACTGGCACCACCAGAGCCTTACACAGAAGACAGCTTTTGTGAGGCAGGCTGCCTGAAAAGCTTGATTGTCATGCCAGCAGGTCAAGGACAAAAACTTCTGTGCCTTCTCAGTCTGTTAAGGGACATGTTATAATATTCCCTTCTTCTTGATCTTTCCTGCTTGTCTGATTCTATGACAGGATTCTCAGCGAAGAAACTCCTTCTGGCCTTGAGCATAACAGGGCCTTGCCTTTGTTCGGATTACACAGGTACTAGCCAGGCCTCAGTAATAATACATGGACCATACAGAAGTCCACAGAACTTCATTCTGTATGAAAACCCATTAAGTTCTCATGGGATGTACTTGTGCACCCACTTTAGTCCATATACTGGCATAGATGGCCGAAAGCAAAATTGCAACCCAGGAAGGTGAAGAAAAGCCATGTAGTAGGAGACATGTTCTTGAACCTGTGTAAAGTCTTAATACAGTTCTACTTATCCAATTACACTTAGCTATGTCTGCTGTGAGTTTGATCCTATAACCAAGCAGTTTTCCAATAAATAATCTAGAGTTCCTTAGGAGAATTACTAATTGCTCTAGGCTGAAAGCCAATATCTTTATTTTTGTCTGTTTGTCTCTTGAGACACTTAGGTCCACAAGATTTTTCTTGTTGAGGTATAAGTGATGAAAGCAGGAATGTTTGCCCCTCTGTTGGTCAGATCTGTCCATCCACTTTGTTGCTGGTGGAAAATACCACCTCTGTATGTCTGCTTTTGAGAAGTTCAGAAAACTGCAGCTCCATCTCTGTCCTGTGGATGCTCCTTGTGTTGTCCCCCTGCCCATAAGCTGGAAACAAAGGGGCAGTATGGCAATGGTAAGGGGAAGAGGAAGACATTGCCTTTTACTGCCTATCCACTCCTTTTCTCTTGTCCTCTCTGATGTTGCAGGCTGCTGTTCCAGGAGTTTCTTATTTTCAGCTTCAGATGAGATGCTGTGCAGCTGATTACCTGGGTGACCCAAATCCATCCGTCAGGAAGCTTAACATCCAGAAGCAACTACAAGAAGAAGCTACTGCGAGGATGGAGGAAAACTGATGACAGAGATCTGCTGAAGTAAGTGGGGCTGGTGCCAGCTAAAACTTGGGTTTCTCTCCCTGGGGTTATTGTGGTTCCGTAACAGAAGAAACAGAGATGCATAGGAAGCCTGCACTTCTCCGAGCAGTATCCAGCAACAAAGGATGTCTTGAAAGAATAATAAGGGAGAAAAGGGCCTACAATTCAGTATGTGTTGAAACCACAGCTGAATGGCAAAAGAGAAGAAGCAAGGATCTGCCTGGTTCCTCTCAAAAAGGAATACAACTTGCCTTTTTAGTTGAAAGCACAGAGGGAGTTTTTGTTTGCTCCCAAAGGGAGACATTCATGCAGACGGGGAGGTGTTTTGACCCATTTAATCATATGACATTGGCATTCATGTAAGGAGCAACAGCTCTTCATCTCAAAACTTTCCTCCCCGTGACCCAGGGGAAATGGTGATAATGGCCTCTGGAATGACTTCCATTTTTACAGATACCAGCCTAAAAACTGCACAAGGATAACCTGATTTCCCGTACTTTTCTGTTAGGCTTCTCAGGAGTGCTGTCACCCTTCATGACTTACATATATAGGGTTTTCACTAGTTCAAGAACACTTCTGCTAGAGCTGGAGAAACTATTTTGACCCAAAACCTATTCCTCAGCCTTAGTGATCCCATCACAAACACATGGAAAGTTTGGGGTTGCTTTTAGTTTTTTTTAAATACACCTCCTGTATCAGATTTATACTTTTTTTTAAAAAAAAAAAAGGTTAGCTCAAATCAAGAGGAAGATTAAATATTTCTTATCTTGCAAAAACGCCCTCTATGAAGTCTGTGTCCCGGTGGATGACAGGTTAACCATGAGCCAGCAGTGTGCCCTGGCTGCCAAGAAGGCCAATGGGATCCTGGGGTGCATTAGGAGGAGTGTGGCCAGCAGGTCGAGGGAGGTTCTCCTTCCCCTCTACTCTGCCCTAGTGAGGCCCTATCTGCAGTGCTGCGTCCAGTTCTGGGCTCCCCAGTTCAAGAAAGATGAGGAGCTACTGGACAGAATCCAGCGGAGGGCTACGAGGATGGTGAGGGGATTGGAGCATCTCTCCTACGAGGAGAGGCTGAGGGGCCTGGCTTGTTTAGCCTGAAGGAGAGAAGGCTGAGAGGGGACCTAATAAATGCTTATAAATATCTTAAGGGTGGGTGTCAGGAGGATGGGGCCAGACTCTTTTCAGTGGTGCCCAGCGACAGGACAAGGGGCAACAGGCACAAACTGAAGCAGAGGAAGTTCCGTCTGAACATGAGGAAGAACTTCTTCACTCTGAAGGTGACGGAGCACTGGAACAGATTGCCCGGAGAGGTTGTGGATTTTTCTCTGGAGATATTCAAGACCCTCCTGCACAAGGTCCTGTGCAGCCTGCTGTAGGTGACCCTGCTTTGGCAGGGGGGCTGGACTAGATGATCCACAGAGGTCCCTTCCAACCCCTACCATTCTGTGATTCTTTGATTCTGATCTCATCTCTGTACAACCCGAAGAATAATCAGAAAATGCTCTGTTGTGCTAAGTAAGTTTTATTGTTTGCTATGTTGATGCAATTAGTTAGTCAGGATTCTACTGGACAAAACCATCTACAGAGAGAAAATGAGGCTTGCACTGTAAAGTTCCTTCATCATAAAACTTGAGATTACAGAACTGGGCTTCTTGGAAACATTCAGTCTGTACACTTCCGAGAATAGCATTCGCACTGAGAGGCCGAAGGGATGTAATGCTGCACCACCGTCCCATTGGCACACCGGAGGGGGATCGTGACTATGGTGGTCTGAGTGGCTGTACAGCAGCTGCACAGATCTTCCCATTTCTCTGTCTGAACAGAGTATCTGGTATTGCTTCTGCACTTGCCCTACACGGAAAAAAAGAGATACCAGGTTTGAACAATGCCAGACCTTGGTGCAGTCAGACTCCATGTTCTTCCCTTCAAAAAGAAGACCCTTCGCCAGGCAGCTATCTGAAAAGCCTGGGCATGTACACTCTGAATACTTCTCCTCCCCGTTCCCATTCTTTTCCCAGTAGCCATGGAAAAGATAGACGCTCATTTTGCCTACTGCCGTAACTAAAGGGAGTACTCAAGGGGCTGAGTGCAAGCCATCTTCTTGACTGTCACCCTTGTATGCCTATAGTTTTGACTGCGTACAAGGGTTGTATAAAATCCTTGTAGGAAACATGGTTATCTCAGATTAAGCAGCTGCCCTGCTACAACCCAATCTGGGAAAAGAATGTAATCTTTTGTTCCCAGTCTCAGAGAAGTGGGAACACCCAGAAGCGAAGCCATGTTCCTGTTTCAAATAGAATTTGCTCTATAAGGTGTAAGGTGTAAGCAGAGAATTAAACTTCTAACCTGGTTCTGGAAGAAATGCACAAGACACCCAGAACAAAACAGCTTAGTTCAGAGAGTAACAGAGGACTTGTAGAGCTTAAAAAGTACAGAAGCTGCATCAGAGGGCTCAAGTTTAAATGTCCATTAAAGTATCATGCATCTATATAACTATTTACACTCTTATAAATCAACTTCAGAGCCTGAAGATGGATATGATTCTGATGGAAGCAAAGGAGAGTTGTATGAACACAGCCTTTACGCCTTAGTGTATGTGCCTTTTTTCATGCTGGCTTGAATAGCGAAAATTCAGGATCACCAAATAAGTGAATCAATGAGAAGGACAGAAACTGATGCTCCACTTACTGAAGTCACGGTGGAGGCACAGCTTTCCGCTGTGGAAGAGAGAAAGGGAGCAAGGGCGAGCCTTGGGATGGGGAGGTTGCTTTTGTTATTTACCTCACAATGAGAAATAGGCACTTCCTTTTCAGCCACACATCCGTTGACATTCCTGTACTGCAGTCTGGTACTTACTGGTCGACATTCCACTTCCACACCTACCAAGTTGAAAAAGAAAAAAAAATGTTTTGATAATGCTGACAAATGGGGTTTTTAACTCCCTTCCCTTTATTACTGAAATTGCTGTTAGTGAGACGTCATTTCTGGTAAGATCCCTAGCAAGAGAATTAGGTGTGTCTCCTTAGAGTAATTAATGTAGAGATGTGTGACTATATCACACTACAGCCCTACAACTCCACTGGAGAACAGGATTTCCCTCATGTTTCTTCTCAACTGACTGTTTTGTTTCAAAGTTAGGCAAACCTAACATTTACCTTTTACCTGTTGGATTCTGTGTTAGATAACTCTGTTTTTAAAGATAATTCAATGGTACATTGGGCAATCAGGTGCACAGGAAAAAGATGACACACATGGGAACCCCAATAACCTAATCAGAGAAACAGAACACCCTGACCTGGCTATTCCTGGGGCTGTCACAGTAGAGAGATCCCATTTTCCACGGATGCACTTCAGGATGAGGCAGTGGGAGCAGGTCTCCAGATCACCTTACAGACTTAGGTGGGTCACTGCCTTCAGGACTGTGTGGGACTCCTTATGCAATGCTAGAGAAGAACATTTTGGGGTTCTACAAGACTTACTTATCATGAGATGTTTAGGGGAGGAACCAAAGGTGCGGTAAGAGAGGGATTAAGGTGTTTACTGAGGAACAAGCATGGAGAAATGCATGGATAAAGGCATAAAGGGAGCTGGTTGCATGTTAAACAGCTGCCGGTCCATACTTTTGCCTGACCTTGCCTTACGTTTGATCACTGCAGTCTGTCCTGTCTTCTTATTAAACTCCATTTCTAACTGCTTGTCCCAGGTGATGGACTCTCTGTTTTGTGTGGATGTGTGTGTATGGAGACTTCTGTGTCAGCAACCGGAATTGGACCACAGGTCACAGGGCCCATGAGTCTCGGTTAGCAGCGATGCAGGGCCAGTTACTCGACAGAGAGAGTGCCTAAGACCACGAAGGACCTTCATCCTGATCAGCCAGAGGGGAGATCAGGATGGGAACGTGGGTGCTGTTTGCCAGTGTACTGAGTGTTTCTGCATGTGTATATAAAGAACGTGTGTATGCATGTTGTATACACGTGTGTGTGCCTGTTGGGGTACAAGCTCAGTCTCATGTTGCCTGGACCTGGGGACATGGAGCCGTGGCAGCCTCCCCTCTGCCGGGCTCCTGAATATGACAACTCTTAACAGTCCTTGCACGTGTGGTGGATTTTGCAGAAAACTAACGTGGCAAAAAGAAAAACTGGGGAGAAAAATAAAATTAAAAAAATAATTCTGTGAAAATCTAACTTTGGATCAGTGGGAACTTTTCCTCTGTCTTCAGTAAGTCATGAAAAACTCTCATACTGGTTATCCAATACTTTTTGTTCTTAGTGGTAGGTAAATCATAGAATTGTCCCTGTTGGTTTTTTCCATCTAACAAGAAATCCACACAAGAGGCAGTAGGTCTGGATTTGTTATGTGTGGAGGGTGCAAGCTCAGAGAATCTGCTGATCCTTCTTTCTGAAGTGAGGTTGGTTTGCTATGATCTGTTAACTGCAGCAGTCAACAGTGATCCTGCTCCTCCACTTTTGAAGGGAACCTTGCCATTGACGTGCTCAAATACAAACTAATCCAGAATATTTTGTTCTGAACACTCTTGTCTGCTTTGGTCCACATATAAAGACTTGTGAAGGAGCGAATGATTTTTTTTTAAGTGGATGTTTTATGCACTGCAAACAGCAGTTCTTTGTAGTGTTAGCACAGTGCTATGCCTCTGTAAAGACAGGCACCTACTTTTACTCATTTCTAACTAACCAATGGAATTTCTGTATTTATCAGAATACTGGACTATTTTTTATGTCCTACACAACAGCATTACAGAGAGCTGACGGAATTCAGCTGGCCAACTACACAACTAAGTAGATACATAAATTCAAGAGAAATGCATCCATCTTCCTAGCAGCAAACAGAGTTTTCAATATCTTTTCCATGGGAATGTTAGTACCAAATTGGCTCTGTGTCTTGCTAAGGCTTTACGTTTCATTTAAAAAAAAAAAAAAAAAAAAAAAAAAAAAAAAAAAAAAGCTTGAAAAGTGTTTCTGGCTCCAGGGCTGCCAGTTCTCTTTTAATGATTTCATCACTTCATTTCATAAAACTTGTCCACCTGGAAGGAATACACAATTGTGTCCGCACAACTGAAAGACCCAAACAGAATAATTGTCATCAGACTCAACGCAGCTTCATCACCTTTTTGATCCTGACTTATTGACTTGTTCTCGAGTTACTTTACTACTCTCCTTTACTGTTTTTGTAGACTGTGCCTTCTTTGCAAAGGCAAGTGCTTGTAACTTAACAAGGCACGGGCAATGGAGATAACAGAGAAAAGAGGCAAGAAGCAGAGATGCAACTTCTTTGTTAAGTGGGAAAATAAGGAATATCCTTTGCAAATAATCAAGTCCTTTGCTAGTACCACAAAAATCTAACAAGAAAATAAGCTGTTCACTTATGTGCTCCTATGTACTTAAAACCTGGAACAATGACCTCAGGCATACTAATGAACTCCAGTTGCCAAGGCATAACACAGAAAGGGAAACTGGCTTCTTAAACAACCCTTGCTCAAAGCCACGTAGGACCCTACTGAACCAAAGGCATCTCCCTGAACTGTGCTTTGAACTTGAGAGAACGAGTTCTTTGCCCAATTCTTTATGGTACTAAGGTGTCTGAAAGACAAACTCTCTCAAAACCTGGGAAGGCAATGTAACCTATATCTAAGTCTCTGCGTCCATGAGAAACTGATTATTCTCTTACCTGACTTTTAAGCATAACTAAATTACTCTGGTTTTACAGCAGCTTTGCCAAGCCTTGGTGTTCCATGCAGAGTGTGTAACAGATGGCATATTGCTATGGAGTCCCATATAGGAATATATAGGAATATAGGAATATATATAGAGAAGAGAGTTTGGTATATAGAAGTATCTGTTTGATTCAAAGCTGTGTGTTAGTCACCGTCCTTCACTTGATAACTCATGGTTAGTTGGCTGGATGCAGTATGTTGGCTTTTTCCTTATGAAAGGCCCTGAATAGAGAACCAACCACGAAGAGGTCTCTGCTGTAATATGGGATGTTTCAGTTTTGAGCTATATCCAAGCAAACACCAATGGGAATAAAGATCTAAAGGCCCACACAAAATGCGCATTTTTAAGCATGTGATATTTCACTTAGATCAGTTTGGTTTTCCTGCTGCAAGGAGGTAGCACATTTAAGTCACTATAACTGTTAAATAAAAATACGTATTGAGCTGTGCTCATTTGGAACTGGGTTGCTCTCCTCAACTGCAGTGGTAGGCACGCTCTATTTGTAGAGCCTGCCCACAACCCTGTCTTTGAAATCTTCAAATCTGTTTTTGTTAATAAATAATTTTCAGTATTCCTTACTTGAAGCCCAGGAGATCAATGCTCTCTTAACTAAATTACCCGTTTGAGCCATTTGATGACAGTCTCCCTCACTAGCTTTCTGACTTCTGTTTCTCAAGCCGGAACTCAGTGCCTGTACAGACAGGCAATGGCTGCAAACTCTACAGGAGTTACCATCCTTCATCAGGGGTATTACTACAGCAGTCACTGTGCCAGTGTGGTGATGGCTGCTATGCTGGCCATCTTTTATTTATTAGCACACGCATAGAGAGAAAAAAAAAGAGAGAGATAATGGAACACAGGCAAGATGTTGATATTCTGACCTTAAAAGAGAATATCAATCTTTTGTCACTACTTTTTAATTATTTTAAATGAGCTACAGTATTATTAATTTTTAACGTACAAAGCAGAAAACTGAGAGGTTGTCTGTTCACAAAAGTGTCAGAGATTCATTTTAGAAATAAGAACCCAACCCTGCAATCCTTCCTCATGTAAGCAAACCCTGCCTATGCTCACAGCCTGACTGACATTTGGATTGTCTACACCATGCATTAAATTAAGAGTTGCAGGACTGAGTCCTAAACTGCCGAATTTAAGATGCAGTCAGGCAGGCTGTTCAATACAAATGCACCTTTGACAAGCATTTCCCTAAACATTTTTTAGTTATTACATTATCAAAAACTAATCAAAATTACATTACTGCCACTAGGGTTTTTTTTCTAAATTCATTTTAAGTTGATTGATTATTCATGAAGTGGTTGCCTCACACATTCAGTATCAGGTTATGTGACTTGTCAACCTGTGTGTGCAATGCTGTTCCTGTTATTTTCAGATGAACAATAAAATAAAGCATTCATAATTAACATCTACATAAAATGTGGAGAGTATCTGTTTCTTTCTAAGCACTTGTGAATACTGTCAAAACATGTGTTCTAGTGGACAAAACATGACAGCAGTGTCCCAGTCAGAGGGCGGACTTGTTTGGTGGTTTATTTTAACCACATTGCTTAGCTCTGTTTCATTAAACTGCATTTTATGCAAAACGTAGCTCCTTACCCAGTAGTTGACACTCTCTGCAATTTCCATACAAAACTTTTGGCTTATTTACTTACATGTGTCACAGCAGGTATTGCCAACTTTTGCAATTCTGCCCTAAAAAATACAAAAAAAAGAAAACTTCTATTTTGATACAGGTAATACACGTTGATTCTGCTGAAAGAACATAAAGGGATGTTTAAAACAGGGTATTAGGCAAGAAAATTGTATTTCTATATTGTACAAAAACATAAATCTACATTAGTCATCATCTCTATCCATTTTAAGGTTTTGAACTTGTGATTGTATTTGTTGACAGCTGATTGGAAATAATGGACTACATTAGCAAGTTCGACACCTGAAAGTATTGCTTTCACGTTATATTAGGAGCTTTCTAAAGACAAGACATTGAATATGAATAAATTTCTGGGAACCACAGTGATAAAAACAATAGCATTCAAGTCTTACGTCTCTAAGAAAGGAAGTTAAACAGTCCCTCCTGCTTTTTTTTTTAATCAACATAGATGAAACCATGCCTATTCCACAACAGCTGAAAATCTACAGACAAATCATCATAAAATATCACATCTGTCAAATAACTTTCAACAGCCAAAAATATTATTTTTCTTGTTTCTTTAATATCATGTAGAAAATAAATTTCAGAAATATATGTATGCTGGAAAATTACTGAAAACCCATAGTGAAAGGAAAAATGGAGAAATATTTACCCTGCAAGGTGATGTCATTGTTGCAATAAACACCTGAACTTACATGCATAAGTTTGGAGGCTTTTTTAATTAAAAAACTAAACTTTCCATCTGCAGCTAGAGGAAAACCACTAATTTTATAGCTGAAGTAGTTCAATTTTTTTTGATGGGAGGAGAATAAATGCAGTTTGGGAAGTTCTGGTTAAAAAGTAAACTATTTTTCATCGATTTACAATGAAGACCTTTAGAATATGATAATAACCCCAAGGCTGTAACATAATCCAGCATTTCTCTAAATCTTTGCTTTTATAACGCAGCTGTGTGTCCTACACTGATTTCGCAAAGAGAGAAATGCAGTGTAGAAGCATTATTCTTCCTGCATTATTGTCCTGGGTTCAACTGGGATAGAGTTAGTTTTCACAAGCAGCTGGCTGGGCTGACCCTAACCAGCCAATCAAATAGGATATTCTATACCATGGGATGTCATGCTGAGTATTTAAGTGGGGAGCTGGCTGAAGGAGGGGGATTTTCTACTCAGGAGCAAGCTGAGCATCGGGTGGTGAGAACACTGCATGTTGTATATTCTTTTTATCAGTATTATTGATTGTAACTGTCTTCTCCCTTTGCCATTCTGTTAAACTGTTCTCATCCCAACCCATGAGTTTTGCTTTTTTCCTTCTGATTCACCCTCCCATCCCACTGGGGAGGGGGAAGAGTGAGAGAGCAACTGCGTGGTTCTTTTGTTGCCAACTGAAGCCAAACCATGACAATTACACATACCAAATCCTCCATTTCCTTGGTGTGTATGTTGAGAGAGGTTTGGGCATGAGCTTTGTCGAAGGCTTCCTGCTACCTGTTGTGCCCAAGAAAATGGGGACAGGTGGGTATAAACACCTGTGTGATGCGAGACGAGCAAAAGCAGGACCCCACATGCTACACTCCAACCTGCACTCTGTTCCTCAGCATACGGCTAACCGCAAATCACGGGAAAGATGGGTGGACGCGTTGAGCGGGGTTTTTATTATACCATTGTACAAAACAACTGCAAATGTGGAAGCTTCAGCTCTTCTAACAGCACTGTGAAAATTCCATTCCCTAACCTCATAGGGGTCCCTTCCAACCCCTAAAATTCTGTGATTCTGTGATATGTGTATTCATAGAAAAAAGGGGCTGATCTCACCATTTTCTCTGTTTGCGTAGTTATCCACACAGTTTTGCTCAGGATACCAAACTGAAAACATTGTGAGAACAACCATTTTCTTGTGTTTGCCGCTTCATATGGAACAGAATTACTGCAAGCTCAGCGTGCCTCCTGCAGTACAGTCCCACATAAAACCAGCATGTAATTTAAAATAAAGAAAATTTACAGTTTTCTGAATTTTAAGGTAAGTTCAAATTCAGTTTAGGCAAGGTGCTGGGGTAGAGTTGGGGTTTCCCACCCTGATACACATAAGGTGCATATATACAGAAACGTAATCAGGACAGAGCCCATAAGGAAACCTGGAAACAGGACCCATTTCAATACTTACTCCTTCAGCCAAACATCTTCTGGCATCAAACGGAGGACAGCCAGTGATTCTCCTTTCCCAGATAAATTCCCCTTTCTCATTTACTTTACAGAAGTGACTATCACAGCCATCCTGAAGTGATTCATTTGGCTGTAAAGATTTAAGGGTTGTTAGCTTTACACAGAAACGACATGGGACAGCAACATTTCAGGATACTGTACAACCTGACCTTTGCTTTACTGATATTTCAATTAATGTACCATGGTGGTGACGTTTATAAAAAACAGAAGTCTTTAGAAAAGATAATTGTTAATCAACAAAGTCATCATCCTCTATTTACTTCTATATACTTCTATAGGCATACTGATTACAGCTTAGTCAAGACTGCCAAAACCTGACCTTTTTCAGCTCTCTGAAAAAGAAAAAAAAGAAATTTCCATTAACTTAAAAGAGAAACTTGTCCAAGTGAGAAACTTGGGAGTTTGGCCTATGAATTGTCTTTTAAAGAAACATATATATTAATATTTAACTTCTGGCTGAGTTGGGAGCTTCTTTAAACAAAGCACATAAAATCCCTCCCAGCACCCGCCACCCCCCCAGAATCATAGAGTTATTTAGGTTGGAAAAGACCTTTAAGATCATCGAGTCCAACCGTAAACCTAACACTGTCAAGTCCACCAATAAACCATGTCCCTATGCCCCATGTCTACATGCCTTTTAAATACCTCCAGGAATGGTGACTCCACCACTTCCCCGGGCAGCCTGTTCCAGTGCTTGACAACCTTTTGTGAAGACATTTTTCCTAATATCCAAGCTGAACTTCCCCTGGGGCAACGTGAGGCCATTTCCTCTCGTCCTATTACTTGTTACTTGGGAAAAGAGACCAACACCCACCTTGCTACAACCTCCCTTCAGGCAGCTGTAGAGAGCAACAAGGTCTCTCCTCAGCCTCCTTTTCTCCAGACTAAACAACCCCGGTTCCCTCATCCAGTCCTCATAAGACTTGTTCTCTGGACCCTTCACCAGCTTCATTGCTTTTCCCATACTTTCCCCATCTAAAACTTAGCTCAGTAATGGAATGAAAAAAAAACGCTATCTGCTGTTTCTTGTGACAAGCCAATGTATTTTAACCAGAAAAATATCAACTGCTGTTTAAGAACATACCATGCTGAAGAAATTTTTAAAAATTCCCATTTTCAACTTTAATTAGCAATTTCTCTTTTACAAAAAGGTTTTTAATTTCCTCTAAGTAGTTGCTTGAGCTCATACTTCAGTTAAAGTTCCTTGATAATATTCATGCTTGTGGGTGCATCTAGAATGTCCCTCCACATTTTGCACTGTGGCATGAAGTCTTACCTCCTTTTTTTCATTTACAAACAACAACAGAAAAAGAACTTTCTTGAGAAACTATTCTGGCATATAAAAGAAAAGGCACTAGTAATACCATACTGCCTAACCAAAAAGGTAAAAAAAATGCACTCTTGTTGGGTTCATCAGGAGTCTGTGCTACATTTACTCATAAATAAGAGTGCTTAAAACTTACCTGAAGGTATTTAAGCCTTCCATCTCTCAGCCTGATGCCACATGAAGTTGGCACACATTTTCCACAGCAAGAACCAGGGATTTCCTGCATTCTGTAATTCTAGAAGGTAAAGGATATTTTTCTGTGTTTATTTTGTTTTAACCACGCTTCCTACACATATTCGTAGAGGGGTTTTTTTTTAAAAAAAAGCAGTAGACAAAGTGCTAGCCAGCAAAATGCTTTTTTAAAACAGTAGGACTAGAATAACTTAATCTAATTAGTTGCATTCTTTCATTGTTTGGTTTTATAAAGACTGGTATTAATCCTTGCACTGGTTTATTGTACAATAGGGAGAAAATTTTATTTCCAAGTATAAAGCCTCCTGTGTCCACTAAATTCAATATTCTTTGACTGTAACCATTGTAAGGTCAGGTCTGCTAAACAAAAGATGACAATAGGAGAGGGTAAGAAACTTCTTTAAATGTTTTGAGTGACATACAGTTCACATTTGTGGTGTGCAGGAGCTTCTCTGTAAAGTTAATGAATACTACGCAGTGCAACTTAGGGAAGTAGTTTGCAGTGCTTAAACTAGGAGACAAGGGCAAGATAACCACAACGTAGCAGGCAGGGAAAGGGGAGAACAAGGCTAAGGTGGAAAACATGGACTATGGAAAGAAAAAGAAAATGGCATGATAAAACAAGAAAGTAAAAAGAGCATTAGAGAGGGTATGATATAATAAAATGAAAAAAGAAGAAGAAAGAAAAGAGGAATAATGGAGCCCTACAAATGGCACAGGAATGAAAAAACAGTGGCATGGAAAGGAGCATGGGAGAATGAGCAGCACTAGATGGAGAGGAAGAAAGGTATAGAGTGGGTAATGGAAAGAAAGAAGAAAAAAAAAACCAGAAAGGAACTGAGTTAACACATGAAGTGTCCCACAGTAATGTCTCCAGCTGCTACACATAACCAACAGCTGCTTATGATGAGCTGAACATTTTTAAGACAACAAACACTTTCTGGTTGAGTGAAGGCATGCATGTTATCCATATGTTTTTTATAGAAAAAGAATTTGGGGAGGGTGGGGGGTTACTATTAAATCACTGGAAGAAAACACATTTCATTGTTATTTAGGTGAACTTGCTCTACTAGCAAAAATGTAAGCACCTAAAGTCTTAAAGTGACCCCAAAAAATGACCCTGATGAGCAGAATATGCTGCAGTTGGCTGCACTTCAATTACCAGTGCATTTATTTTCACAGCTTCAGAATCCAGTAGAAAGCAGGTGCTCCTTAGAGAGCATATACTCTTAACCCATGATTTTATCCATTACGAAGGAATTGCTTTTAATCTGGGTGTACCATGAAATCAATGACTGTGAGACAGGAAAGATCCCAAGCATGTGTGTGAATCCCACTGGCCTTCGAGGGATGAAGACAGGCTATATCTTATTAGATACTTTTTTCCCCCTAAAGCTCCACAGATTCATTACAATGGCTACAAAGGGATACGTACACCTAGACCTGCAACCTCCCTTGGGTAGCTGCACATCTCCTGAACCCAAGTTCATAGTGCTTAATAAGCCCAACTGGAAATTGCCCTTTCTTCGGAGTTTTTTGTTTAGTCTGTACTCTTGGGTCAGGTAGGGGAAAGGAGCTGCTTGGGAATTGTGTGGGTGGGGAATGGAACAGGAGATGAATGTTTCCCCACTTTTTTACCACGTATTTTATTGATTCCACTACCTTTAATTTCTACAGCTGGCTTCTTGCATTGAAAAGCAAGAACTGATGTTTGTGTATTTTTGTGTGGGAACATATACATGCACACGTGTTTCTGGGCACAGATTCATTCTAGTGTATCTGGGTTTTTTATCCTGATCTGCCAGGTTATATTTTGTGGAAGTGAGGAAGATGCTCAGCACTGAGCTTGGCCATTTATTTTTGTTTCAGAAGCCTGCGTCTATAATCATATCTTATAGGAGGGGTGATATTAGGGTCCAGAACCTCCTAAAGTATTCCAGATTCTCCCTTTTTTCACAGGCTACACCTGTATCAGCAAATAAAGGGGGTCAAGGCCAGTTTTCTGGCCCCGCAGACAAGTGGAACACATACGTATGTCTAAACTGCATTCTGCCCACAAAACAGGCTGGCCTGGGGCCCTAACCACTGACCTGTGCCCAGGCATCATTTGGAAGTTTGTTAGTTCAGATAGGCCAGCTGGGACACTGCTGATAATTCTTCAAGATAAGTGGTTGCAGGACATAATTTGAGCCCGCAGTCTCCCTCTGTTTAGTTTATTACTACAGATGAAACCAGAGAAACTTGACTTACTGCATTGTCCTTTCCAGATCTACTTGGGGATTGAAAAATGGACTCATCCAAAGCCCTGTAACATGTATGCCTCTCCTGGATATCAGCTGGAAACCCCATACTTTAGAGATGTGGCTTTTTGGTGCCAAGGCCACTGCTTGGCCCTGGGTTTGGTTGGGGCCATTGGGCTCCATCCATTATCCAGAGAAAAGCAGAAGAGGAAGAGGCATTTAAGCCTTTTTCTGTGAAACTTAGCTGCTGGTCTGTGCTCTTCAGACAGAGATTAAGCTAGCCTCTGCAACTTGCTTAGGTCTCCTTCTACCTGAGGTATTGATGCTAAGAGAGAAAACTATGTGATTGAGCAGAACTAGTCAGGCACTCCAGTCACACCACTGGTCAGTGGAGTAAAAATAGGAGCTATTTGCCTCTGTCTTTCCCAGCCAAGCTCACTCCTTGCAGATGATGGCAGCAAAGCAGCAGCAAAGACTTGAAAAAGGCCAGTGGAACTGAAGGGGACAATTACCTCAAATCACCTAAGGCATGGTTGGGAATGAGACAGAAATATTATTGAGCCTGGCTATTAGACAATTTGGAATAGTCATCGGAAGTCCCTGAAGCATGCATATCTAGCTGAGCTACTGGTCCCTGGAGGGACAGATCATACTGTAGGAAAGGAGACACAGCAGTTCCTGTTGCAAATGACTTGCCAAACTTTACTTTGCCCTAAAGGTAAATAGTATAAAACATACAATAAAATGTGCCTGTGGACCTAAGTACTATGAAAAGTTACCTTTCCTACACCGTGGATTTAGATCACATTTGGTATATTTCATCTAATTCAGGGAAAGAGGAATATGGAGCCTTGACTTCTCAGAAAAAATTGAAGAAATGCAAGAGACCCCAGAGTTGCACAGAACATAAACTGGTGTATACAATGAAGAACATGACCTTCTCATCAGAGACATTCTTAACCAGAACATCCAGACCACTTGCACTTACTATTGGGCATGGTTCACAGCTTAATTTTGTACATGTCAGAGTGTATCTCCGAGAAGATGTTGACTGGAGGGAGCAGACACATGTTGTACATTGATCCACCATCAGTCGTCTCCATGGCTGAAACATTAGAACCGGTTTGTAAGTCAGTAATTGTCTTTTCAACAAAACTCAAATAAATGAGCAATTTTATCTAGGTTAAATCTCTTTCATTAAATCTTGCATTGGAATTCTTTGCAAGAGAAAACTGAAAAGCAGTGCCCTCACTTTCCAGAGACACAAATTCTTGCTTCTGTAATTCCACAACAACCAATACAGCTGTTTTTCAAGAAGGGAATTCCTTCAAATGGATGAGGAATATTTTGTCCTGAGCTATCCTGACGATGTGTTAGGTGGTTGCCACCAGTTAATTTTTCCTGAGTGTAATGAATTGGTTCACCAATGAGTTTTTATTCTTGAACCATTGCAACCCACAGATCATGGGCAGAAATTACTTGTTATTGTTCTTGTAATAATACTGCTTACAATCTCCAGTGGCCTAAAAGCTTGAAATTGAGAAAGGATAAAGAAAAACAAAAACAGAAACAGAATTACTGAGTGAAGAACTGGACTTGTCCATAGTTACAAGCAGATCAGTGTCTGAGCTGGCACACAATTCAAATTACCTGAGCTCTTCCTCAGAATCTTATTTGCTAAATCCCATCACCTTTTCAAAGCAAGAAAAAATGGCATTTAAAATATTTAGTAAAAATGTCAAATTATTAAATGGGAAACTAAAGTGTGTGGAGTTAGTAATTGGATTCCTAGCACTGAAAGGAATCCTAAATACAAAGTCTTTCTGCCTCCCAAGCGCACAACCTTTCATTTCAACCCCAAAATAACAATCCACTAGGGTGAAGGAACAAAATGGGAGGAGCCTACTGAAGATTTTCACAAAGAACTTCTAAAACCTAATAAATAAGATAAGCAGACACTGAATATTGCTAGATTATAAAAGCTTTGAACTGTGCTTCAAAAGTCAATGGAATGTCACTGTTGATTTCATTTGGAACAGGAATTTCCCATTCTACTTACTATACATATCCTCAAATTCCTTTTTTTGTTGTTCCACGCTAGTAAACGCTCATGGTACAAATGGAGCAAAACCAAGAAGCTGGCCAGAGCAACAGGTAAAGGTAACGTGTTTCTGGATAGTTCAGAGCCAATACTCTGACACATACACTGAAGGACAAATGTTCTGATTAAAGAATTTTAACCACATTTTTACTCTGCACCCCAGCACAACTGAGGTCCTCAGGCCTCAGTGGTTTTCTATAAAGCACCAGCAACAGCAATTACTTTTTTTGTTTTGCAGAGGTCTAGAAAAAAGATCCCCTACATACTACATGATGGAGGTGGTAATACCAATGGGGAGATCCCTGTCTTTTAACAACTCAGCTTGAGACTTCATCACGGGGCTCTTCAGCTTTCTTGTTTTAACCTTTTATAGTGAATATCAAGTCATTAATCTGGAGGGTTAAAAGAGCTCAATGGATGCAGGCATGAGGACACACTTGTAACATACTCCTGTGGGAGAGGGGCAGGTAGCAAACGTCATATGAAACTCCAGACTTTTTGTTTACTCTCAACATTGGAAAGCATTCAGACACCAGAGTGATAGTTCTAGTACGGACTACAAGGGGCAATCAATCCACTGACACTAGTACTGCTGGTTAGTAGCTCCACACACGCATGTGTGTGTACATACAAAAGCCTTGCAAATCTGGGAGATGTCCTCATCATGTTGACCTGTTTCAACGTATGTTTGGGTTTGTTCCGTTTAGTATCATAATTATACTTAATTCATGCCCCCTAGAAGTAAATGCTTATCACAGAATGCCTCAGCAGCTCTACGCTTTCACATCACGAAGAAGGGGTCTATAAAGCCACAACTGATATTAGAAATTATACCCTCATTGGATCTTCTAACAGTTCTAACATTCCAAGTAAAGACAAAAAAGACAGATAAAGTTGAATTTACATTAAAATCACTGTTACAGGCAGGAACATAGGACTTACTAGAGGCATGTTGAAACAAAATCCTCACACAAAAGTGACTTGAACTCTTGGTGAAAGGTCTTACCTTGATCCACAGTTTGCATCACAGCTTAGTTCTATGATATTTATTAAATGCATTTAGGGATCAGCATGCAAATGGCTTTAACAATGGCTTTCTGTGAACAAACATAGCTTAGCATGACAGAACTGAATGAAATAATGGATTGATACATCTTTTTCCCTTTATATAATACACCTATCATGTGTTTTCTTGGCTAACTTAGAATGAAATGTCAACATCTGCTAACCCAGTGTTAGTGCAACCAAAATAACCTGCATAAAGCCCAAATCTACTCATATGTCCTTCAAAAATGCCACTCAGTAAAAGCCTGGGAAAACAGATGAGTGATATAGATAATCCTTTTGGTAAATACAGCCACCTGCTTGGAAGTCTGTAGTTAAAGCCCACAGTATTGTTAAGAACAGCAGAGTGAATGCAATACACCAAATTACTGGAATATAATATTGGTAACCAGATACAGGACAAAAATGTAAAGGGATTAAGGACACAGTCAGTTAACAGAATGCAGTAAAAGACGCAAAAACTTGGAACTATTCAGTGAATGAGTTAATGGAGCAAAGTTTTCCCTTGATATAAAATGAAACTTGAAACCTGTTCTTAAAGGACTCTGAATAAAGGTTTTGAAATCCAGGAAGTATAAATTTCTGTGGACACCACATCTTCCTTCCTGACCAGAACTCTGGAACAGTCATTGAAGTAGAGAATAGTGTTAAGACAAAGCTGTAGTAACACCAGCTGCTCAAAAGCTTTCAGACATATAGCTCACTAGCTTACAACAAGCCATTAAATGAAGCTAGTTTAATTGAAGAGAAAATTTCATTAATTTAAGACAAGTTCTAATATAAGCATTACTTTTTTTTTTTAATCAAAACGGACACTTTTTTTAGAAATCTTCCAAGATTATATCTCAACTCGAATTTCACACTCTCCATACTGAGAAAATATTTTGGTAACTGTGTTGTTGAATGCTAACTTCAGTAATGCTTCACATTTGCGACAGCAAGAGCACAGAAGTAACGTAACAGCTGGGGTCTACCTACACCCCCAAAATTTTGCACAGGCAGTGTCTGAAAAAATGACCAATTGTCAGGAAGATCAGTAATGCATTTTAAAAGCTGTATTAAAAGAAAAAATAAAAAGAAAAAAATTTTAAAGACAGCTTTTATATATAGTCAGATAGTAAGTGAGTCAAAATGTAGTTTTGTGTCAGCTGAAACACTTTATGAATTAATTCCAAACAGGGAAAATTTTATTAAGATAGGATTTTTTTTCAATATTACAGCAGCTGAAACATCTTATTTTTAAGTCTTCAAAATACAGATACTTTTCATTTTGCCTTCAACATGACATTTTGTTTCAAGATTTGCTTATGCTTCATTTTAAAATATTTTAAAATGTTTTACAACACTTGAAAATAGAATAAAAACTTTGCTGGACAGATAAGGTAAACATTTTGTTGGAAGAGAAAAAATTAGTTGTTCATGAAAGAACAGCATGCCACTGAAAAGTTTTCTTTTTGCAACACAGAATGCATATGTATATGCATAACCTATATAACAAAAGGTGGCAGGAGCTAGCGATTACTATACTGCATGACACTCTCTACAAGCATGGTCTTTATAAAACGCCACAACTAGTTTTGACAGCATACTATAGAGGAGACAAAGAGAGTAATCAAAGAGAAAGCAGATTATTTCAGATTTTACCACTTAAAAACCCTTCTCCCAGTATTTTGATAAGAAAGGCAGAGTTACTCCTCAGATTTAATTCTACAGGGAAATAATCACCATGCAGAATGATGGATGCTTGATGACAGGCCTTTAGCTCTAACAAGCTGATAAACTTATGCCTGTTGACTATGAAAAAAATCTAAACCAGAAGAAATAGATGGAGAAAGGTTCTCTCTGCCATACCTCAGATGTCCAAAAAGATTTGGGTAAACTTACCTTTTAAATATATGAAAAAGCCAGACGTACATTGCCAATGCAGGAATATGTAGGTTAAAAGTTAGGTTAAATGACTAAAGAGGACCTGTTTCCCTGGGGGATAATGAGAATATTTAGAGCTCTTTGACACCAGAGGTGCTGCCAGAATATGGATTTAGGGAAACAATGGACAATTGACAGAGCTCTCCAAAGATAAACTCGGCATAAATGAGATCAGATGCTTAACTCCCATCATTCCCACTGTCATGGGCTGGGTTAAACATTCTTAATCTACCCATTAAATATGCAGTTGAGAAAAAATTTCCTCTGAGGGCATATCAGCAGGGATCTTGAAGGGGGACAGAGGTCAAACAGTGAGGAAGCTCAGCTTTCCTGTTCCTGTTAATAGCCAAGCAGGGATACCCCTCCTTCCACACAGGTGGAGTAAGAGTCTCCATCCTTTTTTAATCTGCTTTATCCTCTAGGTAGAATACGGGAAGTTTTTGCTTCCCTGAAGTGGGCAAGGATCATTTTTGAGATTATCCCTCACAGAGAGTTTCCTGTGTGTTTGATAGCCTGCAAGTCATTGCACAACACAGATTACCACAGTTTCTAAGCATTTTTCTCAAGCATCCTTTCAAGATAAGGAAACATTACTGTTCCCATTTTGCAGAGACGTTCATTGTCATCTAGGAAGACAGTGGCAGGGTCATGAACTGGACATACACGTGATGAGCCCTTCACCACTGCATTTACCCCAAGGTCTCACTCGCAGAGATTGTCTGAACAAAGCTGCCCTGTATGCTCATGTGTATTCAGGCAAGTTCATGTTCTTCAAAAGCTTATTCATACATCTAAATGTCTTACCACCATAGCCAATAAAAGGAATCGTGTCTTACCCCAATAACAGTGCCATTCAGAGGACAACCATTCAGGGGTACTGAAAAAAGAAGATAATATTCCATTTAGCATTACCATTATCATGACATTACGGAGATTTAATAAACCACAGGTATGCTTTTTTGACTTATTAGAGTTCCAGCGGAGGACATTTAGATCCAGAGGCATAATTGAGCCCTCTTACATTATACCTAGAAAGATAGCAATTTGTCAGAGTTATCCTAAATTCCACCTTCAAATATCTCTTGCTGAGCTGCTTTGAACAAGTAAATGGTGCTATATAAATGTTCCCCTCCAGTTCAAGCCTCACACTCTCGCAAGATGCACTCAGGTTTTCTGTAAGTTGCAGTGCGTATTTCTCCTCCTCCTCCCACTGCTAGCTTCTCACTCTGTGGCTGCATATACACTTGTCAACTAAACATGAGTGGAAGTCTTCCCAGACTGAGGCCGATTAGACAGATCTTCTGATTTGGACTTTTGACCCAAGACTATGCTAGGAAATGGCCACAGTCACAATGCTCAGAGATGTGCAGAAGACAGCATGGCTGCATGCAAACTGCCTGTTCATAGCAGGCACTGGGGAAAGGGTTGAACCTTCCTAGGCCAAAAGCATCTCAAGACCTCTTCTAAATGCTTAACAATGCAGGCTAGAGCTGTAGACACACAGACCGATATCTCTCTCTGAAGCAATGCAAAATAACTTCAACAGTAAGCAGTTCAGTAGGAGACAGAGGATATTAGTTAGAAAAAGAAAGTAACAGCAGCAGGTGCTACTGTACCCAGTGTCTAAATTATACAGAAGAGCTTCAAAGTAGTACTATACTTCCATAACACACACTTTTGAAATTGCTGTTGAGAAACAAGTGATCAAGACACGAGATGATTCATTCTCTAGTGATTCCGTTTGTCATATGCAAAACCTCACCACATCTGCAGGAAGGACAGCAGTCTATTATTTGGTCACAACGTAGTTCAGTTCCCTCTGGACAGTCAGGCACATCCATTTGAGAGCAAGAAAGATTCTTCTGCTGCACAAAGACCTCATTGTTCACCCGGACACACTCATTGATAATGCAGTGATTGAAGGGGGATCGCCACTCTGTGCCAACCTGATGGGAAATTGGAAAAGGATTAAATACAGGCAGCAGTACTTATGCCAGTGGATAGAGAAAAGATCACCACGACCAGCACGCTGGGTTGCAAAAAGCACATTTACTGTGTCAGGAACAGTCTGTCACTCAACAATTCTCCAGAAATCCTTACCACAACAATCAGTTTATAGAACAGTCTGTTGCTTGGTTTGCAGACTATAGGAGATACAGGAGTATTATTATGGTGAAAAACAAAGGGGGAAGTAAAATAACACGTGCAGAAGAAAAAGCACTCTTAACTAGACTTAAATCTACATCTGTTACCCTGTAGCTGGCTGCACTGCATTGCGCTGTAGCCTAGCTGGCCCTCTTTCTGCTAGAACCTGATGAAAGTCAGCTCTACTAAGCCTAAAGGAGGCTTTGGCAAGAGGCTCTAGACCTGAAAATAATTGCAAATGACAGACCTACTGGTTATAATCACCCATGGGTCAGAGAAGGCAGGAATTTCACATGTTATTATGGGAAGAGACCACCACGGGCCAGCAAGAAGATGCTGTCACAGTTCAACACTGGGAGGAGCTGATCACTGCTTTGAAGCTCTATGCCTCAAATACTCTTTGAATACACTTCAAGAACAGTCAAAGTGAGAATCAGACCCACAGCTCCAGTAAATTCAAACATCTTTACTCAGAAAGTTAAGGAATACTTTTCTGTCATTTTTTAAATGGGTCTTTGTTAATGACAGAAGAGTTCAAAGAGGACACAGCAACAAAGGGACAGCAGAGTACAAGGATCTATTACTCCATTAGGACAACTGAAATCAGGCCTTCTGAAGGCTGGTTTTATGCAGCAGAGCAGACTATCGATCCACATCAAGAAATGCCCTTGGTAAAATCCAGGAAGAGGCAGGCTGCAAAATGTTACATTAACTTTTGAAAAGACATCAGTAGACTGCCTTTGCAAAAGAAATTTTTTAAAAGACAATATCAAACGTGTGAAAGCGAGACATAGATGAAAATGCAGACACACTACAACAAACAACACTTAGGGAAGAAAAGATGAGGAGACGGTCTATTATTTTAAACATATTTAACTCACTGTTCCCACCTTTGTTGAATCCAAACTCTGCATTGGATTAAGCAGTTCAGTGCTACTGGGGCAGGCAAAGGCTTGCCAAGGACGGGTGGCTGATGGACAGAACAAACTGAACAGGCTGAAGGAATGAAAAATGTAGGCAAGAAAAGAAACAAAGATCCACCCAGCTTTCCAGAGTGGTAGGATATCTGCTGCACATTTCAAATGGCTGTTGCAGGTATTCACTTCCCGTTCGGCTCTTTGAATGCTAAGGGAAGAGGCACACTGCTCAAAATAAACTGTTATTCCAAGCAGAGGACAAGCGTGGCCTGGACCACCAAGGTCTGATCTGACATGCAGCAATCGTCTTTAGCAACCAGAGAATAATTCATGGGTTTACCCTCATTTAATTCCCAACATTTCAGTGCATACCAACTAGGACATTCTATTTGAATAGAACCAGGAAAGTCAAGCAATCCACTACCCCACCTGCCTGTTATCCATAGAGTAATACAAATTAATCTGGAATAATTTAAACAAACATCTTACAGCCAAAGAAGAACATCCTGTTAGTATTCTTTTGAGTTAGTATGTGTGAAAATTTACATAAAAAGATTGCTTCCTTAGACCCTGAAAATGGAAGAGAGCGTTTGCTTGTTAGAAACAAGTGGGTAAGTCACATGCCTCCCAAAAAAACTGTTTTTCAGTGCTGCTTGCCATATAGCAGAAATAACACATAACTTCCTCATCTCCTCCCATGGAACACAACATAACTCCAGGGCACTTCCGCTAGAAGAAGAAGCGTCCACACCACCACCACCTCACCTCATGCAAACGAGGATCTGCATCACCCCGAGACCAGAATAGCTGCTCCTCACAGGCAGTCTTCTGGCATCTCCCACAACATTCCCCTTCTTGGATGATATACTTGTAACCCTGTTGGAGAACAGAAAAGGACTGACTGATCCAAAAACAGAAGACAAAGGAGAAGATTAATCCTAAAAGAAAAAACTGGAATAAATGCTTAATGTTAGCAACTTTTATGGAATGGGGAGTTTGAAAACAGAACTGTAAGGCCACACACTGCTATTACAAAACCAAAAAGCAGTCCACCCAGCTCAGGATCCTGTTCAATGGTTAACCTTATCTACCAGAAAAAATAAATAATAAAATGCACACCACATTAGGAGTAGAAATTCTTATCTCATTAGCTCCTGCCCAGCATATGTTTTGAAGACATAGTCACTTCATCTACATTGACTAACTCTATGTACTATCCTTGTTCAGGTCATGCCAATCGACTAATGGGCCTTGTGAGGACATCAGCTTCTCTAGCGTGTTATGGAGCATGCCTTCTTGGAGTACACAAAATGCTGATGGTGCCTAACAAAAAAGAATAAAAAAGAAAAAAAAAAAAAATCTGAAATCATCCAGAAACATCTTCCTTTTGCTAGGATCTGTTCATATATGTAATAGCACAAAGATTTGCCACAAGACAGAAAAGAACACAAATAGGCAGAAATGAAAAGGGAAGAGGTAAAAGAAAAATGCTTTCAGAGGACCCTGAGCTATTTCAACAGCATTAAGCAGCAGTCATTTCCAAATGTTGGTTTACTGTAAGTGAGCAGATTCTTTTATGCATTAGCAAATTGTAAAAAGCAAGACTTTCGAATAATATCGCTCTGCAGAGGAGTGCAAAAGGAAAATTAAGTAAGCCCACTTCTAAGAGTGACTGTCACAATTGTGGTGAGATTTGGTAGGAATCTGTACGTGAATGTTAAGAATCCAGTTTAAAACAAATCACATTAAATCACCTCTGTTTTTACATACGAGTCATATATAAGAATTTTTATTTAATATTTCAAAAATCCTTTCTTTTATATATAATACTATTATACAAAAGAAAATGAAAGGCAAAAATTGTTCTAGTAGCATTTTGAATGTTAATCTGTACTCACAACTCCCCTTCCCATCCCTGAGACTTCAAGGTTAGGATTCAGCCTGAGCACTTTCAGACATCTGATTGCCCTGTGCTGAAGTAGAGGGGGCATGTAGCCCAGGGAGCAGTTTTGACTGATCATTAAATCTTTTCATCTCCTGAAGTAACCAGCCAAATATTCAAACACTGGAGTATCTAAATGAAAGAAAGCAAGGAGCTTTATTCTAATTAGAAATAACATATTCTATATTTAATAGCTAGGCAGTCTCCAAAGAGCAAAGCATAATTCTGATTTCAATACAGAGTTGAAGGAGAGATGTTCTGTCAAAGAAAATATTGTTGGTGTGAAAAATGCCAATGAAAATAAGTGTAATTTTATTTTGGTCAACCTCTTTGAACTGAAATTGCTGAAGTATTCCCAACTGCTCCCTCACTTCATGGACTGTCCTTGTTTTGCAATATGAAGCACTTTAGCAAACCTCAATAATCAGCACACTTTAATATGGAAGGGCATTTTGTATGCTGTCACACAATGTGACACCAGACCGACCTAGCTTTGTGGGGAAAGTTGTGCTGTTGAAGATTCTGTTTTATATGACTTTTATCTGTTAAATATATGTCTGAAGCATCTGAAGTATGGGATGCAAAATTTTATTTTAGTGGCAAACACAGAGAAATAAAAATCCTTGAGCTGTTTGTGCCCAGAATAAACTCAGCATCCTGACTAAGCAAAATCCAGCTGCAGGACCCATATTTCACTAAATTAGTTTGTACAGAGCCCTCTGAAGTGCAAACAAAAAGGGGCTACGCAGACTCCAGGTGTGATTTGCACTCCTAAGGCGCTGACAAAGATGTTGCTTTTGGACAGTTCAGCCTGCTTCAGTGGCCCTTTTGGTGCTCAGTGGGTTCAAAATCTGCGGGCTCTGACTCCTAAGGGGAAGAAATACAGGAGATCACAGCTCTTGACCTCGGTGCCTGCTGAGCTTCTCCTAACAGAGCCCCTGAACCACTGCAGAGTACAAACCTGCAAAATGCAGCAGTTCATGTGCTCCTCAAAAAGCAGAGCAGCCATCTGTACTTGAGAAGGTGGACAGTGATTCTGTGCTGTCAAAGATCCTCCACAGCATGAGAAATATTTCACCATCACAAAACCCCACCCTCACACCATGGAAATTTTAGCCCACAGGAATAAACAAAGCTTTATTCTATGTTTAATTCTAAAGGTGGCAATGTTTAAGGTTACCTCTAAGAAAAGGAAAATGTATTGCGCATTTTGTGGTGGTTTTTTGTTGTGGTTTTTTTTTCCCCAATTTGATGACTCCTGTACAAGGAGTATACGATACCAGGATTTATTCCTGAGCTGGACAATCTATGAACACGAACATCTGAGAAGGCTCGGATACTGTGCTGTTGAAGGTTAATGTTAGATCAAACTAGGCAGAGTTCCTTCACTATTTTTCATTTTCTAGCATATAGATGCTAGTGTATAGAGATGCCAATATTGTCCCCTGCTTTTTGTGGACTGGATCTGCTGCTTTATTCCTCCTCTGCATCTTGCCCCCTTTTTGTTTCCTAAACACAGATTTCAAACAGGGAATTAAAACTCGGAAGAAGCCCTAGGTAAGTGACTGTCTGTCACACCGAGAGGCAGATCACAGTCTACAGGACTAAGAAAATCCCTCTGCCCCAGGAGGTAAGAGCTAAGGCAACACAAGGCACCCCTGGCATCTGGACAGATGCCCATGGCGGACTTGGGAGCGATAACAGGCAGCTGCTGCGGAGAACCTAACAAGCACTCAGCTATGCTGCCAGATCAGGCTGTTTTATGAAACACAAATGTAGAGATAAAGCTGATGTCCCACGTGGAGAGGATGAAAGCATGTGGATTAGAACATCCTACATGGGCGGAAATTTTGCCCACTTTCGAACTGGGGCTTGGCTTGTGACAAACACCAGAGGAATGCAGACTAATTCTGTAGCATTCAGAGAACGTACATTTTGGTTTCGTTGCCTACTCAAGGCTACCAGAGGGATCCGCACAGGCTATGGCTTGGCATATTTGTGTACTACTCCCTCTTTTGTTCTAGCGTTGCTCAGCGTACATAGTTCATCTTTTCATGTGTGCTAAGGTTTTGTCCAGAAGACTCTGTCAGCTGCCTCTTGGGCAACAGAGCAGGAAAGAAAGATCGGAGATTGTTCCTCAACATAGTACTTTTAAGAATGCTTCAGTATTTGCCTTTTACGTATTGAGATGATAGTACCTAGAGAGGGTTGGAAGAACCAAGGAGAATGAAAATGACAACAGTAGACTGAGAAAAATCCAGCAGAACGGATATAAATCAACTTGAAATGCTGAAAGCAAAATCTTCAGTTCAACACAATTCTAGAGACTTCCCTGGAGCTGCACTCGTTTACCCCAGGTGAGGACTTAATTCTCCGTTCGCTAGTCTCTAGAACATTAAGGGATCATTTCCTATTTTCCATAATAAACTATGCTTTAAAATGCAAGCAGGATGTTTCAAATTACTCCCCACCAAGACTTCCAGAGTTTTTAAATGGGATACTGCACATCTAATATTCAAACAACAGTCTTGCTTTTACATTAGTTTCTTTGACCTCCTTAATACCATGCTTTACGTGCTACTTCACAGGAAAATATCCATTGGAAATATTGGCGATTAAAGCCATAGCTTTTGTAGTCAGCATCTATTACAACCATCATTCACTATGTCTTTGCATGTAGGGTGCAAACATTCTTTATTTTAATTTAACACACTCATCAAGAGGCTTGAAAATCTAACCTAATTAACGTACACACACCTAGCCAAATGACTTTGCCTTAAACACTTATCCCAGAAAATGATGCTTCATTCTTCTCATAATTATCTAATACTTTAAATTATTCAATACTTTAAACACACTCTTTTACACTACAAAGTAACCTAATTTCAAGAACACTGACAGAAAGCAAACAAAGTAAGTGCTCCCTTCACATCAGTATACTGGTGATTTTAAAGTGTTTTGAAAGCTGCTATCCATTTCACCACCATGATTCTCTGAAGCGATGTAGTCTGATGTAGTCTCAGAGAAATCATTCCTGAAGAAGCGCCAGAAGAGTAGGAAAGTACAGACACCACTCCTCCCTGTGGCATATACAATAATTACAGCAATTATCTGCTCGCTTGCTCAAAACTTTGGTAAGAGAAAAACAGAGAAAGCAAGGGGGCTATGACATGTAATCAAGCAAATCCATGTCTGTCTGCAAGCGAGAAGGCTCTATTTGCTGTTAACCTCTTCAGAGAACTGTGAGATTGGTTCATTTTAACGAAACATCCACTCATTTCCCATAGCGTTTCTTTACATTCAGAAACAACAAATACGATTTGAGTTTTATTTTGTCGTGCTCAGGAGAACAGTAGTACCGTTCATTCACCCAGGTGAAGGAGCTAGTAGATATATTAAGGTTTTTTATTCTTTTTGGGTAGCTAGATAAAACACTGTAAGCAGTTTTCACAGAAGTCAGATGACACAGTTGACAGTGACACTGCACAACTTTAAGACCTGGCAATGCATTAATAGCCATGAGCAGCAGAGAGTTTGAACATCACCTTAGCAACGATCCATAATTAAAGTATGTCTTTCATGTCTATACAACTTTCAGTGTCATCTAATCTGAACTGAAAAATAAGCTTTAAGGCCAACTGAAACTGGATTACAGAACAACTGCGGTCCTTGTTATGTATATCCACTGAACCAGGAATAAGCAAAGGAAAAAAGAAAATCTGAGCTGTGCAGGTTCTCCAACAGCTACAGTTTTGGTTGTGCAATTTTGATAACCATGAAAGCAGCAGAAGAAAAAGCAGATTCCCAAAAAAGAACTGGCATGGTTTCCACCAAGGCTTTTTGCTCGTTTTAAAAAAGCTTTTTGACACTGCAAAAGCTTAAGGTTGATTTGTCAAGAAGCTGTAGCATTAACGATACTTTATTAGAATAACAGATTATTGATAAAGTTATGGCTATGAGCCAAAGCCCAGACAGATACTTTAGATCTAATATTTCATAATAATTGCCATACTAGAAACAAGCCTCTTCTACAAATGGAAATTGAAGGGATTCCTCTGCAAAACCTGAAAGCTCTTACCTCTACCCTCAAGGTTTTCACTGCACTGGGCATCCTCAAGCTTCCTCATCAAACTCTACACTTGCAGAAAGAGCACTAGCCTGCTTTGGTTTTTTTGTTTTTGGTTTTTTTTTGTTTGTTTGGGGTTTTTTTTGTTGGGTTTTTTTGTTTGTTTTTTAAAGAAATGGGTTTTGCTCTGGTCCTAGGGAATTATGCAGTTTAAAACATAACAGAGGAAAATATTATTCAAAAAAAAAATTATATTTTTTACACACCTTCTCATGCACACATACCTATATGCTATCCAGCCTTGTTCTGATGCAGAGTCAGTTAAATGATACTGATACACAGTGGGATTAAGGCATCTGAAATTCTTTGAAAACCAAGGCACTATTAGCTTAACAGAGTCCAGAAAAGAGAACTGCTTTTCACATGTTGGTTTGCTTGACTGAAACATTCATAGTCAAATTTCAATGCATGATTAACTGTTTTAAAACACATATTAGTGTAAATTCAAATGAGAAAGCAGGGTTTCTACAACGGTAACTCAGCTGTGAGGTACTGCACTTATACACTCTATGCCCAAGGTCAGTCTTTGACTCCCAGACACATTATTAACAATGTCAAAAGCAAAATGAACACCTCTAGCTTCTCATAACTGTATATGTAAGGTTTGCTAATGAAGAGCTTTCTTCCAAATGTAACTGAACAAAAGCAAGGAGGAAAAAGAGATAGCATGTGTTGATTTTTCTCAGCCTCTGCTCTGAATGCAACTGCATAAATAGGACACATTAAAAAAACAAAAAAAAAGGCAGACTTTTTAAAACCAGTTAAAAGGTCTAGGAAGAACAGTGAGAAATAGGCTGCAAAGATTTGGAGACTTGGTGGAGGCAGAGAATGTACATGACGTATTTGTTTGGAGATCCACTGAATTTCCAGCAAGAAGCGAGAAGCCTACTCCTGGAGCAGAAAAAAGCAAGTGAATCTTGTCTCACACGCAGCACTAGCAAATTCAGAAGATCACAGTAGCATCCCAGTCAGCACAGTGAATCAAACACCGAAGCAGCATATGTCCCTCTTAGTCAAAGGGTATTGCAGGTATTGCTGTAGCGTGCCCTCCTTTGCATTCCCCACTGACAAATCCCACCTGGCCACCTACAATGACACCAGGGCTGTCTGTTGACTCACAGGCCAACATGCAGACTTCTATCAGTTACTGGACCACTGAAAGCACTGATGTTACAACACACATTTAGAAACCCTTCTTGCTTGGTCAACTGAATTTTGTGTGGGGAATGCAATATACAGCTTAAAACAAATATTTAAAAAGCAGCTTAGAGATCTGCATAGTATTAACTAGCTCATCTGTGCTTCTGCACTGAGGAAAAAAAGCAAATTATCATCTTCTGGGCTTCCGCGGGCAAAACCCTGGGTCAGCAAAAGACCTACAGAGAATATTCTGAATCCCACACAGCCAAATCCAGTTGCTCCACATAGACCCCCCAGAGCCTACTGAACTTGCAGATTGTGAACACAGCAGACCACAGCCTAGGGAGGAGCTGCTTCAAGTCAGATGTGCCTTTTCCTGAATAGAAATGGCTAATAACATCAAGAACAATCTCAACTAATCCATGTATATTCTGAAAGCTTTACAAAGAGGCAACAAGTATTTGCGGTAGCCTGTGGTGTTTGCAGCACAACTTCTCATCTGGCCACACGGCAGTTCGTAAAGGAGATGGTTTGTCAGCACTTCTGCCACCTACTTTTTTCTGGAGACCCAAGCTGTGTATTTCCACTGTCCTCACTGACTGACCCATCTATGCTAACCTCATGAAGAAAGGACATGGGAACATTCAGAGATTATGAGTACAAGGTGCTAGATACCAGACCAAAATGCAACTCTAGGGCATGACATTTAATTTTACAGTGATTTTTTACTTCCTGTTTCTCCACATCATGTTAACATGAGGAATGCTAGGGACGTAACTTGGGTACTTTAAAGAAAGTATAAAAACCATTTTGCACAAATCATGTTATGGTCAAAGTCTTTGAATCTATGACACTGGCAAGTGCTGCTGACTTTTACCCAATTCCTTTGACCTTTCTAGAATTCTACCAACTTTTTGTACCAAGTATCTGTCTCCTCCTGTTTGACCAGCTATGCCAATATAACAAAGCAGCTCACACTTCCTTTGCGGGCTTCCAGAAGTAGACCAGGTCATTTTACAGCATGTAGCAGATGTCTAGGCATAATAAAGGCCACAGCATGTGGTGTTCTTATTGCTACAATGGGCAGAGCTGAGCAATAGACAGATCTGAAACGTTTTCTTCAGAAAGTGAACTTCAGCTAGAATCAAGTCATTTGAAATTGAACTTCAGTCATCACAAGTAGTTATTGTGCAAGTGGTGTAAATGACAGACATTTCAGGATGCAGTTTTCCTTTTATTGAAATATAAAATAAACTTGTCACTGATTTCCTTGGCAGCAGGATACGGTCCTAAAACAATAACCCTAAAATAAATTCAGTAATGCTCAGGCCCTCTTAGACTCTGTTCCCAAGATAATTCGTTGCTACAACACTTCTTGTCTATTTTTCTCTGGTTTCTCTAAACATGCAGGTTTAAAAGTAATCATTTAATTTCCCCATCAGGGCTCTGCTGGCTAATGCACTGGTTTAAATGTTACTCACCCGAGAGCAGAATGTGTTACATGCTTTGTCATGACACTCCATCATCTGAAGTCCTGTAACATCATCCCTCATACTAGTGCAAGAGCATTCTCTGCAACCATCTTCCCAGGTTGTCCCGATGGAGTAGACTATGTTGTTGTGCACACACACCTATTGAAAGCAACAATCAACACATGAAAGAGCACACTGTTGCTGCAAAGCCACATTGCTGGCTCCAAAAAGCTGCTTTTTAAGATGTGAAACCTACCATAAATTTTATGGAGTATTTTGAACTCAGTAGAAATGCTACAGGTCTTAAAATTGTGGCCATTCTGTTCAGGAAAGGAAAATAAGTGCAGCCAAATCCCCTGTTTTATAAAGAATAAATTGGAGATTTTTATCTGCAGTTGGTGGAATTACCCAGGGTCTGACTCAAATTCACTGGAAGTATAATGTGACACAATATTTAGAGATAGTAAACAGTGAGTCTTGTAGCAGGAGCCTTGCACACAAAAATTCTTCCAGCTAAATCAGCTGATCTCAAAAAATCCTACTTTGAGCTACAAGCATTCATTCTCTTGTATCCTTAGGCCATCACAGCTACCACAAAAGTAGTGCCATATCTTCTATTACACTTTCTATTAGTAAATTTTACAGCGTGTTACTAAAGAGTTGAACATCATTTATTTTTATGGATATAACAAGTAAGGCACAAAGACATAAAATTACTTACACAAGGTAATGAACTACTTAGGAACAGAAAATAAAGGCTACATCTCCCGAGCTGCAAGACAGTGTAATCCTATGTTAAGCTGTTAGGTAAGGTTGCTTCAATGAAAAGTCTACATTGCCCTGCAACCTCTCCTCTAAGCAACCTTATCTTAAAGGTTAACTTAATACAACAACTTAATAAAAGGTTGGCAAAATGAGGAAAAATATATCCTGGTGAAACTTTAACAGAGTCAAGCATTAATTTGGCAAAAACTGAAAAGTGGCAATATAGTTCATATAAGATACAATGCCTCCTCAGGCAGAGGCAAAGATAATCAATGGGCACAATGAGTTTAGGTCTAGGGTGTCCCAGATATTTCAATGAAGTATAGGATTGAAAGAATATATAGTAACTGTACTGATCCAAAAGTATGTACCTCTGTTATCCAGAAACAAATTAAAAATTTTACAGTTACTCCTGAAATTCCTAATGCTTGAATGACTTTGAAGTTTCATATAGAAACTTTCATCTATACGAAACTTTGAAGTCATTCAAGCATTAGAAATATATATACATATAAAAATCATCTGATTATCTCAAAGTCACAAAAATGGGTTAGTTATGTCAGAATAAATGACTGTAACACAACAAGCAACAGTCTGATGCAACAGTGTATTTCTGCAAGGCACATGTAAATTAAAAATGCCCGGGCATCGTTATCCAGTAATCTCTTTGGGGGCTTGTTAATATCTAGCTATGTGTGCACTTTGGCACCATCAGTCCACGTACAAAAGATACTCTCATCTGTGGAAATCCCACTTCATTCCCCTTACCCTGCCTGGAACGCAGGTGGTGGTTACGCAGCCGCAGTCATTGGTGAGAGATCTGGACATATATCCCAGAGGGCAGCTCACTGTTGAGTTTGTACAGCTGCAGGTACACTCGTATTTATCACAGCACTCAGTCTTCTTAACAGTCAGCTCTCGATGTGGTGGGCAGAAAGGTCTTTGAACTAAGCTGCATGCTTCTCTGTTACACTCTAGCAGAAAAAGGTAGGTACCACGTCAAGCACACGGCATTTCAGACTGCCACGAGAGAACAAGACAGTTCTCCCATAGCAAGGCACTAATTGCTACTGCAAACTGTTATAAACCTACTTAAAGACTAAGAAGTAATGCAGATACAAAAGACCCAGGTCAAAGATCGTGCTGCAAGTTCAGTAAAAGTTCCTACCCTGCCACAAAAATCTTCTCTCATATACAATCAAAAAGATTTATAAAATAAGCATAAGGGTCAGAGCACACACATCCAAGACTAGAGCATTTCTCTTTTCCTTAATTCAAACGCATACTCAGAAAGTGCCAACAATACCCTTCTTACAAGTCTGTGAAATCATGACATTTTTGTTGGCTCCAAAATTAAACCTACCAGAAGGAAAAAACAATGTTTAAAGAAAGTTGTCACTGTTGCTCAAATGCAATGCCCCAGCGTCACTCCGTGCTACAAAAATTATCTTACCACATGTGTAATTTGGTCTGCATTCTCCAGGATTGGTCAGAGCAAGCTGCAGGCCAAACTCACAGGCAGGGGCAGGAGGCAAATCACAGGAAACCAGATCACAGACTAAGAGAAATCGAGAGAGTGTTTAAGACCACACCTGAGTAGTTAGTCCTCAAAAAAAAGACACATACATGCATGCACATCCTGATTAACCATTTTTTCCCTACACTCAATTGCTATCCTACAATATGAAGTAAGTTAGAGTTCAGCAGGTCCAAGTTTGCTTTCAAAATAGCTTAGGGGACAGTTCAAGTTCAGGTTATGAGTATTAAGGTTCTAATGTTATATTTAATGTGCACATACAGACCATGCAAAAATAGACACTTGAAGGAAGACCGTTCTAATGTCATTTAGACAGAAACAAATTGTTCTGTTCTCTTCTTCATCTCTTACAGAAAGTCAGGTTTGAAGTGAATTGAGACTCACATCTCCAGGAGTTGTTTATTTTTCCACACAGATGATTGTATGGTCATTCAGTTGTTTAAAAAGCGGTGTATTGCATTAAATAAAATAATGGATTGCATCCTTTCGAAGCATTTCGTGAAAATATGTACCAAGAAGACTCCCCAACATTTATGAGAACCTACCACACTCGTACTCGGGGCAGCACTGGCTGAGATCCCTGCGCAGACGAGGGACTTCACAGGGACCACAATGAGCAGCTGGAGTAAGCAGAAAACATTCACAAAACAAGTTTGGATAAGAACTAGAAAACTAGGTAAGAAAAAAAACAGACCAAGTGCAATCATACTTAGAGCTAAATGAATTTACGTTTGGCAGTAGGGCAAGGTCGGACGGTGCAGTTTACTTTCCTGTTATCAAGACATGTGCAGATCTTGCAAGGCTCATCAGCAGGAATCCATGTTTCCATGTGCTGCATGAACAAAAACCCAGATTATTAGAAAGAAATCAAATATTCTGGTCACTGGCACATTGGCAATGGAAGTGGATGAGGTGGAGCAACATTAATTTGGAAAACCAGAAGACTATATTCAGGATTGGTTGGCTGCTCTGTTAACAGTAAGAACCTAAGGAGATACGTAATAGAACAAGTTCTTCCCTTGGAAAGAAGAGGTAATGTTTGTGTTTAAGTAGTGTTCCTTTGATCAAGTAGTGCATGACCAGAATTATGTTAACGTTTAACCTAAGCTTAGAGACAGAATATCTTGGCCATCTATACTGGCCGTTTAATCAAAGACAAATGCTCCTTCTTGAAGGAACAAAGGAAAGTTGGCAAAAGAAAGTAGCCTTGAGTCATCCTTAGGTGATGTGATCATATATGGATAAAAGGAGTTAGGCTACTTCATCGAGGAAGACCACCAAGGACCGTCAGAAACCCCCAAAAGTGCAGAAGGGTCTGAAAAGAAGCCAAGAAGAATGACGCCACGTAGTGGCACAACTCATGTAGATTAGAATGAATATGTATTAGATAGACAGAATATGCATTAATTTAATGTATAAATGTAACAAAGAAGTAGGCACTGGGTGTGCTTGATGTGTGAAAAGTCCACCGAGCACCCAGGCCTGAAGAGAACTATAGCTCTCCTCAGTGTGTGAGGATGGGCTTATCACACACTGGGTAAAGAATCTGCTTTACAGACACAGACACACAACTCTGAAATTACTGTACTGTACCAATTTAGCAAAAGATGTAATGAATGCATGACTGGGGTAAGCAATTACTATTGTTTTAAGCATGAAAAATGCTCAGAAGTTATAAATGCAATCGCAGGCTATTGTGAGTAACAGTGGACTCATGCAACGACATACCATGACTGGATGTTCAGTGGTACTAAGGGAAACAGCGATATTGTGGGAAATACGTAGAAGTGGCTGCTTTCCCAAATTAGCAGTACTTCAACACATAGAAATCAACAGTACACATTTTTGACTGAGAATATATGGGGTCTCATCACTTGATTTCTCGGTGGACTGCATGCTGGAAAAGCACTATAGCAAGGCCATATTGGAAACCATCACTGTGGTGATTACCTGAAGCTAATAAGCACATTCAGAAATTGCCAGTAAAGTATATCATTATTCAACCACTGCTCTGTCTCTTGAGAGAGAGGTAAATAACTGATTTTAAAGATGCAGTTACTTCTAAAGAGCTGTCTACATTTAACACCCATGTGAATAGATAGGTAAGAGTGAAAAGATGCACTATGGGACAATAATGTTAATTTGCACGGTCTGAGTGAGAACATGTAGAGTAGGTTAGGATGCCACAAAGGGAAAAAGTGTCATCCAGAAGACCCTAGAGCACGGTTTAAAAATAACAATCTGCTGACATCCTTAATACTAAGGAGAAAGGAAGGAAATATCAACGCACACTGCCATCTGCACCAGAAATATCTATGTACTTAAAGCCGTGACAGGAGTCTGAAAAAACAGTAAAAATGGTACTTTACTTTCAAAGGTTAACAGTGTGTCAAGGACAAGACAGCAGGCATGCTAGAACAAGCCAAACAGAGGTTTAACAAAGCTTAGGAACCAAACCGCATGGGGTTGGTTAATCCATAGGAAATCTATTTTAGTCATAGAAAGCTTGCATCGATGTATTGCCAGTAAAGAACATTATCTCGGGGCTTGGGAAAGCGACTCAAATCCCTCTGCCAGAGCATTTAATGGCCTCAGGGCTAAAAAGTCCTGAGAAGGTAGCTGATAGAGAACACGAGAAGAAATTACAAGAGACAGATAACACATTGTTAGTAGAGCTCTATATGGGCGTTGGTATTGAGAATCCCATAAACCCAAGCACAACCTGGGGTAGAAAGGAACAGAAGAATGAACGTGAGAGGGAAAGAAGGGGGTTAAGGAAATCATAACCCACCACCAGTTGCACTGCCTGTTGTATTGCTCACACAGTTAATCCTGCAATGGTGGAGACACAGAACGGCTGTGTGAGCTGATCCTCGCCTGCCCTCCACCTCGCCATCCACACAGCAGCTGCATCTAAGCCTTACCATCGGGGTACAGACGGGAGGTTTTCAGAGTTAAAACCCCATTAAGGGGCATGCGACAACTCATGAATTTCAGAACTTCTGCAGACATAAGTAGATATCATCCAGACATTACTCCCAAGATGTGCACTGAGTTTTCTCCATGAGGGCTTGAAACAATTATTTAAATGGAAAATGCACTGCATTGCCTGAGGATTCAGTGATTTAAGGTGCACAGATCCTTGACTTTAATCTGCATTTGCAATAACCTTTTCATACAGAATCATAATACAATAACTAGAGTTCTCAGGGTCACTGAGAGTTGTGCACTACTGATCTGTGTTTAGGCAGTGATTATATACATTGCAAGCTATTTTTTGCTTCAAGAGAAATAACAAGATTTTTTTCCTACCCTTTTATTATAAAAATTACTGTTTATTTTCTTTTAATTTCCATTTTACCAGCTCTGTAAGCACTACACTAATGCAATGATACTGTATTTCAAACAAAGATCCAAAACAGAACACAAAGAAAAAATCATGGCCATATGTATGGCGATACTGTAATCTTAAAATAAAAGCTAATAAAAGCTACATGTGTTCTATCCTTCAGAAAGATCTAACCTTTTATTTTGAAAAACATCACCGTGATGCAGTTGTGGAACGAAAGAACACACTTTCCCTGCGTCTTCCCTCTCACTGCCAAAATCAGTAGGGTATGTACGCCTGAGGAGGGGGCTCGGTGCTTGCCATCAGGCTCCTGCACCAGCCGCTTGCCCAGCAGTAGGAAATCCTCCCAATCGTATTTAGCTCACACCTTTTCACTGCGCTGCGCTTCGACATTGAGCAGCGGGCAGCACTAAGGCAAAGCACCCTGCTGCCTGAAGAACCGCGTTCGCTCTGTGAAGTTTGATGCTTTTGTTGTCACTATGTTAATCAACGCAAACGGTATTTGAAAGAGATGTTTCAGCCACAAATAGTCTTTGCTTCCTCTCAGTTTAACTGTAAACGCTTATAGCGCATTTCTTGCTGAACTACACACAAGCCTAAATTTGTGCACGTAAAATGAAGTTACTCAGAGTACATACATTCACTTACTTCTTAAAATCTACCTCATTACTTACAGAGTATACTCTACCCACGCACACAGAGACTTCTGTTATTTAAAGAAGATCTGTGTTACAAAAATGATTATGTCTCTGACAGCAGGTTTGGTGACTATGATAAGACCATTCAAAAATCTCGTTGAGAATCTAAAGCCCATAAAATGCTGAAATTGAAGCCCCTCCTTCTTCTTACAGGTCCCTAACCAAACTGCAGATTTAAAAGGACTGGCTGACTTAGGTGAACACTCTCAGAGCTGCGTAGCTGGGGTGAAGAGGAACAACCCCAGCTACTGGGAACAGGGGAGGTAGGGAGGAGCTGTGTGATGCCAAAAGGGAAATCAACAGTCTCCCTCACTGCAGCCTGGCACCCAGCACCCCTAGATCTTCCCAATCTCATCCTGCCACAGAGAGCTCTGACCTGGCTGAGGAAGTGGATTTTCAGTGAAACTAAAATGGTTAACTTCATCAAAGGAATGATTGTCATCAAAAAAAAGGAGGTAGGCTAATACGACTCGGCGTAAGGTCGTCTTGGTCTCACTGCTCCACACCAATCACTGAAAACACCTCAGTAAGCTTCGCAAAGACAATATGGCACATTTTAAGTGAGGGTTCCAGATCTACAATCAAATAGTCATTACTGGCAAAAGTCTGCTGAATGGAGGTGTTTCTTTTTGGTAAATGTTGACTTACGCCATCCCTCCTCTCTTCCCTCTAGACCTCCCTCCACACAAATTTGTCATGCATTTCCGGGTCTCTACAGTCCCAGCTGCGAATTTTATACCCGTCCCAGCCAATTTCACACCAGGGGAGCTACATGGGGCTGACAGCCGGCTGCTTATGAGGAACTGAGCTAGAAAATCAAGTATCCAAATGAGAAAACAGACTTATAAGACAGATTTACTTGGAAAAGTACAAACCCCAACCGCTTAAAAAGGCAAGCTGCTAAGTATGTAGTTACCTGGTGGTGCGTGCCATCTTTGCTGACGCATTGCGTGCAGACTTCTTCATCAACACAGCTGTCATTAAAAATCACCTGTCCGTCTGGACAGAAGCAGCCTTCTGTGGGATAATCCTTGCAGACACTGAGTTTGGTACTATTCTCACAGTGCTTTATGCAGGCTTTGTGGCAGTGATCGTATGTCAAATATGTGGGACATTTCATTGCTGAGGAAGACAGAAAAAAAACTCTTTAGATAAAGAGATCTGAAATGCAGATCATTGTTTCCACTCACACTTTCTTTAGAATTCTGTTCAGGTTTTTGAAAGCCATCATCTGATGAACATATTTTGTCCTCTGCAGCCAATAACATCTTTGAAAATATGTTTGTAAAACAAAGTCCACAGTGGAAAGTGATTGAAGGCATTTGCTTAAGTTACAGTCCATGCAGAAATCATCAAGCCACATTTTCAGGCCACGTGAATCAGCAAAGTATGACTTACCCTAATAACGACACAATGCCTTACATGAAACGAACGTCTTGCCTAACTTGATTTTCAACACTCAGCAAGAGACACAAGAATTTAGAAACACCTCTATGCGTATTAGAGCAGCAGCGGTAACAGTGCATGGCTGGGAGACATCCAGGACAGACTGAAGCATCGAACAAAGATTTTTTTGACAGCTCGATAGGTGGCAGTGCTCCCAAGCAACTAAAGAAAGCTAACAAATAGAACATTTTGGCACTTCAAAACTGAATCAGTTGGTTTTCTGCACCTTATTAACTAATTTGCCATATTAATGGAATTAACTGAATCAAGCAAAGTTGCATTCCCCCCTAAGCCAACATGTAAAATTTTTACTGATGAGTTCATAACACTGAGGGTATTGTCTCTAAAAGCTAACATAAAAGTAAGGCTACAGCTATTCAAGAAACCTATAGACACAGCTTCCATGCTGTATACCCCCTTAAGTCTATTTTATTTTTCTCTACAGCTTCCATTAGGAAAAGTGTTTCTAATTTCCCAGTTTGTGACTGCTGTGAGGCTTATAAAACTTTTTTTCAGATCCCTGACAAAAAACACTGAAAAAAATTATGGAATGAAGACCTGAGCTCCCAACCAAACCAGCATCCATCAACTGAACTGTCTACACACACCCTTCTTAGCAGTCCAAGGAAACAGAAATGTCTTCAATGTTAACCCTTTTCTGTTTCAAGCCATGCTAAATCCAGTTATTTCTGGTGTGTTGGAGTCTATGGTTGTATGCATGGACAACCATCACAGTTCACAGAGGAACTTGAAGAGCCACAGGAACTTGATGGGGAGTCCAGTCCTGCCGTGAAATGCTTTGGCTGGATTCTGAAAACACAAAAAGGTTCATCCAAGTAAAATAGGAGAAATCGGCTGCTTATAAACCTGTACTAGCAGCTACTTAGACTATACTATGTTTTCCAGAAAACTCGTTTCCAGAAAGAATTCTGTAAACAAGGTGCCTAGAGTAAGCACCAGTGCCTACTGCCTGTGATGGTCTCAACATCAGCTCAATGAATATGTGAAAATACATCCACAGCACTTATTAAGGTAGTGTGTCACTTTTTTATTCCAGTCTTGGTAAATATACTCAGCACAGTGGCTTTCATCTTGCTTACCTACCACTAGCCCTAAAGCAAACCCAGTAAACCTTTTATGCACAAAATTAGCTTAATTTATTTTGGAATTTAATGCTGCTGTCCATCAGCATAGAACCTGGACAGCCCTCAAGAGGAATAAGTACCAGTGCTAAAGCCTCTAACATACTTCATGTAACGTAGCCCCTTCTCCTTCCTCCTCTGTGGCTGTTATTAAGGAGCCAGGTCTGTGAAAAATGCAATGAAGAACCATGCCCCGAATTCCAGATATGCTATCAAAAAGCCTGTGTGCCTGGGTAAAATGGCAATGTTTTTTTCAAGGAAGGAAGAAATAAGGTGGTTATGTTTTGCAAAAGAAACGTAAATGAGCTCATGTGAATACACTTCTTTTGAAGTCTCCTCTGTCCTTGGGAATATGGGAATAAGATGTGCATAAGCAGAGTCAAGAGATGGGATAAACTCTATCAATGCCCAGAAAAACATCCTAACCATCCTTTGATCCTACTGGCACAATGACAACCAGTAGAAAGCCACCTCAGACACATTACCACCCTTATGGTCCAGAGATTTAGCCATGTCCTACATGACTTACAGGTGACTCTGCTTTTTGATGGAAACTTCTGCCAGTGGTACGGAATGTGAGGAGGCATGAAGGACTCCCCACAGTCAGCCTCAGAAACAAGTATTTCAACAACCCACCCTCATGACTGGCTATTTGAATGCTCACCTCAAATGCCTGTTATTTCTGAATGAAAAGACTACGTGTGAGTACTAGCAAAAGGGAAAAATAAGGTTGAAAATGACATAAGAGTAATTCTTCTGCCAAATTAGTTTGAAAAGAAATCTACCTCAAACACTAGCCTGTATGATGTTACTACGCTCATGTATTGATATTGTATTCCATTTGTTGGCTCCATTAAAACACAATCTTTTCTTTCAGACAGGGAAGAGAATAGTAAAAGAAAAGCTGGAGAAAAAAAAATGCAGTTTCCTGTAAACCTATGATTTCAAGGGGTCATCTGGCACAGTTAAGTATTCAGCTGCTTAATTTTCCTTTAAATTATAGTAGCTATCCCTAGTAGATACTGGTTGGGAGAAAATAACTTCTATGAGGATCTACAGAAGGTGCAAGTCCATCAAAATAAAATAAAACACTTAAATTCAGAGTGAAAGATCTAATGAGTTTGCACTGGGATTCACCCTTTGTGGCTCAAACAGACAAGACAAGACAGAGCATCCTTGGTTGAAGTACTAAAAAGATATTTAGGGGAGGGCTGTTTTTCAAGACTGTGATACATGGAGAAAGGCACGTGTCCTTTCAGACCACAATACCCCTCCTTTCTTATCAGCAGCATAATTTAGCACAAATTTAGCAGCTAGCTAGCTCTTGAGGTCACATACCCCTGGCTTGCCTTTTGCCTCACTGTACTGTCCTGTGCAGCCAAAAGGACAGGTAAAACCCTAGCACTGAGGAAGCTGGAGAGAATAACGCACCAGGACCAATAGCTCAGCAGCTGCCAGCCAACCTCCCTGCACTGCTCGGGCACGGTTTTCTTAAATCTCCCTGAATGGAGACATCCCTTTATCCAAAGGGATATGTTTAGAAGGTTTTTTTTCCAGTGTTCTTGGGAGTGGTTTCAGGTCACATGAAACCAACTTAGATCAGTGCTGTCATCAAAGGTGCAGTCCCCTCTGAATCTCCTCACCTCAGCTGCTCTTTCCTGCTGATACTTTCTTCCCTTTTATGGTTAGTTTTCAGAACTCACGAAGCAGCACGTGAGGACTACTGCCAGCACAGCAAAAGGAGTGGGAATGCACGGCTGGAGACGGAAGAAGAAAACTGTCCCAGATCAGCTGAAGGCAGTCGTAAAGCCACCCCCACACTGTTGATTTCCAGGTCATGGTTTAAATCCTTCAGCTGTTATGGTCCTCACCAGCATACCTTGCTCATGCAGCAAATGAACAGCAGCAGATAATCTCAGTGTAGCTCCACTACACAAATCCTTCATTAGCAGAGATGGTTTAAAGGTTTCTTGTATCCCGTTGCTTCTCTCTCCTCCTCCTGACCCTCATTCTTGCTTTTCTGCCAGATGTCACTGCCCCTCAGTTGGGCAGGCACAGCCTGCTACGCATTTGCTTTCCAACCTGGGCCTGCAATACAACCCAATGAAAGACAAAACACCAAACCCTCCAACAACCAGAATGGTTCATGAAAAACGTCGCGTCCAACCCAAAATATCTTTCCAGGAATCCCTGCAGCTGCTGACTGTCACCAGCATCCACCTCAGAGAAACACAGCTTTACTGAGCAGTACCAACTAGCAGTTTGTTTCATACACCGTGCAACCATCAACTACCTGTCTAAATTTAATTCATCTGCAAGCTGGTATTGGCAAGTACCTAGAGGGCATGTCCATACTGCACATAAATGAGGTTAAAGAGCTGCTGAGAAGCACTCACGGCAACATTAGCATACGAAGATTCACAACTGCTACTTCTCCTGTCATTTATCTTCTGAGTATTTCTGCTTTCTGAGCAAAATTTGCTAACTGGTGCTGTTACTTGAGCTACACAGTTCAAAGCTGACTTAGTCACCTCCACATGAGCTGCCATTTCTTTTGTAACTGCAGAATGAATATATCTTGGTCCACTCATTAACCGGTATATAAACAATCCTACGTCCAGGTGAATAAAACTTCCTCTCCACGCAAAGCTGAGTGACAACACGTGTCAATACTAGCAATGCAGTGATTTGTTATAAATCCCTATGATCTTCACACTATTATAGAGCCCATACCATGATCGAAGCGGAAACCCTATTCAGCAGGCATTCACTGTCAGGGTAAGCCTGTTCCAGGGGTGCATGTTCTATGCATCAGGTTTACATGGCTATCAGTGGAAGCTACAGGCTGCTGCAGCACACATCTGCTAAGTGTGGGGAATAGAAAAACAAGAAATACGTGTATCTTCCTCACTAAGCATTCCCATCTTGTGGTAAAGTTTCCTTCCACCCATTGACACAAAGCTGGAATTCTACCAGATAGCACTCAACATATTCACTGTCCCAAAAAGCAGCAAGGAAAGCTCAGGCAGGGGAACTGAATGAGCACAGGATGGAGAACAGGCTCTGTGTCTTTATCGGATATTCCAGCAAGTATGTTTACCCATCCAGGCAGAGCAGCGAGAAAGAACTTGTACCGCTTGAAATGTCCCCATCTGGCACAACAAAAACCCAAATCTAACCCTAAAAAAATGACAGGGAGTTGGGGGAGGGAAGCAAGGTACTCCAGAACCATGCCGGTGTTATTAAACATGTAGCGGTAGAGTGATTAAGCTGCACTGTCTATTTAGTCGTGTAACCTGTACAATGTCCTTGTAATTGGCAGGGGGTTTTTGGCAGTTGCACACATGTACCTGCTTGAATGGAGAAGATGAGGTATTGTTAGGACACTAACGATTATTTTATGCAACTAATGTTAAAATGGGCAACTCTTTGGCTGTCCTTGTATACGCTGTGTAACAAGATGGGAATTTGAAAACTGCAGAGAGTTATTAAGGTACTCCACTGACATTCAGCCTTGGATATTACAATCTGCAAAGTCTGACTGAAGCACTAAATTTGGAAAACGGCTGGCAATACTCTCCCTCTGTCTTCTAGGACTATATTCCAAACAGACTATGTTGTTTCTTAAAAGATTCAGTTTGCAACAGCAACACTTTTTTCAATAACCAATCCTGGAAGGGTATTTAAGACACTAACTGGAGGCTCATGCCTAATTCAAATTCATATTCTTGGCTTCCTATCCCATCATTCCCTCAGTTTGAGTTCCAAATATGAACAAAACCAAAACATGTACTAAGTTTTTGCTGTATCATGCCTTGAGGATGCTGATTCTCCAATTCTAAAATGAAAAGCGTCTGGTCAGCAAGAGGGAAAGAATACAGGGCAACAAGAACTGACTAAACTGGAGAGGCAGGAGATGTGAAAAATAACTGGGGTATCAAGACACTACACGAGGGGCTAGCTGGGAAAGAAAATGCCTGCATACATACACACACATGTCAGATACCTCACTAAACCTGAAACACTGGGAGCGAGTATCTCGATGTCTGTAACCGTCACTGCAGACAGACTAACAGCAGAAGGTGTAGAATAAGCCACCTCAAGAGTTACTTATTTGTACTTAATTATATGTTGCATTTTTGTCAGATCTTTAGGTATGCCTCATAATAGCGCTGCTGAGACAAAAAAGAAAAAAAGAAACAAACCAGGAAGATAGGGCAGAACTTCTTAAGAAGTCTGTAAGAATTTAGGGGAGCAGGTATACAAAACAACAGCTGTCTGAACTTAGCACTAGCGTGCTTGTCCTGCTTCTTCTGGGCTCTGGGCAATTTGCAAGGCTCACATCCTGCTCTACTGCTTTCTCACAAACTCTTCACCTCCAAAACACAAGCAAAACACAGCCAGAAGGAGAACTGTATTTGCAAAGTAAATTACAGCTGGTTTGGTCAGTGTAGCTGGCATGCACTGGCGAGAAAATGCACCACAGAGAGTGGCCATTTCCACATTTTCCACTGCAGTAGAAACTTAAAATAACACTGGCTCTTCCATCATGGTCTGAAAGGTTTAGGCGTTGGTTGGAATGCGGGGGATTTGCAGAAACTACTACAGAGAATCCAGAAAAGCCTTATTTTATGTCACTGGCAGTTAGTTATGACAGTGACAGGCTGGTGAGCAGTTCCACCAGTCTAAATTACAAGTTTCCCTGTCTGCCTTGTACAGATCCTCCAGTGTCTGTACCAAAGCAATGACATCTATAGCTAAAACTACCTAGCAGAATCAGAGCAGACTCTCAGTTCAAACCTCACCCCACAATGGTTCGGTGGCTGCAGAGTCAGGTACTGTCACATAGCTGTGCTTGCCTGTGCATAGCTTTCACAGTATTTTTGTTTCATAGGTTATCCCTCCAGCCTTGCATAACTACCTTGCATTTTACAAGTTAGCAGTTTACTAAGAAACACCTTTTCCATATTATGCAGCTTAGCGGATGACAAACCAGCTATCAGATCTGCAATACCACTTGTACAGGAAACTTGATTTGGAACTTCTGCCCCAATACACAGTATTCAAAAACTAATATTACACTGACAAATTGGTCATTGTCACCACCATCACTGAGTTAGACAGTTTATATATCAGTTTTAACATATCGTAAAGCCCTTACGACAAAACTCGGGTGTTCTCCAGTCTACGCAGACCCCGTTTTCCCTGCAGATGTGAGCGTAGGAAGTTATCATCTCGCAGGCTTCGTCCTCATAGCAGCTGCTTTCTGCGCAGGCTTCGTAGAACATGTTGGGGGAGATTACCCTGTGGCACTCTGCAAACTGATCGGAGAGCAGAACGTGGCAGTGGCTCGTTGCATGCTCAGAGCATGTGTCTTCTGTCCGGATTTCACAGATCTTCCCCGGCTCTTCCACCATCCAGTCTCGAATAAACACGCTGCTGTCAGGAGTCACAGAGCCATCACGTAACGTGAAGTCATTGACATGGTTCTGGTCACACACCCCTAAGAGGGTGAGTAAAAGGAAAAGAAAGAGTCTGAATGCAGTCAGCAATAAAATAAACCTGGAGAAAACAAACACGGGACAGACAGAGTTGGTTTGGGCCGCTCAATGAATTCCAAGGGGCAGCAGAATGAGAAATATTCCTTATAGGCTAATACCAACAGAGGCATAAAAACCCTGGGTCTTGTTTCCCATTTACTTATTACGGGAGGTACAAGTTATGCCACCGAGCTATAAGCTATACAATAGATTATACCATTGAGAATACCATAGAATTAATTCTCCCAGGTAGTATTACCCCTTAGAAACCTTCCACCTTCACTGCATGCATAAGTCATGTCTCTCACATAAATGTATGTGTAAGAACCTAAAGCTAAATACTCACCAAAAAAAAAAAAAAAATCTCCTTCAAAACATAATGTGAAATAAATAAAACATGAGAGATGTCTAGCCTGTTCTTTCTAAGGTATTACTGGGAGTCAATGAGCTGTTACATTGATGGCCATAGTAGAAAAACCTACGTAGATTAGCAATGTGCCAACAACAGGGGACCAGTTCAGCCAGAGAGTTTAGAGGTTCCGGGCCACACAAATTACAATAATGTAAATAGCAGTTCAAGCCCAAGTAGGAAGCTGTTAAAATTACTATCTTTCAAACTTACCACAAAGCCCTTGTGTTCCTGAAGAAAAGCTCTTTGAATTAAGTTTAAGAATAAATTCATTGTTTCTTGGAGTAAACGTGAGATTATGTCCAAGATGGGAGAACTTGATTTCGTGCATTATTGCTCCATAGACAGTGACTTCAAACAAACTGCTAGAATAGGGGATATGAACCCTTTCACCGTTAACAGCTACCTGTTTTCAGAAAGGCAAGATCACCACATCAGTCGTAGCAAGCAGTTAAAATCAACCCAATCTTACAGTTGAAACACATTTTGACTTCACAAGTACTTGAAGATCCAGCTAAATCTGGACATAAGAATCAATTTTGCAAGCTGAAACTTTCTATGGAGCCTCAAAATGTACAGCACTAATTGACCTTCATTCTGTGTATTATACGAACAACTCTGAACATTTTCCCACAAGTGCATTCCTTCAGCATCACATATACAAAGGCAAGTAATCTAATGCCATGAAGTTAAAATGCCGTCTACAGACTCTGATTTATCAATAAACCTCAGTGAAAGTCAATGTTATCCATCACCATGCAGAACTGGCTGCAGGTATTTTGGTCCACCCTATATTGCTGTACACAAGTCAGAAGAGATCCCCTTTGCAGGCTAGCTGACTCCGGTACGTCTGAAGAACTCAGAGACTGAAAATGCATCATATCGAATTTGAATACTTCTCTGCCTACAAAACAGACATACTAAATACTAAGCTGGCCTTTTGTCTAATGCTGAGGTCCACTTGCACACAAGGTAAGAACCAACTCCCTACCTCTTCTACTAGCCAGTCACGTATAGGTTTTTGAAGAACAGAGGCTGCTCTCCCATGCACAAAACGATAACATTGTGTAAAGGACCTCTGCCAGCAGAGAAGAATCAGAGTGCAGTATGTCCTGTCTATAAACTCTGCCTTTCTGGCAGAAGTGTCAGGGAGACATTGCCAAATCCCATGTTCTTGACATTGTCACACCAGCACAATGGGAAGAACAAGAAATGTGTCTGACTCATTATGCGAACATAGATCATATCATGAAAATGAAAAAGGACATTTGCCCAGAAGCCTGACAATAGGCTGCAAGGGGAACAGAAACTGAGTAAAGGGAACAAATTTGTCCCCATAACCTGAAATTCTATAACATAAGCAGACAATGCACAGATCACTTCACTGTGTTTAGCTTACTGCCATGTCACTGAACAGCTGAACAGATACACCACGATGTTTCACTTCAATGGAGTCCATACAGTTCATCTTCAGTGCTGCTCTGCATGGTCCTTCATGGAGGAGAACTTCAACATCATGCTGCACGTCTCGAAACAAGGTGTAGGAGCAATTGCCGGTCAGCTTAAAATTCAGCCCATCAAAAGTAACGATATGTCGCGACGAACTTCCTATACAGACACCTGCAAATCAATGGAAAGAAAAAAAAACCAAAACATACTGGCATTCTCTTTTGTTCAAATTAGACTATTTCTTCACTATTGCTGTGCGCATGTGGAATCCTTTATTTGAGAAAGCTAGGAAGTTCATCAATTGCAAATGCTGCAGCAAATCATTGACAAGAAACTTTGGTAAATACTTAATCCCATGTTTTTTTTGAAGTATCTTCATCTGGAGCAATAGTATTACAAAAGGTTTGCACAAAGTCAAAGAAATCCCTTACCATTAAGTTTACTCACATTGAATGTGGTTTATTAATACATTTTATATGAAAAATAAAAGCAGAGAAAATGTATCCCTTCCCTGTTTGTAGAAAGACTGTAACATACTTTTTTTTTTTTTAATTTTTGCATTGCTTTTTTATTATGGTATTGCATTTTATTCTGTACAGTATTACAATTGAAACAAAATAACACTATTTCATTCTTATCAAACACATCACAAGTCAATACCAGGGGACTTTTTTTTTTCAGATGAGATACAGGAAAAGGGCAGAGAAATAATGTGCACAGGACAAACCAGCGGTCAACTGACAGCTTAGTGTCCTAGTCATTACGTTGCATACACTTCCTTGTCTTCACAGACTGGAAAATAAGGAGGATTATAATCTCACAAGTACCAAAACAAAACCTGAATGAAAGGATGCTTCTGGCTCATATGTTTTAAAATCTTTTGCTTAAAGATAATAAGGACAATAAAAGTAATGTCAGCTAAAGAAGTAGGAAGCAAATTGTCATTGTTAGTAATTCAGCCACTTGGCTTCTAATTGAGATTTGAGAATAATCTGCTTTCTGTTCATTGACCTTCAAACTTAATTTCCCAGGAAGAACAGCAAACAGTAACTTGTGCTTAAAAAACAAAACAAACAAAACAAAACAAATAAAACCTATCTTGTGTACCGTCAGGCACTGAATTGTCAAGAGGTACATCCCTTTGGAGCACTGGAGCATCTTCAGATATCTACTGTACCTTCTTGCAAAGTTCGTGTATAAACAACAATGAAACAATTTAGCAATAAAAAAATGTTTCTCAACCTCTTTTTATTCATGGACATCTAAAGAAATTCTAAGGTTAATGGGAAACCTTCTAAATTTCTGATGGGTATTCTGTAGCACAGAATGTATTCATGCAATCCATTTAAATCCATTTAATATTCCACAAACACCCAAGAGCCATGAATCCTGCATTGTAAATCACATTGCTATAAAATTCCTAACCAGTTCAGCAAGTGAACACCTTCATGGTGTAACTTCTGATCTACTCTCTGAACTCAGTCATTTGACATAGGAAGAACACTTTTGCAAGCAGTTCCTCTTTGCAAAAGCACGTGTCATATCATCCGCACTATCAAGTAATTCTTTGTAAGGGCTCCAACTCTCTAACTCACTCAACACTACTTTGCTGAATCACAAGTAAATTAAGCGTGCACTGCCATGCTCCTGCAGCACAGATTGCCTAACCAGCCTCCATCCACAACAAAGAGATGCCGAAGCACACTGACCTCCTACTAAGCACCCACTTTGCTATGCCCATCTCTAAAGTTTACTGATTGCTGCGAGTTTTGGCTCCGACTTCAGCACACACGGCATCAGAATCAGCCTTCTCGCCTGCTACGGGTGTTGCTTTAGTCGACACAGCAAGATTCTCATTTTGCTAAGTAGTCACTGAAACAAGGGTTTTGATGGCATTGGGATTTATTCCTCCTTTTTCAACATATGAAAAAGTTACCACTTTCCATCACAAGCTGTATCACCTTGGGAAGAAAAAATTTAAATTTTGCTTATCATGGCTCACTAAATTCATGAAGAGCTAAACAGTCTCAGGTCAACTGAGGCTGGAGAGTTGGGCAGAGAGGAACCTGATGAGGTTCAACAAAGGCAAATGCAGGGTCCTGCACCTGGGGAGGAACAACCCCATGCACCAGTACAGGCTTGGGGCGGACCTGCTGGAGAACAGCTCTGCAGAGAGGGACCTGGGTGTCCTGGTGGACAACAGGTTAACCATGAGCCAGCAGTGTGCCCTGGCTGCCAAGAAGGCCAATGGCATTCTGGGGTGCATTAGGAGGAGTGTGGCCAGCAGGTCCAGGGAGGTTCTCCTTCCCCTCTACATTGCCCTAGTGAGGCCTCATCTGGAGTACTCCGTCCAGTTCTGGGCTCCCCAGTTCAAGAAAGATCAGGAGCTACTGGAGAGAGTCCAGCAGAGGGCTACCAGGATGATAAGGGGACTGGAGCATCTCTCCTATGAGGAGAGGCTGAGGGAGCTGAGCTTGTTCAGCCTGAAGAAGAGAAGGCTGAGAGGGGACCTAATAAATGCTTATAAATATCTGCAGGGTGGGTGTCAGGAGGATGGGGCCAGACTCTTTTCAGTGGTGCCCAGCGACAGGACAAGGGGCAATGGGCACAAACTGAAGCAGAGGAAGTTCCATCTGAACATGAGGAAGAACTTCTTCCCTCTGAGGATGACGGAGCCCTGGAACAGGCTGCCCAGGGAGGCTGTGGAGTCTCCTTCTCTGGAGATATTCAAGCCCCGCCTGGACAAGGTCCTGTGCAGCCTGCTGTAGGTGACCCTGCTTCGGCAGGAGGGTTGGACTAGATGACCCACAGAGGTCCCTTCCAATCCCTACCATTCTGTGAACTACAGGTCTTTTCATGATAATCAACTCAAGGTACAAAACATAATTTTAATTTCATCCTTTCAGAAAAATCTTTATGAAGACTTGTTTTGCCAAACGTATGTCAAAACGTACGTCAAAAGTAATGTCTTCATGTTGTATCAATGTATTTAGGATCAAGAAAATTATTACAGATACACGTTTTTATTGGCAGATATCATTAAAAAAATTATGTATGATTATTCAACTAAAATCTTTTTCCCTTTTTGAAATATTCATATCAAAACAGAAATGTTAGCTTTAAAGGGTTTGGATAATAAAATGTGCTTTTTGGAACTGCTGAAACTTGGGGTATCAAAATTTTGGATGTCTAACAGTTCAGGGATCAAAATTTAGCTACCCAGCTAAAAAATTGTTCTTAAAACAGCCTGTTCAGCAGGGGACATTTTAAATTCAGATTATACATTAAAAAGAGAAGGTATATATAGGGTTCTGATTTACATTAAAAAGTAACAATATGACACCTGCAGGTTCCTGTTTTGGAGATTTCTGCACATTTTAGCTGTAATAGCACGCATTATTGGGCGGTAGAAACGCATTCTTTCATACAGCTACAACCTTTAAGAGTTCTTCGATCTGATCTCTTCGACATTTACTTCAAAATAAACATCCTGACTAATTTGTATGGAAATCGAATATATGACTACAACACATCTGGCGCAGAGAGAAGGTGAGGGTCCGTCCCCAAACCCAGGCTGAGGTGTACCAAAAGACCCCACGGCTGAGTCTACCACTCTTTCCACCATGAAGTGCTCTTCTCTGTGGAGCAATGCTCTGTGCCGTGCTGCATGCAGCCAGGCATCACTGGCCTCTTTATCCTGGACCGCCACCACTTCACTTTTGTCAGAGCATCTGTCTGGGTACTGAGGCGATCCAGAGGCTCCAGCTCAGTTTTTTGCTTGAAATCATTATTCTGATCCTCCTCCCTCAAGTTTTCCTTTCACATACGTGGGTTTTTCCTAAAGAATCTCTCTTTTTAATAAACAGATCACCAGCCTCAGCGCTGAGTGCAAGTAGGTGCACTGAACTTCTGTTCCTGTCATCCCAGCCAAGGCACTAATCACACAGAATTCATCATTTCTGCTCAGTATCACAGTAGCTCTCTGTGTGAGGTTTTATGGAGGCAGGGAGTATTTGTTGTTGTTGTTTCTTTAATACATGTGCTTGGCTGTGGTTAGACCAAACCCTCAAGCCTAGAGATGGACCAAGAATACATCACTTGCTTACAGCATGCCAACATAAATTTCTGTTTTCTTCCACACATTCTCCTTCCAGGTTCATACAGCTTTGGAAATCAAGTCTGAGATTCTCTGATTAAGCAGCGTAGCTACACTAATGTGAAAAATAAGCTCGCAGTGGTGCTGAACTTGTAAATAGCATCACACATTCCAGGCACCAGCAAGACTCCCGCACACCTAGCTGTTTATTTAACCAGTGTACAGCTTTAATCGTCCCACCTCAGCCATCTTTCCGTGACTGAGCAGCTCCATTCAGCATTACGTTTCTGGTAAGTATTTCAAGTGATGGGGGTGGGGGGAGCACACATGCAAAGATAGATACTCACACGGACACATCCATCGGCAGCCACAAGTTTCTTCAATCTTAACAGCAGGCAGATTGCTGTGACATACCGGTTTTGGCATCCTCTCACAGTTAATTTGGTGACTCTCCAGAACTGTGTAATCTCCTGGAAAGCATGTCACAGTGTGGCACTGGTCCGGTAACGTCCATTTGTCACCAGGCTAGATAGGGAGACATGGATATTTAACAACTGAAAAGAACATGGGCGGAGGCGAGAAAAATGCAAAACTTGACTGCTGCCACACTCCTACAGCTAGTACGTAAAGTGACACTGACAGCAGTGCTGCTCAAATTAGCCTTGGATAATTAAATAATAGAATGCAGCATACTGAGGACTTCATGAGGATGCGAAAGTTTAAATTAGCAATGCTGTAAGAAATAGACCCTGAAATTCCAAGCAAAAGATAATAGTCTAGAATAGGAGATGTTTTGTTACAGCAGAATTGAAGAATCTGGTACTCCATCTATTGTTAGCTTAGCCATCCTACAGCCTGCATGGATAGCATAGTCAATACAGAATTCCCCTCAGCTTCTCTTTAAATGTCAAAGCCTTTAGTTTTCATAAGCTATAAAATTATTTTAGAAAGAGCTCTGAGCACAGATGGTCACAGCAGAGCAGGAATTAACAATATTTGTTCCAAGCTAGAAAGGCGTGGAATACTCTAGTTACTTTATCCACAACTCGAAAACTTTAAAACAGTTCCTCACTTCCTGAAGGGAAATTGTTCCTTTACCAGATTCAAGTTATTAGATACACATAGTGGTTTTGTAAAATTAAAAATAAAAATATATAGATATATTCTTATTTTCTATAGGACAGCCTAAATTTTAAGGCACCAGGATTACATACCACGAAACGACAGGGAAGCAGATGTGGAGAAACATCTGTTTCTACAGAAACAGTGGTTCCATGAACTGGCTAACATTTCTTGATATTCACTAGCAGAAACACGTGGGGAAGAAAAGGTGATTTCTATTGGGCAAGGTTATCTCCCATCCTCTCCTTTTCAGCTTACCCATCATTCCCCTGACAGAGAAGAGCAAAGGGGAAAAATATCTACGTAACAACAGCATAATTCACAGGCTGTTCTTGGCACTAGTGTGCAAACCAAGAACAATGATGTAAAAGTACTGCTCTGTATCTCTGAGTTACGTGATACCATCAAGTCTAAAAGAGAACTGCCAGATTTGCAGCCATAGAAATTTACATATTAAATACGAATTAATTCACCGCTTTCAATTATGAGTTACATACTGCTTTGTATGTTTTGGGACTATGAGAAGGGAACTTGTCCTGAAAGCGGCTTAATACTTCTCAGGCTTGTGAGCCCAGAGGAAGCTGTGAAAAAGTAACATGAGGACCTTTAAGTACAGAAAAAATATTTAGATCGAAAGTGAATGATTTTTAATTACAGTTGTCTCGCCTACAACTCACAGAAAGTGGAGCACCTGGAAGGGTACATATACAGCTGTGCAAGTCTGGCAAAGGACCCTGCAGCTTCCACACATATTTAATTGTTTTTATTTCACTCCTTAACAGGAACGTCTATTGGAAAACATCTAAGAGCTGGACAAGAAAAGCAAAGCACAGCACATAAAAGAAAAATATCACTTGAAGGATCCAAACAAAGCCAAGAATCCTGGTGCAAAGGAAAACACAGGGACTCTAAAGACAAGGAAAGCATAAATCCCAATTGATATGAAATCGTAGGAGTAAGAAAACGACAGAAAGGAAAGCAAAAGCAGAGGTTTCTAAATCGTGAAGGATAAGTCTGCTGAAACCGCTGAGCCTGCCAGCACACCAGAGGAAGCCTCAGACTTCCTCTCTAAGGGAGCTCTGAACCTATGGACCTGGACTTGCACACTCTTCCTCTCACTGTGCATCTGCTGGACAGAGAGCCATGTACCTCGACCAGGTTCATCAGCTGGCACCTTTTCATTTAGTTACAGGATATGATAATTTGGCCACTGGATATGACAACCACTAAAAACCTCCACGGATTCAAAGAATGACTGAACAAATTAATGGAAGAGAAAACTGTTGAGCACTATGAAACATAAAAAGATGCCACTTGCAGCTCAGGATGCCCGAGTCACAAATTGTTCAAGGCTAGGAAAGTTCAGGGAAGTATCACATATGCTTACTTACATTCTTCCCTGACTTCTGTTTTTGGCCACTTAATACAGGGGACTGGATGGATTTTTGGCCTGACCTAGCACATTTGATCTTCTGTCCTTGTGCTACTGACCTTAGCCACAATTCATCCTTCCAGAGTAATTTCCAGGTTAGAGGTAATAAAAAAAAAAAAAAAAAATGTAACAAGTCACATCACTATTGATATTAGATAGGATTTAGGCTGAGTTTTTTGATCCCAAGAACTCTGCTTTCCTTGCAGACTGCAAGAGATCAGTTCCCACAATCTCCAGGTGCACGACAGACATCCTGCCTGGGGAACCGAGCCTCCTGCAGTAACTCTGAGTAACGCCTGAGGTATTACGGATCCGATGTAAGAGCCTGTGTTTTCTGAACTAGGAAAGAGCCTTGATTCTTCACCCCTGGGGAGTTGTGGACTACGCTGGAAGAGGGTAACGGGCCAGCAGTGGCACGTTACTGACCATGAGTCAGCAGAGGAATTCAGACTGTGGGTGCTGAACACCAGAGGCAGAGCATTTCCACGGTGTCCTGTAGGCACCATGGGATGCTCAGTTGCCTGCTCCCAAAAGGCAATGTCAGCAGTGTCCTCTAAAAACCATTTTTTCCAGCTGACAGAAAAGGTAACACAAAATCCCCCTAAAGGCTACCATTTGAAAGTGTAATTCATTTTTGTACAGACTGGAGTCTAGTCTCTTTTAGTCCAAAAGCATTATAGCCAGAACGGAAATCGTGCTTTAAGTCTATCACCAAAAAAATGAAACCTGACATGGCTGAAATTCAAGTTTAGGATTCCCAGCACTTATCTACCTGTATCTCTGTCTGCTTCTAGGAGCCCAGAGGCCTGAACACATGAAATTCTAATGAATAAACAACAAGAATCTGATTATTTTTTGTTTTAAATTAAGAAAGTTTTTCAAGCTTAGTTTGTGTTTGTTGTTTTTTTCTTAATTAGGCTGTCAACCTCAAAGCCACCAGGTTATACTTAGTGTCTGACCTAGCTAAAGCCTTTCTGTGTTGTGACCAGCAGACTGAGGCCACCGTGTAAGGCAGCTTTGATATAGCCATATTTCCCATGTCTAGACAATTCGTAAGCATTTCTTTATTAGCCACATCCTTCCTTACAGCCACGTCTTCACAAGGGAAAAATCAAAGGAATATTATTAAGGTGCTGGAAATTCAAGGTAAATCCTAGGGCAGAACTTGTAACTGACCCCTACTAGAAAACATGTAATAAGCTTACGCTAATATTTTTAAATGTATGTAGTACCATATACATTTAAAAACTTTGGCATCTCACCTGAGATAAAGGAACTGAACCATTTACAACACCTACATCAATCTTTTCTTAGAGCGGATCACTTCTGAGAGATCAGACAGGTTAACAAACATTTCTGAGCATTTTCTCAGGTTTAATAAAAGCTTTTCTGCAAAAAAAACACTAAGAACTTTGATTTCATTACTTAAGAGATGGTTTTCCCTAAAGATATGACTATCACACAATAATTATCTTCCTATAAAATTTTCATAGGGACAAGGTATTTGTATTTTTGCTGAAGGAGAGGGTCTGGACAATGCACCTTTATTCTGGCCATGTCTAGCTTTCCCAGAAGTTCTTTCACCAGGAGATGGAACTCTATTTTTCTTTGTCAGGGAAGACACACACTGTCACAGGTTTTGGCTCTGCACTGCCTTCAACAGCATTCAACACACTGCAAGATCAGGTGTCATTAAAGAAAATCTCCTTTGTATGCAAAGTTATCTCATCAGTTCAAACGCCAACATTTTCCTCCTCCAAAATAATTCTTAATACTTCATATCGTCCAGCACTTTTTGTTTCAGCAGTGTGCCCTGGCTGCCAAGAAGGCCAATGGGATCCTGGGATGCATTAGGAGGTGTGTGGCCAGCAGGTCGAGGGAGGTTCTCCTTCCCCTCTACTCTGCCCTAGTGAGGCCCCACCTGGAGTACTGTGTCCAGCTCTGGGCTCCTCACTTCAAGAAAGATGAGGAGCTACTGGACAGAGTCCAGCAGACGGCTACCAGGATGGTGAGGGGACTGGAACATCTCCCCTACGAGGAGAGGCTGAGGGAGCTGGGCTTGCTCAGCCTGAAGAAGAGAAGGCTGAGAGGGGACCTAATAAATGCTTATAAATATCTGAAGGGTGGGTGTCAAGAGGATGGGGCCAGACTTTTTTCAGTGGTGCCCAGCAACAGGACAAGGGGCAATGGGCACAAACTGAAGCAGAGGAAGTTCCGTCTGAACATGAGGAAGAACTTCTTCCCTCTGAGGGTGACGGAGCCCTGGCACAGGCTGCCCAGGGAGGTTGTGGAGTCTCCTTCTCTGGAGATATTCAAGACCCACCTGGACAAGGTCCTGTGCAGCCTGCTGTAGGTGACCCTGCTTGGGCAGGGGGTTGGACTGGGTGACCCACAGAGGTCCCTTCCAACCCCGAACATTCTGTGATTTTGTGATTATCTGTGAAGGTATTCATGGTCCTGCATGAAATTCGTAACTTGAAAGCCAGATGGATGACCCACGCAATACACTTACTTTCTTTTTGTTTCCATCCTCATCTATACATTCTCTGACAGGGTCTGAAAGAGAAACAGACATCTTTTAGCCATCGCACTCCCTTATCCAGCCTTTTAAGTAGAGGCTGCTTACTTTTAATAGAGATTGCTTACTTAAAAATATGACTTGGGCTGTAAAAAGGGGTTTTTTTTTTTTGTGTTGGAATGTGAGAATCCCTACCTGAAAACTGCAGGCATTTGTCCAAAATGTAGAAAGGTAAGTCAAAGAATGCATAGTTTGTTACTGCTTGCATGACCTGACTTCTGCAATAACATTGGTCCCAAAATACCCTGTGAGCAGTAAGTAGGGTCTGATTCTACAGGACGGCTTTTACTGACAGCCAGCTCTGCCCAGGTGGTACTTAAAAGAAGATCATGGCTTTAGCTCTGAAGCAGGGTCCAGCCTTACTTCTGAATCTTGTGATGAATTGAGAATATTTCTGGTAATCAGTAGGTAATGGGAATTTACACAGCCATGCACACACACATTTATTAAATGCAGAAAGAAAAATACAGTGAGTAAGCCCCAGATAAGATTTCTCAGCAACTAGTGCAAGTATGGAAATAGCTGCAATAAGAATACTCAATTTCTGTTTCAACATATTCAGGCATTACTGTGATGGGCAGTTTTTTATATAACCAGTTAGATGGTCACAAGGCACACACTGAAATGCAGTTTCTGTGGGTATGTGCTCTCCTAACACACCTAAAGATATATGGAAAGTAATTTCATGTAAGTACTATGGTATGACAATATGATAAGCACGCATTATGCTAGTATGTATATGCTCTATGCTCTGTCTTTTCCAGAACAAGTAATGTATTTTGAAAGCATTTAGGAAATCTTTTAAACCTTTTTAACAGTATTATTTTTGGTACACTTCCATACATAAAGTAAGAGTCCTTCCATACAAGAAGTCCAACTGTATGAGTCTGGAGGGGAAAATTATATTTTGCAGATCGTAGGAAACTTTAACAAAACAAAACAGAACATAACTCCCCCCCCCCAAAAAAAAACAAAACAAAACAAAAAAAACAGAAGAAGATAGTTTCCCACCCCATAGCAAAGGCTTTACCATCAGCAAAAGGGAGAGGGTAAACTTTTCAGATTTAGGTGTCTAATATAAGCCACCTGTCATTCAAGGTTTTGAGCATATGTTTTGTGCTGTTGAAAAAGCTTTCCTAAAAATGCAAAGCTTTCACCTCTAGCACCAATAGCTTACAGCACAGATTGCAGGAAGAAAATAGTTACTGGTTTTAAATTCCTGCTCCCCATCCTATATCTTCAATCAATGTAATTTAGGGCAAGAAAATCGCATATTTTGCAGTGTGAGGAGAGGAAATGCATCTTTAAAAGCTTATTTTAGAAGAAAAGAAAGAAAATGGCAGCTGTTTAAATCTAGAAAATGGCAGCTGTTTGATGCTCTGGAGAGATTTTAAAATGCCAGAAGTGATCCCAGTGGAGACCGATCGGATATCTCTAAGCTGGACTGTGCACACTTTGCAACTTCCTCATTCTTAGTGGTACTTGGCTCTACAAAAAAAGTCCACTTCTCTGAATGGAGACGTAACTAAGCCCTAGTAAAGCTGGTAAAAACCTACACAATGACTAACACAATGAGACAGTGGTTTGCATAGAGAATACATAGGTGCTATTGTAATAGAAATAAAAAAACCATGAGTAATAAATATCCATGTACACAAAAACCATGGAGGGAAAAGAAGTAAAATACTGACCAGAGCTGAAGTAAGTTTCATTAGATGGGGGGTATTGCTAGCTATAAATAAATGATTGCTTGTTTAAAATATTTTACACTTTTTTTTCCGGTATTTGTTTTCCTGGAAAAGTTAATTTGTTCTTTTTCTTTTTTTTTTCTTACCCTTTGGCTGAATTCTGTGTAGACATACATGTAACAACGCTTAAGTCTGTGCAGAAAAATAAGTAATTTGAAATCTTTACTCATAACTAACTTGTACCATTTCTGAAGCGTGCCCCCCATTCATTCACGACAGCTTGAGCTTTCCTAGTGTCCTTCAGTTAATGATGAGCCGTGATTATTAATAAGTTCATAGCTCGACAGCAGTTGCTGCAAGTTGGTTAATTAGAATAGCTGTCGGCTACACGCTGAAAGGGCTCAGATTTTGTTTTACACCTAAGTGATGGTGGTGGTCTAGGTTAGCATTTGTGATGATTGAAACACTAACAAACAAGCATTGGGCTGACTGCTCAAATCAAGCAAAATCATTCTGGTTTCGGCATTTCAGTTTTGGGGTTTTGCTCCAGCTACAAGGCTACAATTATATTGGACTTACCCATGCACACTTTTTTGATAAATTCACTATTCAACGTGATCATAGTGGATAAGTCTTCAAAATTCTGAAGCTTCATAATTCTGTTAGCAGCTGATGGCCCAGTCAAAGTCCTTAGTTGCTCTTCATCATATCTGTCCCCAACTCCAATTGGAAACAGGGATACCCCTAGGAAAAGAGAATAAAGGGTTTTAAAAGCACAGTGCACAGGAGAAGGAGGTCTTTGCTGTTGTATTTTCTTCATTTGCTTCTTAAAAAAAAAGACTGTGAAAAGTTTTTTCCAACAGTTAATTTTTAAGTTTTAACTGCATCAGTTCCTCCACATAGGCTAAAGGCAATTAAGGACAGAGATGGTGATGCTCTAATCACAGTGTTAGCTAAGAAGAGATCTATTAGTCCCAAGCATAGTAAGATCATGCATGGTCAACAAAACACAGCTGCAGACTTAATAACAACATCTTCACTTTTTTTCGAATGTAAAAAATCTCAATATGTTGTTTTCTTTCTTCAGTTACATGTTAATTGGATTATTTTCAAGGCATTTTATTAAAAAATAATAGTTGTTATTCAGTACATGCCTTATTCATTAGCTTTCAAAGCAACCTACAAAGGAATTCACTGTTCCTCAGCTGAATACCTCAGGAAGCTGAGGTACAGAGATTACAGCCAGAAAACCTGAAAAACATCATGCAGCACACATTGATACCAAAAGCATGTTCTTGTATAGGTCAGTGCAGAATCTGACCAAATCCTGTCTCTATTATTATTACAGTGAATCTTTCAAGACTGCAACAGTACTGAACTTCTAACATCAGATCACTTTTCTGTCATCCCTGGCTATACACAGAAACTGGGAAAATTAAATGCCACAAATTTGTGAAGCTTATGGAAGCTGTTAGCTTAAATTGCAGATTGGTCCTGAATTTACCAGTAATTCAAAGGCACCTTCATCAGGCAGGTTTTGTTCAGGCCTGTTTCTTACCAAAACTTTACACACAGTAAGTCCATGTCAGTGAACTTCTACGAACACACCAGTGCTTTAATTTCTCATCCTTTGTTCTAGTGCATTACTTACAAAGCAACAACTCTGCTTAAAAATAGTGACGGCGAAACGAGACTCACTGTTCACTCTTGCAGAAAGTGCAGCAGCCTCCACAGTGTCTTCTGATCTCCCCGACACGATGACTATCGCGACCTTTGATGCGCTGGGCCTCCCTCCGTGGGATTCCGACATTGCATTCTGAACTACAAAATCAATGGCTTTTCCTAAGAAATTAAGAGATAAATGAAAGATATTATAGAAGACTTATGGGGAGCTATAAAACTAAATCTTACTTCATATTAGTAGTTTATACAGTACTGGAAAATACTTCTTCTTAAAGTACTTTTCATGTCTGCTTTATTGCTGCCACATGAAAGATCTCAGCTATTAAGAACCTACCAGTACTACTAATACCTCCCAACACAGAAGGACCACCTTTAGCCTCTCAGTCTCTGAAGTAATGGGAATTTTACTGCCTTTCCTTAGCCATGAGGATAAAGTTATGGTCCTCACTTTAGTAGTTACCTTTTTTTGAAAGTGTTACTATTGCTCTACACAAAAGGAAAGAAGGCAACGTAGAAGATGTAATTATCTCCCAATTGCAGAACAACAGTGACATCCAGTGGCTACCTGATCTAAAACTTCACACCACTGAATCACACACACAAGTTGCTCTGCTCCCAGAGAAGATCTAGTCCTTCCTTAACTTGGTCAGCTTTCTCCACGGGTATGAAAAGTGTAGCTTGCCTCACTAAAATCAGCAACATCTCCGAAATCTAGACTCGGACTAACCCATAATATACCTGGGTGATCCATATTTAAAAAAAAAAAAAAAAAAAACAACAAAATAAAGCAAAAAAAAACTCACCACACAAGACACAAAAAAATTCTGCCTTAGCTCGGGTCACAAACTGGTTTAAACAGGTAGCTGCTGCCCTTTCATTTAACATCTGTGAACACTCAGGCAAATTTTTGTTCAAAATCATGACCTCATCAAGAAAGCATTTTGCTATTACTTGTATTTAGATATGTGTTTGCACAAATATTTATACTGGGAATGATGATATGGGGCTTTCTTAAAAGCTCCTTTGGGCTTGGAAGTTATCAGGTCAGGAAGCAGGAATGATACCGTGTGACTGATGTGACATTCAGGGCAAATAGTGAATGGTGAATACTAAATACCTGAAAAACTAGTTCCTCTGAGTAATCTGCAAGAACTGTGGAGCACAAATATGTTTGCGTGAGGAATTCACTGACCAGTTTTAAATAACAACCACATTTGTAAAACGCTGGAAGTCACATCGCAGGTAATTCACCAGCACACCACCAAAATATCTTAGCACACCTGAACATTTTGTGCTCCATCTCTTCTTTCATCATGTCACTCACCCCTTTTCACTGGTAGAAGCAAAGACCCTTTTCCCAAGCTGCTGCAAGCATGGACAACCTCTACGAAGCTCACTCAGCACACTGATTGTTGATAACATTGCTACAGCAACTGGATATTCTACAAGGCTTTAATCAGCCTTTCAGGAAGAATTTATTCCTTGGAAGAATCTAGTCTAGAACAGGTATCTGGTAAAAGCCCAAATGTCTCCTTTGCCACAGTCCTGGTTTGGAGGTGACATTCCCTTCTCAAATACTGTTGCTTTCCCCATCCTTTCCTGTTGTCTCACACCTTACGGTCCCTGACTGACAGCTTTGTATCCCCTTCCCACCTTATCCAGACACCTCTTCTTCCCTGGGTAGCCCATGATCATTATTTCCTCCCGAGAACCTCAGCCTCAGCTTCATGTGTCACCTCTCCGCAGAGATGCCCACAACTGAAGCGAAGAACTGAGTCCCACCAGGCCCTGCCAGACCCACCACAGGAACAGGGTCCTCCTCAGCTTCTCTTCCTAGAAGCTTCCATCTATCACGCGCCGTTACCTCCACTAGCCATCTCCTGCCTAGAGAGCGTCACATACTTTTCCAAGCAACAGTTTTCAAATAGAAAGATGCATGTTTGTTTAAATCAAATGCTTTTTGGAAATGTCAATTATGATCAGAAGGAAAAAAAAATAAAAATAAAAATCAACAGAAACCTTTCAACAGCATTTAAGAACAAGATGGGATGTTTCTCTTTTGCTTCTTGCTATGTAACAATTAACTTTTATTTAGTTCTTCCAACTGTGTAGTTTCATTCTGTTCTTATAATCTGATTTTCATTTCCACTTTAATTCTGAATTATATTTTACAAACTAAATGAAAACACTTTAGAGTTTCTGTTCAGTGAAAAATCTCAAAATTTTAAATGTTTTTCTACTTGCAACAAAGCATATTTTAAATCCTTATTAGTTGGGTGATGGCAATTCCATTTCACAAATTACTATTCCTGACCAGAAAAATTAACTAACCCCAGGTATTAACTCACGTCCTCTACAGCTGTCTCATAATCATTGCTACAAATGGTTTTGTTTTCCAGTTGTTACTCTGTATGTCTGTAGAGGTAGATGTTAGGTGCAGAATGGCATGTTATCTATAAACAACTAAGGGATAAAACACGATACAGAAAATTAATATGACTATATTCCAGTCCCTGAGATTGCTTCAGGATGGTCAGTGTGCCAGAAAATTGACTCATTCCCCTTTTGTCCTATAAATAATTACTAGAAAAGTATTTCAGCTTTTAACTTTCAAATACTTTAGGTTGAACTTTTGGACAGCAAGGCTCACGAACGATTTTTCACTCATCTGTGAACAGTACTTGGAATTTCTGTGTCTGCCTTTCCTCAATGACCCCTTGACTTTTGTGTGGTTGGTGTGGTCACCAGCTGCTCCAGCTCCATTTTTCTTGCTCCCACTAATTCTGAAAACTTTAGAAACTTCCATACATATTGCAAACTGGAGAAACCATTATTTTAATAATTTCTAATAAAGAAATCAAGTTCCTTTGTAACAGGACCAGGGACTATTTCAAAGTCCCCCCAAAACAATCACTCAATTTAATGCATGGAAAATTTGTTCTAGTGTCCTAAAAACTCTTTGGATTTCTCCCCTTATTTTGAAGCCAGCCCTAGAGAAGAGAGCCAGGTGTCTGAAGACACGATCAAATGAACACTTTTGTCCTGCTAGAGAGATTCAGAAAGTCACCATCCCAAGCTGGAAGCTGTCACCTCTCAGTTGTTTGTCTCTACATCTCACCAGGGAGGGTAATAACAAACTCCTCAGGGGCCATAATAAAAAATATTGACTGCTAATAAAATAACCAACTTGAGCATTTTCTTACTACTAGACTGCAACGTAACAGCAATCTGCCATTTTCATACCAGTAAAGGAAATTTTAAATGTTTACACTGAAATAAATCTTACCACACAGAAAGCTATCCTAAGACTGGAAGGAGAGCACACAGCATCTTGAACATAATTAAATTAGCTTTAAAATGACCAGGTCTGAGCCATACGGGCTTCAGCTCTCAGGAGACCACCTTGGGTCTTGTACTCGCCCTCGGTGGCTGACATCTGGGTCACTGCTGCTGCTGGCACCACTACAGCTTGCTCTGAAATACCCACACACGTCGCAAGCGCATCTCTGGCTGCGTTAGTGCCGTAGCAAGCTGCTGGCAGAAGGAAGGGTCGGCTCCCCCAGGACCCCCAGCTGGGCATGCCTTCCCCGTGCTGCTGCCCACCCGGCCGGCTGCCTCAGCCAGCTCACCCTGCCTCAAAAATAACCGCTCCAAAACAAGTGCATCGTTTCCAGGCATTCTAGTGCTTCCCTCAGCTGGCCGACAGCCCAACGCGTGCCCCTTCCCGCAGCAGGCAGGCAATGCAAGCGTGCAGCGCTGAGGTGTCCGGGGCCGAGGCCGAGCCTTTCTGCTGCAGCTAGCCCTTCAACCCAGTTAGCTGCACGGGACCACACCATCAGCTATTTATTTCAGTGATGGACCTTAGAGAAAAATCAAAGTACTAATAGAAAATACCCTAAATTCTCCTCAATAAAATAAAAACAAAACCTTTTTTTTGTCTTTAAAGAAAACCTGGCAGTGGCCAAAACATTATTTTCTAGCATTGACAAGGGGTATCATGTAAGCCCCAGTGAGGTGAATGGGAGGTTTGCTACGGGCTTTAAGGGTTACAGGTTTTTAAGGATTTTCTCCTTGTGTGCACGTGACCCTAAGCCTGGACTAGCAGCCAACACATTCCCACACACTGAACATAGGAGTAAATTATGTTAATCTCATGTATTACTGTTACAAATGGTTTCTGTTTCTCACATGCATAATGTGCTATTGAAAAAAAAAAAAAGGCTACAAATGGGCTTTGGAAGCAGAATGACTTCTATGCCCACATGTATTTTAGGCATTAGACATACAACCCATGAGAAATCAAGAAGGCAGTCTCGAAGCCAAAAGCCTCCATCACATACAGGAGAACAGCAGAGCTGAGAGCAGCATGACACACAATAAAAAAAAAAAAGCTGTTCCCAAAGGCAGTGGATGCGATGGGGTATGCGTGTTAGGTCATCTGTCTCTGACCTCCTGCCCCCTCTTCTCCTGCTGCCTCCTAACACGTTACACTTATGCTGGTCCTGACAGGCATAATGGCCACAATTAATTTCACACATGCACACATCTCCCCTTCCCAAATTTGACCATCTAAACTTTTATCTGGATAACTGAACAAAAAGGAGCTTGCAGAAGCACTGAGCCCCCAGCAGCCTTTCAGCTCAGTCAGCAGAGCATGACTGTTAGTCATTGGACACGTCCAGAGAAAAAACACAAATAAATAAAAAGACAAAGCAAAACCCCATCGATCTATGTGGGCTGCTTTAGAAAAGGTGGGTCGGTCATTCCAAAGGCTGCCACCACAGCACCAACATCTCCTCCCCATCTTTCAGTGCTGATACACTCCTGACTACACTGTGGAGTACAAAACAAAAGTCACGTTTGGCATAATCATAAAGAAAAAACAACAGAAGACATCCTACAAAGATGGGGGGGGAAATGGAGAAGGGATGGCATCACTGCACGGTCATCTTCTCTCAGCTAAGACCATGAATATTTGATGCTGAACTTCTGACAGTCAGAAAAGGCTTTGTAAGAACCTTTTTCTGGTTGCCTCAAACAAGACTACTCAATAAGGGCCAATCAGCTGAGCAATGTGTTGTGTTTTTTTTTAAATCACCTGATGCACATTCAAGTCGGACTCATATTCTGAAGTAATAATTTAGAATGGTTTATGTAGCAGTTCCTGCAAGGCCTGAAAGCCGATTAAATGGACATAAACAAGCTTTAAGGACAAAACACAATCTGTTGAGTAGGGTTGGAGGTGTTTACTGGAAGTCTACAGGGAATTACACTAGGTTCTGCCTTATTGAATAATTTCATTAATGATTTGGATAAAGGAGGAAAAATGTGTAAAAAGGCATGCTAATCTGAATCACAGATATTAGATTGGGAGCAATTACGAACATCATGGAATGAACTGAAAGAACACAAGGTGCCCTAGAAATGCTTGAAATACATCCAAGAAATTAAAAACAAGATTCAACACAGAATAAGCCAATCTGGAGGAAAATAAACCAATAGACGGACATTTAATGGTTTGGTGGGTGCCTCAGGGAAAGCAGAAACTGCTTAAAAGCAACCTTTACAATTATTTTCTTTAATTTTGTCTGAAATGAGGAACAAAACGTAAAGCCCCAGTGAGGGTCTGTGGAGTTGTGACAGACAAGGGATTCCAGTTCGGCGGAGGTTCCTGCTGGGAACTTGTGAATCACTGCCTTAAGTGGCCTCAGTGGTTTTGCTAACACTTCTGCAACATCTCGACCAAAAAAGAAAAAGTACTAGAAGAGGTCTTAATCACCCACAAGTACTGAGAGCAGCCTGGGAAAGAAGCAAAAAAGAAATTGTTCCTCAGCACTTGAAGAGGTATAGAAAAAGCCAACAATATCTGGACTGTAGGTAGTCCAGATTGCATCTATTTAATCCAGCACTTTTCTAATCAGGAACACCCTCCATGATGATAATCCTGAAGCTGGTCTTTATAGCTTAATTCACGGTCTTGACTTGACATTGAATTGGGTTTTTTTAACTGCAAATAGCAGATAATTTCAATTTTGAAACAAATTAGCTATTGTAAACTGATCCCACAGATCAAAGCTTTAAATAGTCAGTTCTTAGCACATTGATATTCTGGCATTAATATGTGCCAAATAACAGAATGGCTCAACTCTTTACGAACAGCACAGTTCTCTCAGTCCAACAGCCCACCAGCACTGAAAGGGGCAGGCTATGATGTCCCAAACCCTACCCTCTGCTTTCCTGGATCTGCAGGGCACAAATCCTCCATTTCTCTTACCACCAAGGGGTTGTGACGATCCCAGGCTCCACCAGGACCACACTGAATGCACAAACCTCATAATAAATTAACTAAAAAAACCAAGGAAATAAACAAAAAAAACTTGTCAGGACAGTGAATTAAAATAGCTCAGGAAAGGGACTAGTAGAAACCCAAAGCTGGCTTCAGAAAAGAGCTGACACCACCAATTCAGAAACAGAAGCAGGGGAGAAAGTGAGGAAGACCTCTGTCTTTCAGTGGATGGCAGCCCTTGGACCAGGGCAGCTGCTGGCAAAACCACGGCCTTGGGTGGGTGATGGGGGGCAAGATTTTGAAAATTCTGCATAGACTGCGTCACTCAGGGCAGAGATCTGAATAAAGTGCTGTGGTGGGCCTTTGCTTCCTAAACCACAGGCGGTGGTTAGAAAGGAAACATTTATACTTTCTTAATCATGACAGGCAAAGCTAAATGCCGTTATTCAAATATGTTAATAACTATAGAAAGTTTCAGTAAATATATTTAAGATTTTTTTCTTAAAAGAGGAGGACCACAAAATTTTATTTTCTGACAATGCTTTCAATAGAGCTGAGCCACACAGATCATACTTCCTCCAAATTTTGAGTCTGAGGCAGGCAGTGGGCGTGGAAAACATCAGCCTGAACGAGCTACTTTTAGTAAAGGTATAAGCAAGCAAAATCATGTTTTTATAAAGTGTTAAGCGGTATGTACTGTAAGGATTGCTCAGTGTGCTCCCTATGACTCTCCTAAATATCCACAAATGCTGAACAGAGGCATGTTTATGTGATTCCCGGTTCTCTTGCATAGATCACTCTTTCAGCTGAATGAAGGCTTATGCAGTCGACTCTTGCTTGCAGTTAGTTTTCTTTATTTTCAGTTATTTCTTATGTGAAGTTGTGTACAATTTCATGATGTCTGAATATCTCCAGAGCTTATTCTCAGTAGGTTACTTATGCAATAAGATAACATCAGGCAGATTTTGGCTCAAGCATGGGAAAGCTTTGTGGTATAGGCTGCTCTTTTTTGTTCTGCCTATGCCCTCAAATACTCTATTTATTATTTTTTTATTTCTGAGTAATACAATGTATCTCTCTCCTGGAGTTTCCTTATGGCTAAATGAAACAGAAGAGGCAATGCTTGCTGCAGTAAGACTTTTGCAGTGATGGCAACAGAGCCTAGCATTGCTCTCTACACATACAGCTTTTTTGACCAAAATAGGATGATTTGGATCAGCAAAGATGTTTCTACCATAGGGTAGCACGAATAAGAAGAAACAGCCCTGGTCTGATAGTAATGATATTTTTGATAGGCAAATCCTGATCAGGCCCTCCATAGGCTAGAAAACAATTGTAAAAGCTACCTAGGGAACTGCAACATTCAGACTGAGCCATCTAGACTTTTTAAGCAGCCTCTGTGTTTCCAGAGGCCTGAGCACAGACAGAATGACATGAGTGACACGCGTTTCCCACGGATGCCGAGTCTCCTATAGTGTCAGCCGAATTCACACACATTACAAGGTGCAGGACAGGACCACAGTGACTTATTTTCATTACTTCATTTGGGAGGAACTACTTCTACTCTATCCCATTTTGGTTCATTATACCACATCCTTCGTCGTGGTCTCTGAGCGTTTTCCAATGAGACATAAACAAATCACTAACGAGTATGTCATGTGGCTGCCTCTCCCATTTCATTTCCCAAAGGCCGTGTTTTCTCTGTTTATCCTGTAGTTCAGTGTGGCTTACTATACACATTACATGGAAGGCTTCATGAAACTTATCTATTTGTACGTAACAATTTATCCCACAACGAGCCTATAGAAGTCTCATCAGCCATCTGGTATTTTTATTTCTCCAGGCTGAGAAAGCAATCATAGCTAATCCTCCTGCGAACTATGGAAGTCAGGTTTTATTTCTCACTCTTCTGCACCAATAACTCTTTACAGTCTGAAGTAGGCCAAAGACCCTAAAAATCTGTGTACTCCTCAACTCTTATAGGACCCTAATGCTAGGTGACTGCCAGAGCAAATGTGGTTCCAGTCCAGAAGAACAAAATTCTCAGGGTATCTGGTGAAAGATCAGATATGCTGTAGGAGAATCATTTTTTGCTGAACCCTACAACAGATACATGTGTGTGTACTGAATTTCCACAGGCCCAGTGGGAAATCTGTGTTATGTTTTAACACATAAAAATTAAAGTGGACATGTTTTTCAGGATACAGTTGTCTGGAATAGAAGACAACATTTCACAAGCAACTCTTCAGCTAAGGTGCCACCTTAGGTGATCCTTGCTCCCTGGCACCATCTCAAGCCTTGTGCCAGACCAAGTCCTTGTGGGACCAGCACGGCAACATGGGTGAGGGACCTGAACCACCCAGAATATAACTACTGTTTTGCTAAGTTATTTTTCAATCAGATCATTTACACTGGCTCAGCACAGAGTAACAAACATCTGGCAAGGGCAGCTACTGAAGTCAGCATAAGCAGTTCTGCTGCTAAATGTCTAATCAACTAATTGATGCTGAAAGGTTAGTGATCAAATTCTTCACTTCTTAATTAATGTTTTGCTTGCTTGAAAAATAACAAATGCAAATCCTGTGAATTACTTTAAGGCTAAAAAGAAGCAGGTTTTCTTCCTTCCAAGATAAATCCTAATTTGATTTAGGACCTATGGATACATTTTAATAGAAAAAATTGAACCTTTACCAAGAAATGTACATATAGAAAAGATATGAGTGAACTAAAAACACTGAGGATCCTACTGCAGAACACTACCACAAGAGCACTGATATAAACTGGTAATTGGGGTCACGCTATATTTAACATTTCTGGGATTTTTTTCCCTCTTGTTTAAACATCAACAGCCACATAATCACTCACCTAGTCTGGTAGGACCTTGCTCCCTTTGCTGAACTGAGCGCACCATCTCTACAAGCTTTTCAGTCTCTTGAGGCATGTTCCATGAAATTTCTAGATTATTCTCCCTGGCATACTGGAGAACTGACACCTGAATTGAAGTATTGCCTGAAGCAGAAAGCAGAAAACAAACATTTTAAGCAGTGCATGAATGTCTTCTAACAAATCTAAAGGATACATTATTGTTGTGTTTTACATTAAGCACAACTAGACAGTGATTTTCCATCAGAGTGTGAAAGCTGCATTTTCAATCAAAAGATCAAAACTGAACTATTCCCAGGTGAAAAAATACGCAAGTACTGCTGGAAACTGTTGCTTTTCTGTCAGGAATCAGCATGCAGTATTTTACCTCAGATCAATTTGATCAGGATTGGAGAAAAATCACTTTACTGATCTCCAGATATTCTTCCTTTTCCATTTTAAAATTGTCTAAGCATCACCTTTTTTTATGGGCACATCATTTTGCAAGAGTGGTACTCTGATACCCTGAATTTCATGGGCCAAGCTCCCTGAATGACTACATTTCATGCAAATTTCCCTCTGTCATACACCACTTGAGTGACATGCATCAGGCTGCAGCATGGGACACAGTGCACCCAGGGAGCATGAGTTGCACAGGGCAATGAAGAGAAATTCCAGGTTCTGCTGTTCTCTGACATCCTGGTTCTGCTTAAAAATTATGTAAGAAGTATGAATAAAATTATTAACAGAGGGTTGATATAGATAGTTAACAAATATCAGACTTGCAGAATTGAACTGGGCAATACATTGTTGATAATCATCAGCTGTACCTCTCTTTCTGGTCTTAGAAGGACTTCTACCGTATACTGCAGTTATTTATGTATATAGCATATTATTCTTTATCGCTGCTTTGTAAAACATTTATGAAGTTAATAATAATTTTGATTTCATGTACCCAAATGTTGCAGCACTATATTGATCTGAATATTGTCTACTCACCACACTTTACAGTTTTTTCACCATCATCTTAAAGATTTTAAAATCAAGGCCTTAGTGAGGAGTTATTTCATAGCTACATTATTATCGTCTTGTTGTCAGTGATGTAACATTTGCTATTACAGGCTTCAAAGATAAGGAAAACAGCTAGGCTAAAATAAATTATCTGTTGGTTTGTTGTTTAGTTTGTGTTTATTTCACTTGGCACGCTCCCCTATATCATGCAGGCACACAGTTTTCAGAAAGAGTGTCTTCCATGTATGATCTCTGAAAAATCCAAGTTATTCTAAACATATAGAAATGCCATACTTCTCCTCTACGAGCTCTCTAATTAGTACAAGTGCTGGTAATCGCTTCTTTTGGGAGCACAGGTATAATACAAACATGTCAACACCCAGTTGAAAATACCAGCAGCAACAGCAGTTGCTCCATGGAAACGGTTTAATGCTGAATTGAAAAAGTACAATTCTGATCAAAAAAATACAGGTTTGTTAAATGCTACTGGGAAAACACAGGATTCTGTGCATCCCCTGCCACGTGGATGCACTTGGTGCAAGGACACATGATGTCCTAATTTACTACATGTGCCACACGGTCCCTTCTGGTACGTGCAGGATACAGGGGATTCTGCCAGGGTGGCTGCACTGACAGTATCTGTGCCGAACGACCAAACTCGAGGTGTACCTCCCGTCAGCACATACTCTGCATGCTCAGTGAGTCTAGCACTCCCAAAAAGTGTTTGTCATCCAACACGGGTCAGGAAATGAATCTTAAAAAGTCAGTTCCAGCACCCTAGGTTAGCCATAAAGGGCTGGTGAGACCCACAAATGCCAGTTCCAAAGATCAAAACCTTGCAGTCGGACCAAACCCGAACCAAAACCCCTCTGAGTTATCCATTCTTACTTGAACCAGAACTGAACTTGAACCATTATTTTTAAGTCTGCTGAACCAAAAACAAACATGTATTTTTGCTTTTCTGACACTGAATAACAGTTCAGCTAAATCTCCACCCTGTGACAGGGATCTCTGCCTGTTTGGCACACACACTTCTTACGTCTAGTACAGTATAAAGGGACACGCTCATCAGAGCTGCTGTCTGAGCTATTTCTCATCACATGATACCTGGAATTGGATGTCAGCCCTTTATTCACCCGAACCAGAACAGCTTGGCTTGGGAGGAAATGTAACTGCATCTCAACCAAAAGCTTTACTAGTCCGATTTCCTCAATACTAACTTAAATTTTTTTGAGGGATTGGAATGACTCATTTAAAATCGAAAATTTAAAAAACTATAGTGGGAAGCTGTTTTGTCCTGTATAAGCAAAACGTCTTTATGCATTTGAGTTAAAAGACAGATACATACTGATCTCAACTCTTTCAATAAATGCCTGTATAAAGTTTTTCATTTCCTCAAACTCTGATGCTCCAATATGGGAACTTCCATCCAGAAGAAACATGACATCCATTGGTTTGTTGCACAGCTCTGAGGACAGGTGGGGGTGGGGAAAAAAAAAAGGTTATTTACACATTCTAACCAGAAGTAGCATCTGCTAATCCATTGTTAGGAGCAGAAAGGGCAGAAATACCTGCATTTTGGGAAAACAAAGCAGGTCAATGACCAGTTGAAACAATAAGTAATGCCCCTTTAATGAAAACCTTGAGCTTTATATTCAGTGGGATACATTCAACTCCTGCTTTTCTACTAATGGTATTTTACTCTCAGGTGACTAAAACAAAAACAACAACAAACAAACAAAACAACCAAACCAAAAAACAACAACAAAACCCCAATAACAACCATACCAAAACACAGAGTACACCCCACACCACCCCCCAAAAACAACAACAAAAAAAACCAAACCACAAAAACAATGAAATCTCTTCCAGAATGAGGAAGTGTAATTTTAACTTGCTTGAGGCAGGCAGATCAGAATATCTTTTTTCTTCTGTCACCCTCCAACCTATCTGAAAGCTACTGTACTTTGCTGACAGAGGGAGCCAAGGACTTCCGAGCCTACAGAAGGCTGGCTGCAGGTCTGTGCTTGGTACTGCTGAACTGGGGCAGCACCCTCAGCCTCCAGTGAAGACAAATGGTCCTTCCTCAGCATTGGGACAACGAGATACCAAAGGAGATACGGGAACCCTTCAAATTTCAGTGACGTGAGGGGGAAATGGAGGAGAAAGGATAGAGGAAAGAGGAAATTGCACAGAAAATACATCCAACTTTACCTGGAATTTCTGTCCAAAGTTTACGAGAGCAGCATGACTGCAGCACTAATTCAGGTGCTTCTTCAATAAGTGTGCTATAACTATGCAAGATAATTGGGTTATTAGGCTGACTGATCTTTCTGAGCTCTTGGATATTTGCATTAGGGGTTATGCCTATGGGTATAACATTTATGCTCCTGGGAGGTCGTGTGATAACATCAGTGGAAGGACTGGATGACACCATATATACCAAGTGAGGAACGTCTTGCCTGCCCCCATTCACTAGTGTAAATGTGTGTTTGGAAACATAATCGAGGGCATTCCCAGTGTTGGTAGCCTTCCCTCCTTGGTAAGGTATGCTCCTCACCTTCTCAATAATACTTTCCTTTGACTGTATTTCCCTAAAGGAATACTCCAGAGTGACAGACTCTGAATACTGCATGACTGTAATATGAATATCTTCCTGTCCTATATTCATTTCTGTGATCACCCTTTCAAGGAACTTCTTGACGATTTTGAAATTTTCCTCCCCTACATTGTCAGATCCTTCCACAATAAAAGCAATGTCCAGCCTTCTGCGGGGGGTGGGGTTTTCTGAAAAGGGTGGTGGCGTTGTGAGTCCCCAAGGGGGAAACAGGACACTGGATCTTGCTGGAGTGGATGTAGCTTGTAACAGAGGACTTTCTTCAGGTCCCAGCTCACAGAGATGATCAATGAGGAGATTCCTATTATCCATTAGCTCTAACACGTTGTTCATTAGGAAGGCTTTATTATCTGGTGACTGCTTTTCAATGAACCTGATTTGCTCCACATTAATGTATGGTCCAATCCCCACAGGTATTACTGCAATTTTTTTATTCTTCAAAGCTGTGAGGATGCTGCGGAGTTTTCCTGGAGACTTGCTTGCTATAAATAGCACTGCAATTCTGGCAGCATTGGTCCTTTCTGCTTTCCCAAAAACATGAAACACAGTGTATTTAAGGACTTCAGCAGCAGATGCTACTTCATCACCTGTGTATTTTATGCTTTGGACAATTTTTCTCATCTGGGACTGTGTTTTGATATCTTTAAGGCCAAGATAGATTGTGGGGCCAGCCCTATACACCAGAATTGACACTCTGATTTTCTTTTGGGAGATGTGGAGTTTCTTCATCATGCCAATTATGAAAGTCTTCAGCTGTTCAAAGTCCTCCTCTGACAGTTTATTGGAGCCATCCATCAGGAAGGCCAAGTCCATCATCTTGCTGCACGAGTATTCACTGGCTGGTAGTTCAATGTCCTCCTCTGGAACAGGTGTTGTCGGTGATAAGGTGTCCTCCACTGGCTCACAGGCTATGCAGGTTAAGTTCTTCCCTTCACACAGACTACAAGAAACACCAAATTTAACTGTAAAAAAATCAAGACTTCTAACAACCCATCACCCACATATAATAAAAGAATGTCCATACAGATACAGTTAAATATCGCAAAAACACAATAAAAACAAAACATGATGTGAATGCTTTTTTCCCTGCCCCATTTCCTCACAAATCCCCACGAGGTATCGTACAGCTAAATCCTATATGTCCACGTATGTTTTTTTAGATCCAGGAAACATATGACAAACTATGACATGTTTGTCAGAGGACGCTCTCCTTATAACAACTTTTGGCAGAATGTGTAAAATCTGTGTCTGAAAACTGTCTAGAAACCCACTGCATTTGAGGAATATGGCTACCTACAAGCCACTGGTGGATTGAACTGGTAGATCTGGTTTGCTTCACAAGGAAGAAAAACATAAGGCAAATTGGAGGCAGCTAATGCAAAGTCGAGTAGGAAAGACGCTTTTAGCTCTGATACGACTTAGCAGAATCTGTGAGAACGCTAGGTTTACCTAGGTTTTAACCTTAGTGAAAACAACAAACGGCCTTTTTTCTACCTCTGAAGTGCACTCCTTTCCTTTTCTTTTTCCCCGATTCATTTTGTTTTGAATACAGCTTTGGCACATGTTCATGCTTCATCTTCTATGTCTCCTTTGTTATCTTCCCTTTATTTACTATGTTCTCTGTTTAAGTCCCTTTTCTCATATCGAATTATGCATTTCGTCTATAGCTGTTATCTCTTTTTAGTCCTCTTTGTCCTCCCTTACCATTCCTACTCACATCCATTAGTACATTTTTTTCTTCCTCTTTCCACCTCAGCTCCCATTTTTCTTTTTCGCCCATCTCTCTCTTTTCCACTATTCATTCTTCCATACCACCATGAGATTTTTCACCTCTGTCACCCTCCACCTTTTAGGAATTAGTTTATAATTCATCTCTTTCTATCTTCAGCAAGGCTTTAACGCTTCTACCCTTCTAATTCCTGGTTGCATGATTCTCCTTGCTTCACTTAGAGCAAAGAACACGACCGTACTCACGCACAGGGTGCTACGGACTCAGTCAATATAGTTTCCTTGTCCTACTGGGCAGTCCAACAAACAGAATCGGAAAAGCTTATGAAAGAGCAAAGACCAAAAAACGCTTGTTTTCACTTCCAGAGAAAACCCAGTATGTACCAACTGAATGAGTCAATACTGGAAAAAGGTGTCATTTTCCAGGAAAAGACTTCACTTTACACGTGGCACCTGAGTATAAGCTGTCTTAGTTTAAGCATTACATTCTTTCAAGCTGCTTTTAGTGTCTTCCTAATTGAAGAACGCACAGCTACTTTTGGCATTAACATATAGCAACACAAGATTTATTATTTGAATCCTAATATGAACGAGCCTCTTCTAGTTTCCAATTTCCTTTGGATATTTGCTCTAAAACTCATTTTTGTGCAATATTTTCTATTGTTTGTACAGATGGCGTAGGCATCTAAATTAGGTGACAGCTATGCAAAAGGATGTTTCCCTAGTGAGGTAAGTTTTCCTAATGTTCTGAAATCTTTTGTGAACAATGGCCAGTGTATCAACATTTGAGATAAATTATTATTAAGGATTACAAAAATTAGGGAACAGAGACTCATTTATGAAGATTCTTTTTTGACCTTTTAATGGAATTCAAGGTTCTTCACGTATACTGTTAAAAAAAACATATTTAACTGATCAGCCTAACAGTCTCACGCCCCAGGTTTATAGCACAGACATACACTAGCCCCGGCAAGAGGCCAGGAATTCAAAGTCCGTACCCATTCAGAACTTCTGTGAGGTTCAGAGCATTTGGAGCTAAGGTGTTAGTCTGGGCTAATAGCTGCTGCAGTTTTACAACTCAGTTTCTATTAAATATGGTCAAATTACAAGATGGAAAACTCTCCTGTATTCATAGTATTATGAGTGACTAGTGAAAGTATCTATCAAGGGTCTAGACATCTGGAGAATGCCAAACTTTCAGATACTACAGGCTTTGGTGTAATACGCCATTGGGCAGTATGCAGAATGCAAATCAGTCTCTGCCACATTGCAGCCTAAGGCCCTTATCCTGCACAGGGCACAGCATTGTGTACCCTTCCATTAATTTCATCATCTTTGGAAACACATGCATACAGGATCAGGCCACAGGATATCATCTTAAAATCTTGGGGAAACTGGTTTTCCAATAATAGTACACAATTCCAACTGCTAGTAATCTCAGCGAGTTCTAGACTGAGTGCACATTCAGATCTTGCACTATATGTAGGATTTTTTTAGTACTGGCAGAAGGAAAGAGTCTGATGGCTTTATGGATGTTGAATCACACCTTACACAAAAAGCAGTGGAACATATGAAGCCATTGGGGCCACCTACACATGGGAAAAGGCCATTTTTGAAAGCGGTTTATGAATTTCACTTGCTTAAATTCAGCTGACCTCCTATAATCCCAACCGTCACTGAGAAACCTCAGATTCAGATTGTACACAAAGGGATACTGACATAAAACATGATTTCCAAGCTTCATCTTCAGTGGTATATTTAAAGTTACATTCAAAAACCTATTCATTCACATGTGCTTCATCTCTCTCCCTTCATCCTACTCAAGAGGCATGTAATTCCACTGCATAAACCCGTCATACCAAGACTGACAGTGCTGTGGATCATCTCCGTGCAACACTATTCTCCTTCCATGTGGGATCCTGACATCTCCAAATGCACACACGGGACAGTCTTCTGGGCTGACACAATCCAGGGACAGTTCATCAAGTATTTTGCCTGTTTCAAAATAGCACAGTAGTATAAAGATGTCAATTTTCATGATTTGCAATGCTAATCATTGCATTTACCCTGCTATAAACAACATGACGAGGCTCCTGACTTGGGCTCAGAAGTTCTGAATACTCTGTCAGTGTCATGGTCACTGCCAGTTTGACACAGAGGAGTATTTCCTTCCTTCATAACCACTTTATTTAGATATTGGAAGTTCTTAACCCAGTATATAATCTGCAACAGCCACTGCCATGCAGAAGGTGAACATATCTTTAGAGCATAGCATTGAAGATGACAGGAGAACATGGTATTTTCCTTTTTACATATATATCATCGATTTCTCCCGGTATCCCCTTCCTCACTCTGACAAGAGATACCAGAGCCCCAAATAGTTATCTTTGGCCTTAAAATACCCACTTCCTTTGACTTCATGTCTTCTCACTCTGACCTTAGTTCATTCATCTGAGTTTTCACTCTCCTTTGGAAACTTGCTCATCTTTCACCCTTTCCCTTTCTGTCTCTCCACACCTCATATTTCCCATATTTTTCCCTTTCCCCTTTCTAAGAGATAGTTGATGGGAACAGCTAAGCTGAAAGCTCAGGCTGACAGGAGGATGCCTGCAGGGCACTCTCAGGAGCACCAGAGCCGTGGAGGCACTAAGCAGGTCAAGCCAACAGGTTTCCCCCAGTGCAGTAGCTGCTCTGAAGGAGAGCATTTTATGAGCGTCCAGCACAAGTTCATACACTCTATAACCACATAGTCAATGACCTCTGTTGGTACTCAGCCCCTAATCCTCCTGTCTTCCTTTCTTATCACCCCACTCTCATCCTCTCTTGTTCTTGCTGGCACCATTTCATTCTCCTCTTCTAGGCATCACTTCATGCCCTTCATACACTGTGCTCATTTCACAAACTCAAACCAGGATGCCTAACTACCTTCTTCCTTATGCAGTAAGGAATTGTGGTGAAAATGCATCAGTAAGCTGTTTAAGGAGTTAACTGCTACATCTACATCTTTTGCAATATCCAGCCTTACCAGTCTGCGAATATTTATGGACTATAAGATCCCTTTTTGTGTGATAGGAACACTTAGGGGAGGGGAAAATAAGTCTCTACAGTAATACCTACAAGTACCAGGAGCAGAGCAGAAAAAAGTAATTAACTGCTTAAAGCAAAAGATGGAATTACCTGCAGGGCAGTGTACATGGCATCCTTCCACACACTGCAGAGGGCACGCCAAAGGCTGAGGGTGCTGGCAGGTTATAGGACAAGCAGGTCCACAGCTATTATATCGCCATTCACATTGATAATCTAATTCTTGTTTGTTCAGGTCCTCACAGCTTTGTGCTATGGTGTGAAAGAATTGGAGGAAAAAAAATGAAACCTGAGGGTATTCACCACGCGTCTCAGAACTATGACACCAAACTTGCTACAAAGTGGACCCTACGTGCATAGAAAAATAAATATTTCCATCTTTAAATAACAATGTATTTATTTTACTACATTCAGGGCAAGCCACTTCTTAAATTTTTTTCACATAATGAAGTACTTGCTCTAGATCAGAGATATTTGGTTTTGATAAAACTAATTGCCAAAAAACTTTACATTTTAATTAAAAAAAAAAGAAAACGTACAGAAAACATTTCTTTCGCTATATTTGTTTGTACCACGGACTATTGCTTATTGAGAGAGTGTTTTTTCCAGGTATGGCTATGAACATAAAACAGAAAAAGGAGAGGAAATGTCACCGTGAGCTGCTAGCCCAGTCCCATTAAAGAGAACTTCTTTGGACATCAGCGGAAACAGAGCTGGATAAGAACAGTTTATCTGAGCCAACAGCTTACTGATTAAAAGCTTGAATGCTTTCACCCAGTTCTTCCTCATCCGCCCTGTACTTACGGCACATAGCTGGTGATCTCCAGTGAACAGCAACACCTTTTTGTGCACAGATATGTGCATACGCTGCTACAGCATCACAGAAGCAAGCACAGTCTCCAATAGATTCACAAGCACAAGTGTCATACATGCAAATATCTATGTAGGGCTCAGGATTCACCTACAAGAGAGAAATACAGGGTACAGAACACTTGCTGATTGCTCTCATCTCCTTCTAGACACATTTAACCTTCAGATGGTTTGCCTGCTCCATTCACCAAGAGTTGAATTGCCACATAAATCAGTGTAGATCTTTCTGCTGATGTCTGCAAGGACTCAAATTGGGCCCCAGTCTCAAAGTTGTTACAGACACTGAAGATTACTGCCCCTTAATATTCCCCCTATGGAGTAACTTTATATGTTTTTGGGCCCTGTCCCCACACCCTCTTGTGCAGCAACTTGGGTAGAATGCAGTCTGAATGGCATTACATTAGCTCAGCTTTCCCTCCCCTCAAATCTCAACCCTTGTTCCTGACTTTATGTGTCAGTCTTTGGGCTTCAGAGTAAAATTGTCCTCAAGCAGAAGTTATTCTGTAGCTTTCTAGTAGTTGTTATCCCGCATTTTCCCATGAAGGATCAGCTACAGGACAGGGTCAGAGATGAGAATGCAAATTAGTCAACCTCCTCCCAGCCCTGTGTGCTGTCAGCACAATTATACTTTTCCCCACAGCTGTAAGAAGTGTCAGCACAGATCATGCAGAATTGAAGCACGTGAAACACATGACACAATACTCACAAGTTTTTTGCATTCTTCAAAGAGATCCCCAGACAAAATGCTGCATGACGTTTCTACCATCACCTGCTTCACTACATTTCCATTACACAGTGGAGACATCGAGGTCTGTTCCAGGTTGGGCTTAATATTGTAAGAGACAAGCACACATTGCATTAGCCTTGCCTTCGCCTTGCCTTCAGGACTCTTCAAATTGAAGAGACTCACTAGCACTAGACATTTTTCACGACAAAGGAAGTTGTTTCTTTGAGTAAAGTTGCAACCTGTTGTACGGCAGGCACAAATCCTGCCATGACAGAACGCAGAGTAGAGCAGGTCACCTCCTACATTTTTGACAGCTCTTCTTTGTACGCTGCAGTTTTAACACAGACATTTTGATGACAGCAAGTCCCACTGTACCAAACATCCACCCTGCAAAACGATCATTCACAGCTCTACAGAAGGCCCATGAGACTCGCAAATATGGCCAGTCTTCAAGAGACAACACCCACGGCCACTGCTGAACAGAAACAGCTCAGTAGTCTCCCCCTCTCCCATTCAGTTTATCTAAGAACAAGGAACACAAGAACCGACACGGCATTTATCATGGGAGAAGGTCTTCAGGTTCTGTCCTGTGCTTATCACACTGAAATGAGGAGCTGCTCCTTCTCAGTCTTACCCTGCAGTCTCACTCTTCATTATTGCAACTTCTTCTGTGCTTCAATCGACTCACATCAAAAATGTGACATTCAGCAAGATAACACTGTGGCTGTGTCACACTTGCACATAACCAGCAAACTAACCCAAAAGATTTCATGTGATCAAAAATGCTTTTTTTTTATTTTCTGATAATTTAAAACCTTCAAGGAAAGACCTAAAGAAGGACTTTTTTTCTCCTGTCTCTCTGAAAATATGGATGAATTTTCAAAAGAAATTTTTCAGCCTTAAAAGCATCATCTGAATAAAATGTTTCATTATACAGATGTCCAAACAAGCGGTCTTCAAGCTGTTTCTTCTCACTTTCTGGTTTGGAAATACTTTCAGCCATAATTATTTGTCAGCTCTAGACAAATTTAGTATTTAATTTCATTCTTTCAAAACTCTGTATTTGGAAGAGAGGAAGTATGCTCCCATGTGTAACATAACTAGTACCTCATGAAATCATCTAATCTCCAGGACCAGGACATAGATAACACAGATACACTTTTCAGATAGCAGGTAACCTCCTCAAACCTCTCCAGTGTGAAAATCATAATGGAATGCTCCTTAAAAAAGAACAAGAAGCACACGGAAAGAAATTAATCTGTGCATTCAGTAGTTCATAAATGGACTGACTAAGATTTGGGATATAGAAGTTTGGATAGAGAAATACAAAATTTTTATCTGAACTCCCCCTGTCTGAAAATTACAGATGTTTTTTTTAGATTAAGTCTAAAATGAGATTTCCAGTTATACCTCGATTTCAAGCATCTGGGCTGGCAAACTCTACGAACAGCCTCTACCGTACAGACTGGCTATTTTAACATTCATCTGCAGCCAAGCAGTGCAGGGGCCTTAAATAAGTTAATTGATCTTTTATCAGATTTCAATAAATAATATTATTTGGCAAAAATACGGGGGAAGGAGTTCATTGCTATTGATTTTTACCCTTTCAAACCTCTTTTCCCAGTCTTGAGTGATACTGTAACCCATATTAATTAGTTTTCACAGTTCATTCGCAATCACCTTTTCAACATCAGCACAGTACGGATTAACTTTCCAAGAATTCCCAAAGTCAACTGGATCTACTTCAAGATGTTCATTGCTGCTGGTCAAATCATTGTTTTGGATCCCATCAAAATTTCCACACAGACCACACACTTGATCCTTTGCAGGGAAAGAAACACAAAATACATAAATCTTACATCTGTAGACTGGCTTACAGTTTTGTTAAGAAGTCTTTTTAGCCTAGTGCTTTAATGGCACAAGGCTCAATAACTGAGTTATCCCTGGCCTTGCCAAGTTTGCTAGAATAGACATGGTCTTTCACAGAGAAAGTTTAGTTCCTCTTCCCGTCCTGCATAGCTGAAAGTAGGACCGGTCTGTCTCCAAAGACTCCAGGAAGCAAGACGACAACTCTGACCAGTGGTGCCTGTTGACTCTCCTTAGAGTGTGCCTCTACAGTCCCATTTTATTTTCAGAGCTGACTGTCCTATCACCATGACTAGTGAATCTGGCCCCTTACACTGCTCTTCTTGAACATAGAAGAAATTATCTCAGTCACTTAAGGGATAGGTACTCTGAGGCACCACAGCATTCAATCTTTCACTCATAGCTCATCTCCAGAGACCCAGAATTTACCAGTTACAGTTGAGCTACTGGGGAAACTAAGCAATCCTTATGATATTACAAAAAAAAAAAAAACCCTTAATTTTCAAGCACGTGCCCAATACTCCATGGAAAACTATCTGCATGTCTGTATTAAAAAAAATGCTATCCCCCAGGGAAGAGGTAAGTCCATTCTTTAGTGAGAGTAAGAAGTGAAGGAAAAACCACTTACTTTGAAATTGCCTTTTAAGATAACTGAGACCCCCATTGCCAGATCCCAGGTCACACTGATGCTTTTGCCCAGTAAAATGATGTAATAACGGCCAGACTTCATGACTTCTAAATCACTGTCATCTTTAGGAGGTACCTTGATGTTTACCTGAACAAGAAAAGCACATTGTCCTGTCAAGAGTGTCTCTAATTACTGTTTCATGTAGGTCACTTCCAAGTGGGACATGTGCTCATATGCTAACAGCCATTTCCAAACATGCTGTTTTCCAGAGAACAGATAGTTCCCATACACTACACAGGTGCTCTGGAGCACTTGCAAAACTGCAAGCCAGGTATGGGTAAGGGACCGATTACAGGCTTGACTCTACACTGAAAAGTTCCTGTGGGTAAATTATTGCCTTAGAAACAAAACTTCTGCACCAAATTGGTATACAAGTAAGGTACTTCAGTCTCATCATGTTTATATAATTTTGAATGAGGCTATGCCCCTTGTGCTCCCAGGATATAACATACGCTCACCACAAATGCTGACACACAAAGCAATGACTGCTGAACAGAAGCACGGCTGGTCAAGAGGACAGGATATACCCAGCTAACAACCAGTTTAGTGAGAGTAAGAAGTGAAGGAAAAACCACTTACTTTGAAATTGCCTTTTAAGATAACTGAGACCCCCATTTATCTTAAAAACAGCTAACAACCAGTTTAGTATTCGGTTAATGGTTTACTGAAAAAATAAGTTCTATTTTTATTTCATCTTTTTAGGAAACTAACAATTCCGTGCTCCTGAGGCAGGTAGCAACAAAAGGGCTGGCTAGGTTTACGTATAATGCAAACTGGGAGAACGACATGCTTCGGTGGCCTCTGAAGAACCAGAGCCTGACTCTGAAGTCAGGAAGTACTTCTTTCCCCAACCAGCCACACCAACGAGAAAATCCTGAGAGATTCCTTCTGGTGTCTCTTCATTTTTCCATCACTTTCACTTCCCCTGTGTGCCTCTTTCCATCTGGCTGCAAATTCACTGCCTCCAGCTACTAAGAACTTCAGAGATTAATTTAAAATGCTTTCTTTCATATCATAATCCCCTTTCCATAGTAACACTAACAGGATTATTAACCACATTTGGAGATAAAGGCTTGGCTGTTACTTTAAGGACCACTAATGCATTAACTGAAAACTGCTTAATTGTGGAAGAGGCAGATGAAAACTTTCAATCAGTGCAAATAATGATTAAAGCAAGGGAGAAAGAGGAACCCACAAATCATTCACCCACTCCCTACTTAGAGGGCACAATATTTTCACATCTCACTATTCTTTGTTGCTCAATTCAGTAAAAGCTTAGCATTGTAATTCTTCTCTTTATCTCTGGGTTATTATCAGAAGCCTTTATCCCCAGCGAAGACAGTTCACATCCTCCAAGGACCTGCTAAAAAGGGCCTTCAATGTCTTTAAGGAAAAGTATGTTAAAAGATATTTCAGGAATTGGAAGCTTTTTCATCTTCTCCTCTGCCCACTGTATTACTACACAGTCTAGTCACACCTGGCTACTTATCTTCTATATATAATAGTCTCTGTTTTTCCAAACTCAGGCAAAAAGCAGGAGGACAAAGCTGAGCTGGGAGGTTGACCTAAATCAGAGAATTTCTATGTTTATGGAGGCTTTTTGCCCAACCATGAAGTCATAAACTTTTGACCTTGAAAACTGGCAGATTTGTTTGTTTCAGAAAAGTAAAAATAATTTCATGATTTTTTTTTTTAATGTAAGCCAGAACTGTAACATGCAGATACTTCAGTTAAGATCTTGTTTACTTAAAACCAGAAGAAGCTCTCAAAACAGTATCATCTTAAAACAAGGCTTCTTGGAAACATTTTAATGGCAAAAAAAAAGACCCAATTCTCCTGCTTGCTTCTAAGGATTCTTGTGGAAAAAGAGTGCAGGAAGTCATTATTTGGGAAGAATTTGCCTAAGAGTCTTTATATCTGTTGTTTTTCCTTGATGTCTTATTTGGTTGCTGTTACTTCTAAGAAAATCTACTCTAGACATTATGCTGAGCCTTAAAGTCCAGAAAGACAGCTAAAAATACAGCCAAGGTCGTGTGGACAGTCTTGTGATACGGATCTAGGTCTTGAAGGACATATTCCCTCAGGAACTAAACACTTTCTGTCGCTGGAGGTGCTGGATGCCTAATCACCTCTTGTCTTTTCTGGCCCTTCTTTAGGTGTCCAAATGGAATCACAGCTCTTCTGAAAATCTGTTTCCCAAAGAAGTTTTCAGTCAAAGCCTGGCTCTATGGACTGATCCCTCTGCACCCTCACCTAAGCAGGGGATTCTTTAGCAGCAGAAATAAAGAACTGGTTGGGCAACCAATACGTCCTATGTTCATTCGTGCAGCAATCAAAAGCCGCCATGGATCATATGCTGTCAAGATGCACTGCAGAGACACTACCAATAATAGTCATGTTTTTATATGTTCCTATCAAGCTTCGGTGACACGCAGCAACTTGCAGGCGATTTGCAGACTACGCAAAACCTGGTACAGCTTTGTCTGTTAACCCATAACAAGGCAAATGTAGAACGGTTTTACATTTCACTGGGAACATTTTTGCAAAGCTCTGCTCCAGACGCCAGTTCAGAGCACAGTACTTCTGAAAACTGAGCAAATGAAACACTATAATCCACTGTAGTCCTGCAATGATTGAACACACAGACGGTCTTGATTGTTACGGTGCCCAAGGCAAAGAGCTGAACTGTGCCCTTTGAAAAGCCATGGGGTGACATGGGAGGTGGAAGTGATTCTTGGTCAATCTTCAGTGGTTGTTAGTAGGAAAGGGGGGAAGAAAAGAAGCATCCAGTCAATTCAGCTTTCCATCTGACAATTTAACAGGGGAAAGGATAGTGATATTTGCTTCTGCAGTATCAACTTGTTTGAGCCATGACTTATTTTTTTCCTGTGTGCTCAGTCCTTCTGATGGCTAAATTAGTCTGAAGTTTTACTAGTCATGGGACAGTCATTTCTTAGCTCTTCCTTGCACTTAACCTTGTTTGAAATAGACTTAGACCTTCCATGTTTAGAAAGGGCACTCCTTGTATGAGCTTGCATTGAACAGCATGCTTATCAGAGATAAATTTATCGGCATCAAGCAGAAATATCAAAATGGCATTGCACCTCTATGAGCAAAACAGGTACTTGTAATCCTGCTAATCTGTTCATTTTATGATCTAATTTTCAAGAACCACTGAGCATGAGGTCATTCATGCCTCATCTTACTAAACAATCTGAAATTCTTTTCCCCAAAAAAGGGAAAGAACAAGAACAAAAGCATACATACGTTTCCATTAAACAACTCTATTTCCCCACTTTCATACAGAATGATAACCCTTTTGGTGCACTTTTCCCCAGTGAAGCCACAGCCTTCATTTGAAATTAGTATCCGGAATGTCCCAGAGTCATCCTTGCAGAAATCCTATCAGATGAAAATAAATGAAAGAGTCATTAATGTGGAACATTTGAAACCTGCATACAGATCTGTGGGGAAAAAGGAAGCCTCATATAATACCCACTGTACTCTGTGGACAGCAGGATATGTGTTGGCATGCCAAACGTTCCTATATTAATTTTGTGCCTAGTGTTGATATTCATGTGCTCCACCCCTTAAAGAATGAGGCACACTCTGCCAGTGACACACACACGTGCATTTGATGGCTGGACTTGATGACCTTAGAGGTCTTTTCCAACCTATGATTCTATGATACAATGTATTTTGCAGGAAGGATCCATGTTATTACAGCATCTGTGATATTTTAAAGACGTACAATAGTCACAGTGTACATCTTAATACACATATAATTGATTTAACAGTGAAAACAAGACTCTGTGGCTTTAATAATAAAATAAACATATAAACCTAGAAGGTTAGGTTAGAAAGAAACTTGCTGCACAGTTTCAAGCAAAATGTTTGATATCCAAGTTTTCCCACCTGTACATGAATAATAATTACAAGAATGTCAGCCTGTTTCTTGGGGAGCAATTGTGTCATTTAATGTATTGATTTTCTTTTAAGTCAAATATTTCTGAGATGCATGGAGAGTTAGTACTACATTTATGTGATGACTCATGACTATCAGGCCTTTTAGGTTCTTCGGGTTTCTTTCAGTATACACTTTTTAAGAAAAATGCTCTGCCTACAGTTCTCTGTGTTTGTCACCTGAGGAAAACAGATTTCGTTTTCATTTTAAGTAGTTTTGTACTACTCTATGCTATTACTGCCCATAAGATCTTTCCACAGAGTTGTCACTAGTGTCAGAGAAATCATTCTTCTAAGGTAATCCAGCTGGCATCAAAGTGGGAGCATATTTCAAAGATCTAGCCAGAGACAGGTTGATCATGCTTTCCCACACAGGAGGAACTGCAAGGAGGAATGTGCCTCATGAAAGGGGTCTGTGGCTACTTTTCAAAAAATAGCCCACCCAAGAAACACAACAATTTGTAACTGCAGAAGACTGTTGTTATCAATCAGCAGTGGATCCATCTAGTGTTAGACCAAATTTTCAGATAAACCCTTCTTATTTTGCATGCACATTCTTAAATACCCAATGATTTGCATCTGTAGATGAGCTTTAATCTTCTTTATCACTCTAAATTTCTGGCTGCTCCCACAAATCACAGGCTGACATTAGTGTGCTATGTCAACGGGATATTGTCAATGTACCCAAACAGGCTGGTGCATGGAACAGGACAGTGACTTTGCCAAAATGAAAAAGCAGGGTCTGTGCTCTGGACACATTTAGTGAAGGTTCACCCAGCACTTCTGGTCTCACTCAGTCAGACAGTAAGACATCACTACAGGATAAAGCGGCTAGTGGGGAATGAGACAAGATTGACTTGTGGGTATCTACAAGTCCTTGTTAGAGATGAGATTCAGACAGCTTCTCTCTGTACCATGCTGCTATCATATGATTTGTGACTGCCAGCTAGACACATGACAACCTAATTCACTTCTATAGAACACAATGCAATCTCCATATTTCTCAAGGCTTCTTTGAAGCCATCAATAAGCTCTGCTCTCCTCTACCATACACCTGGCTTAGTAATTAAGAATACTTTACTGGGATTTATCCGAACATTGGACTTCTCTCCTGGTGTAAAACACTTTATACATATTATCAGACAGCTTCAGTGTTCAACATATTCTTACCTGAACTAATACATATTGACAGTTTCCTGGAAACTTGTATTTCAATCCGTCAAACGTCAGATAATGAGCTGTACCGATAACAGTGCATGTGCCATCACACATATTTTTGGTGCATTCCCACTTTCGACCATGGCACACACTGTAACAGAGAAAACAAATCAGTGACAGTTGTAATTATTTCCAATGTATATAATAAGCAAGAGAATGCAAGGTGCTTTAGGCAAAGCAAAAGAACAAAGGTTTCTGCCTCCAAGATCTCATGACCTGAAGACTCTCCAAAAGACACACAAGTGGTGATAAGCTACTATTTTGGCTTGTTCTGTTCTTTTTCCTGGGCCTGGGTCAAGGAGTACCCTACTGCAGACCAAAAAAGAGCATTGTTCCCCTGTGTGTCTTAATCCGGGCATCGGCTGCAGCTCTGTGAGGAACCTCTGTAGTTGTCTGTGCTGCTGTCTGTCCTCAGGTATGTCCCCAGCAGATACTGTCTGTGTTTGGCCTTGAGAAGCTACTTCTAGAGGGCTCCATAACTGAGCTGCTGGAATCCTTCTCTAGATAGATTTCCATAACTATCTACCATGCAACAGATGACAATCACTCTCACTAAGTTAAATTAGCATCTGTTAGCTTAATCTTTGCATCTGTTTGCATAAATCCAAATAGTGCTTTAACATGTTAAATGAATAAGGAATATGTTTCCCTTTTTCTTACAAGCTGAATGTAGCAGTATGTGCATTTTTAACTTCCCTATTACAAAAAGAGGCCTGCACAGAGCCTGGAAGAATATTTCATAATACTATTAGTATTTTATTTTGGATATCCTGCTCTGAGTAACCTTTTAGAAAAACAGACTGATTACCCTCTAAGGACCACTACAGGTTAAACATGAAGTATAATATAATCAAACCTGGTTTTATTTTCAGTACTGTCCATTTTTCCCTCATTGAAAGCCAAAATAGTAGTAAATTTAATATCCAACTGATGTCATAGGACATGCATTTACTCTAGCGATCGTCTTCTGAAATCAAGTAACCAGGACTGTAATTGAGTCTGCCCAGTGGCTTTTGTTCAGATTATGTACTGAAGTATAATACCACCCTTCTCCAAAGAGGTCTCTCTGTTCTTAAATTACATTCATTCTTCATGATAATTTATCCCACCTAGCAACTGGAGATGTTACTTCACAGTCTGACAAGAATACACATATGGACAGAAATATTTCTTTTTCTGTACGTAGGTACACATACTCATACACACCTCTGTCCTATGGTGTGATACTGTCCCCTGAGGTCTCCTGTGGTGATCAAACCAGAATGTCTGCCCTACAGGAGAACTCAAGTTTGGCAACCTATGGACAGGACTCCAAGCTAAATCTCAGCTTATGCAACAGCAGATGTGACAAGGGTGTGACAAAGCTCCTGATCATGAAAGGAGATACACCGGTGGTTCTCTGCCTGTACGGCTTGCACGTGCAGACTTCCTCACAGGCACAGAATATGCAAGAAAAAAAACGGCACATCCTGACATGCAAAGCAAAACAAGATGCTGTCCTGTTTATTCAAGGGGAGGGGAATTCTGAAAAGAAATCAGACACAGGATTAAGGTCTTGATATCCTTACAGCCATGTGCTGTAGCAGCGGTACTGCATTGTCATTACCATACAAAACCAGTGATGCCATGACAAAAGGGACAGTGTTCTTTCTTTATTTCACTCCTTTTGCACTCTTTTTGCCCTTTGGGTTTTTTTGTTGTTTTGTTTTTTGCTTTGTTCTAAAAAACAAAACATAACAAAACCACATGGTGACCACATTCTGAGTGAATATTTAAAATACAAAGAAAGCCATTTCTCTTACTTTAATGTAACTCAATTTGTTTTGGTGTAATTACACCAGTGCAATAGACAGAGGAAAAAACAGGGCTCCTAGTCTTCATGATGACACCAAACCAGCCGTAATCCAAATCAAACATTACTAAATTTCTGAGAGTTTCCAAGAACATTTGTATCCTTTCATTGCTGTGATACATAATAATCTAAACCTTACATGGTACCCTGATAGATAAGGCTCAGAGGTAAACACCATTATCACAGAATCATAGAATAATAGCATGGTTTGGGTTGGAAAGGAGGTTATAGATCATCTAGTTCCAGCCCCCCTGCCATGGGCAGGGACACCTTCCACTAGACCAGTTGCTCAAAGCCCCATCCAACCTGGCCTTGAACACTGCCAGTGAGGGAGCACCCACAACTTCTCTGGGAAACCTGTTCCAGTGCCTCACCACCCACACAGTAAAGAATTTCTTCCTTATATCTAACCTACAACTGCCTTCTTTCAGTTTAAAGCTGCTACCCCTCGTCCTACCACTACAGGCCCTTGTAAAAAGTCCCTCTTCAGCTCTCTTGTAGGCCCCCTTCAGGTACTGCAAGGCTGCAATAAGGTCTCGCTGAAGCCTTATCTTTTCCAGGCTAAACAACGCCAACTCTCTCAGCCTTTCTGCACAAGTGTTCCAGCTCTCTGATCATTTTTGTGGCTCTCCCTGGACCTGCTCCAACAGGTCCATGTCCTTCCTGTGCTGAGGTCTCCAGAGCTGGACACAGGACTCCAGGTGGGGTCTCACCAGAGCAGAGTAGAGGGGCAGAATCACCTCCCACAACCTGCTGGCCATGCTGCTTTTGATGCCACCCGGGATATGATTGGCCTTCTGGGCTGCAAGCACACACTGCCGGGTCATGTTGAGCTTCTCGTCAATCAACATCCCCAAGTCCTTCTCTTCAGGGCTGCTTTCAATCCTTTCTCCACCCAGCCTGTATTTGTGTTTGGGATTGCCCCGACCCATGTGCAGGACCTTGCACTTGGCCTTGTTGAACGTCATGAGGTTAGTACAGGCCCACCTCTCAAGTCTCTCAAGGTCCCTCTGGATGACACCACTTCTCCCAAGCATGTCGACTACACCACACAGCTTGGTGTTATTGGCAAACCTGCTGAGGGTACACTCAATCCCACTGTCCATGTCACCGACAAAGATGTCAAACAGCACCGGTCCCAGTAGTGACGCCTGAGGAATACCACTCGTCACTGGTCTCCAGCTGGACATCGAGCTGTTGACCGCAACTCTATGAGTGAGGCCCGGTGGTCCATCCAATCAAATCCATGTCTCTCCAATTAAGAGACAAGGATGTCATGCAGGATGGTGTCAAATGCTTTGTTCAAGTCCAGGTAGATGATATCAGTTGCTCTTCCCTTATCCATCAACCCCGTCGTAGAAGGCCACCAAATTTGGCAGGCACAATTCACCCTTAGTGAAGCCATGTTGGCTGTCACCAGTCACCTCCTGATTTTCAATGCACGTAGTTTCCTGGAGGATCTGCTCCATGATCTTGCCAGGCACACAGGTGAGACTGACTGGCCTGTAGTGCCCGAGGTCTTCCCTTTTACCCTTTTTAAAAATGGGGGTTATGTTTCCCCCTTTCCAGTCAGTGGGAGCTTCACGGGACTGCCACAACTTCTCAAATATGATAGATAGTGGCTTAGCAACCTCACCTGCCAGTTGCCTCAGCACCCATGGATGCACCTCATCAAGTCCCATAGACTTGTGCACCTTCCTTAGATGGTCTCAAACCTGATCTTCTCCTACAGTGGGCGGTTATCCTCATGTTAAAATGAGGAAAAGAGGGAAACTGAGAGTAAAGATAAGAAAAGACTTCAAAGCATCTACCCAGTCCTTTTTGTTCTTATCCAGAGGTATCCTGGACAACCAGAAGCCTTGCTACAGAAGCTGCAGGTATGAAAGGGCTATTTCCCTTGGCACCCACGGGCTTTTGAACAGTGAAATAAATTGATTTGCTAACGAGCAAGAGACTAAGAGAATAAAAAATAAAAAACAAGGTCAGTGAAGCATAAAAACTGCTCACTCTTTAGTTTGTTATTAATTTTGGGGAGCTAGAATAGCATTTGACACCATATCTAATAATCTAATCTAATAATAATACTAATTTAATAAACTAATAAGGAATAGCTTGCTTAAGGTTGGAGAAACATTCATCTATTAAATGCTACATGAATGCAGATGGACACCATCATTGCCCCAGGGATTTTCTAATCAAGCTCTATAAGGGCAGGGAAAGGGGAATTCTATCCCTGCTTTACAGATGTAAAAACTCTGGGATGAAAACCCTGAAGAGCTTTCCCAAGATCAGATTGCTAACCAAAGAAAAACCGGGTACTGAATCGAGGTCTCTCGTAATGCCTTAACTCAAGCGTAAGCATTGTTTAATCTTGATAACACTTCACAGTATAATAAATATCGTGGAATATATTTTCTTCAAAGAACGAAATTTCTGTAACACAAAACCTATTGCACCCTGTGCTATTAAATCTCTGCTAATAGGTAGAGCAATGCCATGATTTTGTATATACATGCACGGACAGATTATAAAGTACGTGGTGCAGCAAAATTCAGATTAACAAATTTCTGCTGTGCGCTGCTTCATAAATGTTATTCCAAAATTGTCACTGAGCTCTACAATGAATTCCCAGCACATAGCATAACAAAACTTTGCCACTAGCTTAGACTTGGAGACATTCCGTTGTTCATGAATTAGGGTCTCCCATATGTCAAGCCGAATGTAAACGCCAAATCTGACACCTCTGGCTCATATATTGCGTTTGCAGGTGTTCACATCTGGCTAAGAACAAGTGAGAACGAGAACTCCTGCAACAGCAGTACAAAAAGCAAAAACAAAAGAAAAGGAAGATCTGACCTACAAAATGCAGACTCTCAACTCTTATTAATTCTCAAAGCAATAGTAATTTCCTATATCACTTTCTAAATGACATTTGACTTGATATTTGTTGAGAACTATCATGAAGCTTTTCAAAGTCACATAGTTCAAAAAAAAGCTCTAGCGACATACTTGAATGGACCTTATTTCCAGTTATACTTTCACATTCAAGGAAAATATCTAAAATGAGAGGAAGAACTTTTTATCAATGAGAAAAAGCATGATTTCTAACATTTTCTTGACCCTGATTATTGAAGAAAATTCTATATATTACAGGAAATGTCAGTTACAGTGGCATTGCCAGAAACAAAAGGGCAGTTACAAGAATGAAGCAACATGGTTATTACTATTTTTAAGATTGAAGATTTTAAGAATGACTAAAAATAAAAAGACTGGATGGTTATTGTAAAGAATCTTGCACATTCCACAACAATGCCTAGGAGTTTTACACCTTACTGTTCTTGTTTCAATAAAATTTTCATTGGGTCTGTTTTTCTGTTGAGTCACTTTTACCTAGATGCAACGTAAGCAGGCTACAGCATAGGTACTTATATAAAAACACCAACTTCTACTCCACGTTCCTCCCTTCAAACCTAATTTTCCCCAGATCTAATTGCAGTACATGATTCACAATGTAATATGTAGCTGCAAAGGAAAGAAAAGAAACAAAACACTGAAAAGTCAATATTTCCACATAAAACCATAAAGCTTATATCCAAGTCTAACTTACACTATTTAGAAGCAGTCCCGCTAGTTTAAAAATACAGCACTTGAAATCACTGTTGCTCAGAGATCAGTGCACAAAACAAAAACCAAACCATACGACTCTTTTAACGGTGCTGATTCTCCAATCCAGCTCCCCCCAGTCACACAGAGGACAGCAGAAACTCTGCTTTTGGGGGTGCCACAGAGATGGGCAGGGATATTTTGGGTAAAATGTAGAAGAGATCCTGAAGTCTGAGTTCAAAGAGAACAGTTTCCATACTGCCGGTGGCAGGATGTCCTACACCTTGGCCTCTTGGAGTTCTGCAGGAACAGGCCACCATGCCCTCCACAAGGACGCGTGGAGAGCAAAGCACGTCGCCAATACAGCAAGCGTGCTGCACCGGCAGAAGCCAAGAACTGCCCAGCAGACAGATATCCTACACTTTACCCAAGGCAGTGCCAAAGGCTTCCCTCCATGCAAATCTCACAGCCCAGCCCTTTCTTTTGAACATACAAATTCTCTTTCAAGAACCAAACAGGACAGATAGGGATGTGGGTGAAAGACATGGAGCACTTACTCTTGTCTTTCAAGAAGATATCACCAACACCCTTTTTTTTTTTCCCATCTTTTTATTTTTCTCCAAGGTATCAACAGAATGAGCACTCATTTGAGATATAAAAGGTCAACTCTGTTTCTGCCTCGTTTGTTAACATTTTTCTGAAGAGCTCCTGTCATATTATAGCTGGCATATCACACCCCTTCTGCTGAGACATGCTTCTGGCTGAAAGGGACTGATTTGAGGGGCCCCAGATGGCAAAAAAATGGAAGCACGACAGCACAGCTTAGCAACAAAATGCAGGCTCCACTCCTCCCAGCTCAGTGGAGCACTTATATTGTTATCTTGTGTTGCAAGATCAAGGAGCAAATCCATTAGTGAGTGGCTGCAGAGGACCTCTGCAGACACAGAGACTGACTGTTTGTAAGGTCCCACGTACAGTCTGATAGATACTGCACCGGTCTTTCTGCAACACGAGAGGGGAATATGCTGGTCTGTGCAATACGTGCGTTACTACACTGCAGAACCTGACTTCATATAAAATAGATCTGCTAAGCAGCAATATTTGGTTTTATTAGAAACATGTTAGGTGCCCTAGATAAAAACAGAAAAATGCATTTCCAGTGGCTCACCAGGTGTTGCAGTCTTTAGTCACTGTCTCTCCCTTGGCATATTCTCTTCCGTTGTGAAAACACGGGCATCTCTCAGGCGCAACACACTTGTTTTCATGTCGTACCTAAGCAAAACACACAGTTTGTCAGCATGTGGGCCTGCTGGTATGTACCAGTGAGCAGAGGACTAAGCACAAGGACACGTGGATAAAGAAAAAAGGAAAGAATAGAGAAAATGGTTCAAGACTATCTAAAGTAAGAAAAGTACAGCATTGCTAATATTTTTTCCCACTAACGCAAATAGAGCTATGGGTACATAAATCACAGTCTTGTTTCAGGGCATAAACACCAGCTTAAACTGCTGGGAGAATAAATTAGATTATAGAAGAATGTAACGAGAAAGTCCAATTTGGCCAAAACCAGGATGCAATGAAGATAAAATAGGTTAACCTTAATATGGAGAGCAGGTGGATAGCACACACTTCTCACACACAACAAACTGAAGGATGGCCTACCTGAAAAGCAGACCAATACAGGGCTCAGCTAGGCTGAAAACTGAAAGACAGCCACTGAGGAGGAGATGAGGAGCTGCAGCAACAGAAAAACTAAAGCCCAAACGAAGATTTGGTTGTGACAGACAACGCCTCCCAAAAAACACCCACTCCCCTGTCAACTCGCCTCTGAAAATTGCACTAGTAACTCATTTTCTTTCAAATACTTACTTATTCCCCACCAGGCAGGATGAATATCAGTCCACTTGAGATATTTTTCTACTCTCACAAGCTCTGTCACTGGGGAAGAGGTCATTACGTTCTGTCTACATTTTTTTCTTTTTCAGTTTTACCCTACTGATCTTAGTTTCTCTTTGTAGAACAGCAAACTATTTGTCCTACTTAAAAACAAAAAAAAACCCAACAAACAATAAAGAAGTAATGCCTTTAGACTCTTCAGTTTTTCCCTTCCTTTTCTCTGTTTTTAATGTGATTACTCCCTTTCCATTTCAAAGATAGCCAGGATTAGGGAACGAAACAAAACCAAGGCTGGCTATGCTGCTTTGCACTTGGACATGGTTCTGCAAAACCAGAGGTAGGTTTGGCTCTTGATTCATGGAATACTGAAACGGAGAGCGCTTCCCCTCCCTCTCATTCAAAAGTCACAAAATATCACCTTCCCACTTTAAAGTTTTTCTGTAAAATCATTACAATCATTTCTTTTTACCATTAAATATTGGCCAGTGAGATCAATGTAGTCTGAACGCCAGGTTAATAAAATAGCACAGCTCTGCCTTTTCCTATGGGGACCTAGAATTGCCACAAGGAACTACTAATAAAAAGGATTTCACAGCCTGGAGACCCTTCCTTCATATGCAGCTCCACATGCTCTGTGGCTTATGGAGAGATGAATTATGCCAAATAAACTCACATTGATAGAAGCAAGATGGAAATAAAGAAATGCTTTTTTAGATGACAGAGCTGGGGCTCTGCCTTGGACTTAATCTCCACAAAGGATGAGGAGAAAACAGGCCAGAGAGGACCATATGTTTCCAAGGCTGCTCAGTTCCTTCCTTCCTTCCATCCTGGTGGCATTCAGAAAGAAAGCAATATATGACCTCACTCTCATGGCTGCTTTTCTGAATTTTTCCAGTGTTCAGCAACACAGGTCACAATAGACTTGAGGGCTAGCCTCTGGATACAAAACTTGGTATTAGGCATGTGGTTAATAAAAGATGAATTAGGACCTCTTGTACTTGCTCCCTCACACACGGACACGAAGGTAGTCACAGCCTATCCCCAGTTCTAAAAACTGAATAGACTGGTATTAATATATCCATCACAAAGATATGGTCACCATGAAGCTACAGTGCAGCAACTGTTAATCCACTGACAAAGAGGAAGACTACCTTGTCTGAACACTGCAGAGTGAGTGCATGGGATTTAGAAAGCTGGATATAAATACTCAAAGTGGACTTTGATGAGAAGACTAATTATTTTTGCTGCAAAACTCAATGGGTGATGATTTTTTTTAATAGTAACACACAATCTACTGGTCATATTGACACCACATCCAAAAGTTGGTATATGTGGCAGCCCAATGTCATGGTGTTGAGCACGGTACCATGTGATGCTATCAGGCCAGTAGCATTATTCACAAACAGCTAGACTTTCTGTGGAAGTCTCTCAATCCATCAATAGTCAGCATTTAATACAGGAGATCTAACAGTCCTGAGTGCCTGAGGTGGTGGGAAGCGTGAGTGTTGGGGCAGCAACCACAAGAAAAGACAGGTTTGTAATGAAAACAGCTGCTGTTCTCACCACCTGATGATGCTCCTGAGTGCATGTCCATGGGATTATGAGTGGCTGACCAGGTGATGAAGCTACCCCCTACTTGGGGATCTGAAAGAAATCTCCATTATTTCCTTACTCTGTCTTATTAATTGTTAAACCTTGACAAATCTTGCAAAAGGAAGGACAATACTACAGGTTTCAGAACCTTTAAGATTCTTCTCCCCTAAACTCTGCCTTAATGAGGCTGAATTTTAATCTCTCTTGGTCAACACGATTCTGATGAGTATCTCACTCTCAAGGGAAGCTCCCGTTTTCATGCTGTCCCTCCTGATACACCTAAGGGCTTCAGCAGCAAGTCAGCCAAAGATATAAAGGAGTAAGGAACTAAGAAAAAGGAAGCGGGTCAGATTAGAACCCAACAGCTCACACATTTTGACTAAAACAGCCTGTCATCATTGCTGTGCAAAGACAAGCCAAAAATATGTTAGGACAGACAACTCGTGCAGTTTTACACTTTTCTTTTTTACACTTGACTTCTGTTAGCTGTATGCTTCTTATGTTTGTTTTATGAAGCATTATCTTTGGGCAGTTGCACGTACCAGAAAGCTGGTACCCATCTCCTTGTGCAGACTCTGTCATGTTGTTACTTAGGATAAGCCTACTCTGAAGAATACACAACAGAGCTAGCAAGAAAATTAAAATTGCACTCTAAGTTTCTGCTGAAAACAGTTTGGAAGAAGAAACCCTTGCAAACTTTTATGATTAAAATGTTTAGATTTTTTTTTTCTTTTTTCTGCTAATACATCATAGTTTCAGAAATAGTTTTATTGCAGCAGTCAGAATACAATAAAATGTTTCATTTCAATTTTAAAACTTAATTTGCTTCAGTTGTTGGAAATTGAAAGAAACTAATTTTCTAGTTTTGGAGTGTCTGAATTTTGTTCTTTCTGATTGTTCTGTTCCTCTTTTGCCCCAGAAAGACGGTTAACACTCCGTTTGTATATTTATTAATATTTTCCAACGGGAAAAACCTGGAGTGCAGTAAACTAATCTGAGAAAGCATATTTTTCCCCACACTTCTGCACATATGTTATGATTTATCTTTTCTGCTTTGCAAAAGGGTGACAAGTACGGAGAATTTCCCACCCTCCAGACAATCAAAGACAGAAAAAGAAGAATTACTTTTCATTACATATTGTACACTTTTATTTTCAAGAAAACAAAACAATGTAAAATATTAAGTCAAGATGAACTGAAAACCATATTTTTCTGTTGAAAGAAATTAGTTTTCATTTGCATCTTCTGACTGGGGAAATAATCAATTGATTGATTGGCAATTTCTCACCCCAGCAAATTTTCTAATCCAAATCTAGCCAACTGCAGCATCATGTTCATGAACAATCCCTGTTTACTTTTTAAATTATTTTTCAGATATATAATTCAAAATCAGCAGGCAATTTGTGCATGAAGATTTTAGACTATGGATTGCTCTGCTTAAGATCGATAAATCAGCTAACTGATCTGTAAATATCTCTTTATATATTCAGGAATAACATTACACTTATTTACACGTTAACTCCGACATACACTTGCAAATTGTACTAGAGAGTTGTTTATGTAAACTGCATAACTTTGATTGCGTTTCTTGATGGTACGAACCATTTTAGAGAAGCAAAAAGATTAAATTTGGTAAATGGTAATAAATCATCTGTGACTATTCATAATTTTTATATGCTATTGTATCACTGCAAAAGAAAAAAAAAAATCTTCAGTAAAACGGCACCGGTTCTTCCAAAGTGATGATATGTGCAAATATTTATTCCCATAAACGTTCAGTAATCTGTTACTTCCCACAGACTTTCCTACAAACAGCAGCTCACCTCCATAAGTGCTTGTAAATTAAACAGGATTACAGAACACCAACAAGGGAAACTGACCAGCAAAAGCAATAGTAACACCTTTTTCCAGTCTCCTTATTCCTTAGCTCTGAAGTCTGGAAAACACAGACTTCTTAACTTCACAGCCCTTTCCCTCAGTGTGCCCAGAGTCTTCAATGGAGAGAGAGGCAGCGCGGAAAGGAGAACCCGGTCACCACCCCAAATCCTTCTGTCTTTGGCAAACAATACTGGGATCGCGGAGGCTCATTGCAGAATGCAGAAATAAGGAAAAAGCCTCCCCCAAAGCACCCTGGTTAGGTACCTATTAGTGACGGGGAGGAAAATGCTCTGTGACAGGTGGCAGGTCCCATGGAGTCACAAGCCAGGAGTCTTAACACGGGGCAAAGGACACCCACCTAATGAAAGCACCGAGCCTGACCCCGCCTTTGCATGGCTGTGATTACCACAAAATCATCTCTACACTGGCTTCTCCCATCACAGCTTTGACAAACATGTATCTCGCAATTTTTCTCCCCTGCCAGACGGGAAGCCTACGAGAACAAGCAATTATAGACTGAGTTTACTGAAAGATTGACCCATACTGTCATCTAGCGGGCAAAGCACTTCTGCTGGGTGGGTTTTTTTTGGTTTTTTTTTTTTTTTTAAATACTGGGCCCGATTCTTCTATCTAAAACCTGACAAACCATCTTGTTAAAATTAGCAGCATGTTTCACATGACTGCAGAGTCAACTAGAGTTTCCACTTCCAAAATGCCAAGACTCCTTCTCCTGGCAAAATGAATTTTATGAAATAATTGTTTCAATGATAGCTCCAAAGTGCTGAGAAGGAATATGAAACTGTACTAAATGTGAAGGTTAATTACTAAGAAGTTGATTGGGGGGGAGGGCTGTCCCTTGTTTGTTTGTTGTTTGTTTTTTTTTTCCTATTGAGGAGTTGTTATAACTTATTTTACATTTATTTATTATTTCTGAAGTGTACTATTACCATATCCTGGAACTAAAACCAAATCTCAAGCTCTTTTACCATATCACAGAGACCTGATTGTTACGTACAGAGAAAGATCTATTTACACTGGAGATCTTGGAACTTTACAGGTACACAAACTTTTGTATGTTTACCTATCACACTACTATTTAGGAAAATCCTTCTCTAAAAGGAAAGACATTTAAATGTGAAAAGAAGCAACACTTGTTTTCCAACTGTGGTGAAAATTTGCTCAATGTTGATATGACTGCCTTCAATTATGTTGTATACCTTTGACTTCAGACCTACAAGATACTTTATACGCCTGTGATTTTGTATACAGCTGGCATTTTATTCTGCAGTAGTACCTATTTACATAAGTGTGCATTTATCAGCAACACATGGTAGCAAAGTTAAAAAATACATGAATATTAATGCTAGAAATGACTGTGTTATGAGAACTCTATTTTTTTTTGTTTGTTTCTAATAAGGCAAGATAAGGAATTTCAAGGGACAAAACACTTGTGTTTATACAGAAGTGGAAAAAACAACATCTTTATAAAAATACATGTTTCCAGGGAAAATGCATTGCTTTTTTAAAATGGAATTTAAACTAATGGATTAGTTCAATTCATTAGAGCTGAAGCCTAAACATCAACACACTTCTCATGCCTAGAAGTAAAAACCCACACCTTCTTTTGCTAAAAGTCAATGTCCAGCACATATTAAGCTGAGCCCGAACCCTGAGTAGGTATAAAACAGAATAAAAAAAAAATTATCTTTTGCATGTCATGACTTCCTGGACTGCAGCATTTGAAAACAACTTGCTTTACCCTATGCCCCTCTGAGTCAGGAAACCGCACCAGCACATCTCAAAGCACCACATATAAAGTCTCACAACTGTAGAGTATTTTAGCCCTCAAACAAAATAAACACACAGCCTCAACTCTCTTTTTCCAGCATCTATCTGGTACATTCATCTGCCTTTCCTGCGTTGAACTTCACAAACTTCTTAATCCCATCAGTTTTCCTGGACAGAGAACTCAAAAGTGCCATTCACCTCACTTCATAAGGAGTGCACCATGTGCCTCACCTCTTGCTGCCTGGGACTATGCCCTCGGCCCCCGGTGAGACCCTGCGCACAACTCTTCACCTGCCCAGAGCCTTGCACAGCACTGAACACCGGTGCTTTTTCCTATGGCCCAGAGAACAGCAGCAGCAATCTGCTCTCTGTTCTACTCCATCTGCTTTTTATCAGGGCTCTAAAAAGACATTGAGTTCGCAGTCACTGGCTTAGCAAATAACTATTTGCTATTTGCCCTACTTAAAAATGACTAAACTAATAATTAAATCTAAGGGTTGCAGGGGAACATAACGCTAGACTCCAGAAAGTATCTTGCCAGTGAAGAAAGCACGGCTTAGCACACCATCTGCAACTCCAGGACACCCTCTGGAATCATCTTAGCAAGTTTCGTGTCTCACGTTCCTTCTCATGGGGAACTCTCAGTTTGGTACAACACATGGGAAGGCAGCAGCAGAGGTGGAGACTTGACAAGGAGGCAACTAGTATCAGCAGGAGGGTTAGGCTGGATGTGGGGTGGGTATCTGGGGGATGGATGCCTGTGTACTTCTGTCTCTCTGACTCAGGAAGTTCAGTAAGACTAAGGAGTAGTTTGGGAGAAGAGTTGAAGTGGGGTTTGGCTTTTTCATTATTGACTATTATGACAAGTTAAACTTCACCTTCTATGCAGATATACCAACATACATACTTTCAACCAGCCAGAATTTGACAGAGTCAATACTTCACACCTGCATGTTTCAAAGCTGCAAGCAGACTGCTAATAGGAAAGAATGAAGACACGAAATCTTCTCCTTCCCGCAGTTAAGCAGGCTTACCATCCCTTTTGGACAGAGGCATCCAGATATGCAGCCATGGCTGATGCATTCCAAGTCATAATTCTGGCAAGTCTTGGCACATTCCAACCCTTCAGCTCTTGGGTTGTTTGCAGGACAGACAAGTCTTTCCATGGGGGATCTGCATGTCAAGCTCCTTTTTACTTTAAAAAATAAATTTACAAAAATTGTAATTAGAACTCAAGTATTATGAGCACAGTATTCTTCTAAAGGATGGATCAACACTGTTATTAGAAAACTAATTTAAAATATAGAATGAAGCAACGCCACTACACCACTATGAGTGACATTGTGAAGGTAACAGTCCCCACTTCCCACGATGGGACTTCAGTCAGGCTATCATAAAAGCATGTATCCCAATACAGAAGCAAAAGGAGCTGCATAAGGGTTCAGTTCCAGATTGCACTAGGTCTACAAGCACACTTTAGTGTGAAACATATTTCAACCTTATGATACTAATGTGAGCACAAAATTGATGTTCTGAGAAGGAACAGTATCACATATTACTGTATTTAGACTCATTCCCAACACGGAGTATAACTACACGGGTCACCTGATAACAATGCCCTTAGCTTAAATACAAAGTTTTGAAACTCTTTGAGAACTCAGGTTCTGATAGAAGATCAGAATTTCCCAAGAAACTAGGTTATTATTTCAAGTGATGCTAGAAATATGCCTCTCTAAGGTTTTGTAAGACTTCACGCACTAATATCAGAAAAATTATGTCTTAATAACATTACAACAAGAGTTTGGTGAGATATACACCTAGGAGGCTTCACCTGAAGGACAGTGGGGGACAGCCAGTGACACTGTCACTGGTGGTCTACCAAGACCTTCTCTCCCATTATAATCCATAAGCACCATCTATATATCAGTGGAGGACCTCAAAAAATCCCAGACCACTGATAATCTGTTTTCCAGTGCAGTGCTTAGCTCTGCAAGGCAGTTGTCAGTCCGGTTCACCAGTTCTACTGGTGAGATGCCTGGTGGCTGGAGGACACACTCAGTGTCTGACAGCACTCTAACCTTCAAGCCACAAAAAGCATTGTCTGCACCAGAAGGAACTTACAACCTGCTAGTCAGAAGCAGGAGGTATAAAGCTGGCTAGTCACTGATGTTGCGTGGTCCTCAAATAGCAACTCGGGCACCAGATCACCACCAATGGACCCCTTAACATCTTCGTTTAAAGACAGACTTCCTTCAGTGGCTAACTGTAATTTTGAGAGGTGGGACACAATGAGACCTGCACCGTCCCACACAAACATTTTGTTTCTATCCTGTAACAAAGGTTAGAAAAAGAGTCAGACCACCACCAGCCACTGCAGCCTCTGGTACTTCTTCCCTGTTCTAGACTACCAAGAGATTGAAGAGTGAAAAAAAGAAAAAAAAAAAAAAAGAGAGAGAAAAAAAATATGAATTTTTTTAAGGCATACTAACTTCTGGCAGATGGCCTCTCATCAGCGAAAACATCTGGCAGGAAGGCACCAGGAACTCTGTTTGTACTGCAGTGCATGAAGCCATTTTCACAATAGCTAAGAAAAACAAATAGAGCTTATATTTAACAAAGTGACATTTAGCTTTCACTCACGCTACTTTTTTCAGAGAGGCCTGCGGGGAACTTTGTCAGAGTACCAGAATTATACCTCTCACTGGGGCTGATCTCTTGCTCTCTACCCACTGTGCTTACCAACCTTAAAGGCAAACCTTCCTTAAGAAAGCTGCCGTGATATATTAGCATGGTAACCTGGCTGTATGCTAGCCCTGTCCCGCTGAATCCAATGCATCTGCACAGGCATAAAGCTGGGCAAGAGAACAGTCAGGTCTGCTGTGGAGAGAGGCAAGGGATGCCTTAGTGCCTGCAACTTATGACTTCTGTGGTACAGGAGAAAAGGAGAAGACGCTGTTCCCAAAGCTGGCCAGAAGCCACCCAGCAATTATATTCCTGTTCTCTGTGTACTGCTACTCAATTTAACAATTACAAATGATTTTTAATATTTGTATCTTTGATAGAGGTAATTAGGTTTTAACACTTAAGAAATGTATCGAGGTACATTAAAGTGACATTTTAAAAGCCTACAAAGTGGCTATTGTCAGTAATTAAACTCCACTTCAAACTGTCAGGAACTGCTCATGGAACAGGGATCACTACTGCTTTCTGACTAAGGCGACATTTGAAATTATATGGACAGAGGTGCAACAGCAAAACTCACTATTTGGTTTGGTGGAGGTAAAATCCTGCCATCTTTTAAACTACTTCCAGTGGAGGTAAAGGAACCGAGGAACTGAACCAACTAACTACTCGGGCTATCCGAAAATTTGCGTCACAACGTGTAGGGGTGAGTTATGAACATTGCACTTACCACACGGTGTAATGATCTGAAAAGATGTCCTCTGGCTGAAAGATCTCACCGTCATAGTAACAAGAGCAGTGGGACTTGGGCACGCACTGCTCACGCTCGTCCAGGTAGTGCCCGGGGGGACAGTAGCACCCTTCCACGCAGAGCTCATCACAGTCCTCATCTGGGTAGGACAGAGACCTGCAGGTCTGGTTGCACGGTGTCCCACACTGCCGGTACACTTGGCCTTCAGAACAGGTCATTGCTGTTGAATGAGGTGCACATCAGGAAGGCTGGCATTTGATCCAAAGCCAACTAAAGGCAAAGCTGACTAAACCAGACTGGGAAGCTGGGAATTAAAATGTATTTACTCTATTTACTCACCGATGGAGGTCTGTATTACTCTGTCTCTCCTTTAACTCTGCAGCACCAGTGAAGATGAGGGCACTGCTTATATGTACACAAGCAAAACCGTACTACATGCAGTTCCAAATAAACGTTGGGATTAGATAGCAACCCCCACATTGGAAATCCATCCACAAAATTTCATCCAGAACGAAAAACACGGGCTCTGTCCAACCTCTGTTATTACTTGGATCTACAAGCTAGGAGCACTACAAGCATCATGCACACATTCACACTTCTCTTCCTTTGCAACATGGCTAGGGACTATTTGTCAAAATAAGTAGAAAAGTAGGTTTCTGCCTTGATAAGCAGGTGCTGCAACAGTTTAAAGCTTCACATCCCAGAAGCTCTCAGTGATTTCTGTGGAAACAAGCACAAATAATGAAGCCATTTATTGACTGTGGAGCCAAACCTTGGGTACTAATGATTTTTGATGATGAATTCATTTTCATGGAGACCCAAATATGGCCTTTGGAGCTATTTTAGCTTCTTTGTTTATAAAAGACCCACTTAGTCCTACAGGGCTGATTTTGAGGCACCCTCCTCGGCATACATCGGCATGGGCACTAGGTGGCAGCTATGACAACACATTTCAGAAGACGACACAACAACAGTATTATCAAGGACTTTTAACAGGCCTCTTGATAATCAAGATTTACAAAACCTGTCATGTATAGCAAACCTCCAAAGAAAACAGCCAGAGTTGTAAGGTGATACGGTAGGACGTGCAGCAGAGCGAGGGAAGCAGCTGCAAATAACAGCTGGCACATTCGTACTGTGCAAAAACCAAGATGGAGGAATTATAGAGAAAGGTTTTCCTCTTGTCATCCCTGCAGAATGATCTGACAATCTGCCCAGAGGCATCTGAGGTGATCTGAAGCCTTCTTCAGAGCAAAGATCTCCGAAGTCTTGTGCCCAGTTTGTGTCCAAACTATTCAACACACCTTCCACAAAACAGTCCAAGAAGTTGGTGTGCTCACCAACACAGTAGGCAGAAGAAATACCTCCTAACTCAGAAATCAACAGATGACAGATTCACTCAGCTATAAGACTCTCTGGCAGCTACTCACAGAACGATGCTTCTGATCTACTTCAACACGATCTCTGCAGTAAATCAAATACTGAACAGGCCCAGCCCAGGGCTGAGGACCATTTTAAAAGTAACTTTCACCACTAAAGGTATGTGCGAGCAGGACAACTATGAAGCCTCAGCCAAAACTACAATTTGCTACACAGCAACCTCTGGAAACAAGGAACCGGTTTGGCAAATTTCAGATGGGTACACCAGTTTACTAGAGTTTTGACATTCAAAAATGACAGGATAACTGAGCCCAACACCCTGCCCTACTTCCTAGTCAATAGTAGCATGCCCTGCCCACCGGGACAAGTTTGGAGTGGGTCCCGTTTTTAGATAAAGTTTTGTAACCCATCTTACCTGCCCATGCACTTCCTAAGATTTTAGAAACTTCGCCCATTTTTCCAGTTCTGCTATGCAATGCCATGTTCACACTCCAAGTCCTAATCCACTGCTTCATCACCTCTCAGCAACATCTGTTTTTAACAGCAAAAAGGCAAAACAACTGACCTAGGAGGGGACTGTTGTCAGTACCCTTCCTAATACACTGTCACTAAAAAAAAAAACATCCCGTTATTGCCAGGAAAATGAGAGGAAAAGGTGAGGTGCATCTAGTCTGTATGGATGCCTGTTATAAACCTGAAACAGCTCAATGCTGTGCTCTGAAGCGCAGCCTGTCCAAGGGATAAGATGGGAAATAGTGTCAAAGCATTGGCAAAATGTGTATCCATCAGATAGTTCATCCAGCTTCTTGTGGGTGGGTTTTCAACCCCGAGTGAGAGAGGCATAAATTCTGACCAGTTTCTCAGATAGTGCAAGGTGAAAACACAATCACATCTAGGTCAGAGGTACCCCACCACCACCAGAGTAAGGAAAACAGTGGGCTTTCAACAGCTCCTAAAACCTGAAGAAAGATCTAGGGACCTGTTGATTCCCCCTTGCCACAAAATGACACATACATACATACACACACGAGGCATGGAATCATCAAAACATTTAGGTTGGAAATGACTTTTAAGATCAGAGTCCAACTGCAAACCTAACACTGCCAAGTCCATCACTAAACTGTGTCCCTAACTGCCACATCTACACATCTTTTTAACACCTCTAGGGATGGTGACTCCACCACTTCCCTGGGCAGCCTGTTCCAGTGCTTGACAACCCTTTTGGTGAAGAAATTTTCCTAATATCAAATCTAAACCTCTCCTGGTGCACCCTGAGGCTCTTTCATCCCATCCTATCAGTAGTTACTTGGGAAAAGAGACCAAAACCCACCTCACCACAACCTCCTTTCAAGTAGTTGTAGACAGCTGTAAGGTCTCCCCGCAGCCTCCTCTTCTCCAGACTAAACAGCCCCAGCTCCCTCAGCCACTCCTCATCAGACTTGTTCTCCAGACTCTTCACCAGCTTTGTTGCCCTTCTCTGGACATGCTCCAGCACCTCAATGTCCTTCTTGTAGTGAGGGGCCCAAAACTGAACACAGTACTCGATGTGCGCCCTCCCCAGTGCCAAGTACAGGGGCACGACCACCTCCCTACTCCTGCTGGCCACACGATTCCTGATGCAAGCCAGGATGCCGTTGGCCTTCTTGGCCACCTGGGCACACTGCTGGCTCATGTTCAGCCGCCTGCCAACCAGCACCCCCAGGTCCTTTTCCACTGGGCAGCTTTCCAGCCACTCCTCCCCAAGCCTGTAGCGTTGCATGGGGTTGTTGTGACCCAAGTGCAGGACCTGGCAATTGGCCTTGTTGAATCTCATACAATTGGCCTTGGCCTGTTGATCCAGTCTGTCCAGATCCCTCTGCAGAGCCTTTGATCTCTGTAGAGATCAACTTGGTGCCATCTGCAAACCAAGATCTCCTCATCCAGATCATTGATAAAGATATTAAACAGAACTGGCCCCAAACTGAGCCCTGGGGAGCATCACTTGTGACCAGCCACCAACTGGATTTAGCTCCACTCACGACGACTCTTCGGGCCCAGCCCTCCAGACAGTTTTTCACCCATTTTTTTGCACATACGTGCATGACAAAGACAGCCCTTCACAGTATGGCCTATCTGCTCCTTCCATGCAGCATGAAGGGATTGGCTCTGTTGCTTATTCATGGTAGCCTGCAAGGATAGGAGTCATCTCTTAAACAACTAAAATAATCTCAAAGACATGGGAGATGAATGCGCTTGTTAGCTTGACACGCAGCAGAAATGCTGTGCTACGCTAATGACTTACCTCCCTGCCGCTTATCCACTCCAAATCAAGCAAACTGCTTCTGTCAAGTCATTTCCCAAGAAACTGAATCTCCGTTGACCGAGGCAGGAGCAGATCACGTGTTCAGCGCACGGGGCCATCAGTACAAATTACTCAACCTGCACATTCACTTCTCAAGCCCATTAAAAGAGGGATTGTTCTCCTTCATGTGACAGGAGATGTCTGAGGCAACAGGATTATTTAATGGGGGCTGATGGATCTGCAATCAGGGAAATCGTCACTTTATGAGAGCATAAAGCGCTCTGTAATGCACAGAGAGGAGGAAGCAGCTCTGCACTATTAAAGATTAATTGTGAAAATTGACTTGTTCAATTACAGAAAGAACGATGGTGCATTATCGCTACTTTTTCTTTCAGCCTCCAGACCTGCACATTTTTAAAAGGATTTTTATTACATTACTGTTCCACTATCTGAACATTTACATAAATTACGTAAAATATTACGAAACCATGCAGTAGTTTAACATAAACTGGTTTTGTTGTCATTCGCAGCAAATACTCTCCAGCCCGCAGAAGCTTTAGTCACTGACCTTACAGGTACCCTACTGGGTGGAAGGCCAATGACTTCTCTTTCTCTCTCTCTTCCAGTTTCTACACTCTCAGTTTACAAATGTTTTTCCCACCCCCTGTTTGCAAAGAAGTAGCAGAACAGATCTGGAGAGCTACCAAGCACACATGCTTTTGGCCAAAATTTTCAATTGCCTTCTTTCTTCAACAGCAAAGTTGCTCAGGAAAATGGAAAAACATCCATTTCACAAATATTTACAGGGAAAAGTGTGTCCATGTTCCATCAAAATCCCATTGCAACGGATTTTCTCCTACCACATTGACCAAACAGAGATAAAAGATGTTGGCTGCTTCTGCTCCAGCTTCTTAGCAGTTCGGCTACTAATCTTGCACCAGACCAATCTATACAAAAATATCTTATTCCTTCTGTTACCCTACCTCTAACCCAAACCTGCAGTCTGAATTTTCATTCTATCCGCTGGCAACATCTCATCTTTTAGACTTCAAGCTTTTGAACCAGGGTTGCCATTTATTACAGGTGGCATCCTGCAAACAGTCCTCAGTAGAATTCAAACCTTAACTCATGACAACTCTTGTAGGAGTTAAATGTCTACACAAAATACCACAGACAAAGCTCTTGTTTGCTTATCTCAGTGGTGCCACCCATGGCCTGTTGATCAAGGTTAAGGATCTCACCTTGGACAAGCCGCCACATCATACCAGAAGTTATAAGGAGAAGGAAAGGTGCTCATACGTGGTTAGCAAAATGAATGGTGTACACGAAGTGAGATCTGACACAGATCGCAGACCTCTGCATTGACCAGGTGATAATCAAACTGTTAAAAGAGATACAGACGCCAAAGTGGTTGTGGGATCTCCATCCTCAGAGACATTCAAAACTTGTCCAGACAACCCAGGCAATCTGTTGTAAGTTAGCTCTGCTATGAGCACGGGCTGTACCAGAAGACTGCCAGAGGTCCCTTCGGATATAGGTTTGTCTGTAGTTGTGTGATTCTTTTCCATGATACCACTTGACCGAGCATCTGCCTTTGAGCTTCCTCCTTACCCTCAACTTCGGCTGAAGTCGAGGAGTCACTGATGAGGTCAGGAGCTGGGAAGCTTGGGCCTCGAAAGCAGGAAGTACCAAAAAAAGCAATTCATATGTTACTACAAATCACTTGGAGATTCCCACCCCGGGATATTCAGAAAGCTTCTAGGTGAGTAGCTGAAACTTAAATACAGCTGAAAACAGAAATGCAGTCAAAACCTCTGATGAGCTATGTCAGATGACTGCTTCTCTCCCCCACTGCTGAGCAGTCTGCGAACAGTTTTTGCTTCCTTGCTAGAGTAGAGGGAAGGTATATTCTTTCATCATTTTCCCTAAAAAATATTTGGCACTTTGCAGAAATCGTCTCATTCTAGATTTCTCATCTGACATTGCCAAGAAATTCTTTCGAGACAAGGAAAGTAAGGGGGTTTTAGGAGCATTTCACTTACGGCAGAAGTCAGGTTCTCTCCACTGGACCAAGATGTTCCTCCTAGCACAGACTGCTGCGTAGTTAGCAATAGCAGAGCACAGACAATCCTTGCCACTGGAGCAGGAGCAAACATCAAAGCGGCAGTTCTTCACATAAGGAGTGGGACTGACTTCATGGTGACAGGGTTCAAACGCAGAAGACATCAGAATTGAGCAGGAGTCCTCAGCATATTTGGCTAAAAAGAGAAAAATTATATGCTTGTACTCAAGCAGTCAGTGGCTTACAAGAAATTCTAGAAGAGCCACAGCAAGTATTTTCTTTTTCTTTTGTAAAACGAATACCCCACACAGAAGAACAAAATAGGATGAAGTAAGCATAGAGATAGCATCATAGCTCATAGGTCATGAGCTCCACTAAAAGAATAATGTTTCACTAGTAAAACAAATTAAGGAAAAGCAATGCTTTTATGTTCTGTTACCACTGTTTCTGGTGCTGTACTCCCTTTTACGTGGCCTCTGCTTTCTGCTGTTTTTTATATTTGCAAAATTAAACCTTCTAGGCTGTACTACACTCACAAATCACCAGTGCCTGCTCTGATCTACAGCCATAAAATTTTCTGTGTGTTTGCAGGAGGCTGCTGTAACACCTGGGACAAGAAAATTGCTCTGAGAATTTCTCCCCATGTCAAACCAGGAATGAAAAGCAGCATGGAGGGAAAGAAGGCGGCTGTCTGTTGGGATGCAGTAAAAGAAGGGAGAAAAGGGTTCAGGAAAAGTGTATGAGGTGTAAGGACAGAGGTGTGAAGAGGACAGGTATTTTGTCCACCCAGAGGATAAACACAATACTGCTGCTGCTTGTAGGAGTAGCTTCAGTGGCACAAATTTGTGCTGTGACTGTGATGGTCTAACTCTGACTGTGGTCCCAAGTGAACAGCAGCATGATCCCACATTACTGATTTTTATGTTCAGTTTCACAAAACATTATATTTTCCTTAGGAAGCCTGCATCAATCGGCATCTCTCTCCATTTGGTTGGATTTTTCTCGTTTTGTTTTAAACAGAGTTTACAGCCATCCCACTCGTAATGTTAGCAACACTAACTTCTTCACTTTCTCTTTATTTTTCTTCCATTTATGTGTTTTATTGTTGTGTAAAATGGAAGATCACAGTTTGCTGCACGTGTTAATTTTGGATGGAGTTCAGTACCTAAACGAGGATTGAGGTTGCAGGGGTCACTGTCTTGTTTCAACAAGTCTTGGCAGTCTGCATTGAGCTTCCAGGAGTTTCCAAAATCTTCCAGAAGAGCTTCCACCATGCCAGAAGGTGTAAGAAAATCGTCCCCTTGGTTACCATTGTAATTTCCACATAGCCCACACATCCTTTCAGAATAGACTGGAGATAGCTAAGGAATACAACGTTAGCCTGGTTATTCTCCAAGACAGGCCACCATCGTATAGCAAGATTTGCTAAAGAATGAACCATACACAATTTACCAATCAAGAAAATTCGCAAATACATAGTAAAACACTATGGACACAATATCATGGTACTACATTTTTAAACTTCTAACAAAAACGCTACCATTAGTAGCAGCAGGACAATTTTTGCATGGTACAGTGATAATTTCCAATGGCAACTAAAGGTGACTAGGAGAAAAATGGCTTGCTTTCATGCTTTGACCAGCACTCCAGTTCTGTCTTTCCCTGTTGTTCCCCTTCGTTCACATAAATGAACAGGGCAACAGTAGGGGTTGCATTTTTTATTACAGTGAGATAATTATATTTCCAATGGTAATCTGGGAAAAGATACTGCACCTGAAACCATTTCACATTTTAAAAGACAATTTGAAGATGAGGAAAATTTAAAGAGATTGTTTTGTCACAAAACAGGAGACAATGTTGGAGGAGTTGTTTCCCTCAACATTAATGACTATTAACAAAATAAGGAAGAGTTTACTACCCCTAAAGCTATGTTACCTCACATTAGACCTTCCTCCTGCCTAGAGAAAATTATAACGCACTATAATCAGCTTTGTAAACAACCCACATAGCAGATGTACTTTTCACTCTGCCTTATTCTTGCTGCAAATCAAGGGACAGCTGAAATGGGACCCTAAACTTAGAGGTAAACAGGGAGAAATCTCCTAAGCAACACCTGCAACACAAAGGCACCAATATCTTTTATTCTAGTAGGAACTGTCAGCTTCTATTAGAAGTAAAGATCTGGTACATCACAAGTACTACCATCCGCCCTCGGGAGCTGACTCAAGGCTTTAATGCTACAGTAGCTCTCTGTATGCATTTAGTAGAGGGCTACTTTGGTCAGATTGGTGGGAGTAACCAGTGAAACAGAGGCAAAAAAGCTGGAAAAAATATTAATTAAGAAAACTGGTTTTCTGTATAATTAAAAATAAAAATAAAAACATCCTCCAAAATATAACCTAACACTAGCCTCCCTTCAAACACCACGGTCAGAAAGTAAATACAGAGCATCGAAAGGAAGGAACAACCATGAATTATTAGAGGACACATATCCTTATTGCTCCAGTGGCCAAGGAAGCTCCTTTTTCACGTACTCTGCAGAAGGACAATGACTCACACAAATCCAAATTCTGACATATTTTCAAGTGGAAGCTCAAATCACAAATATCTAGTGCTCACAGAACGGACAGCCTTCTTGAAGGACATCTAAAGACTTTTTACCAGAAGTCTGGCCAAGGTAATGGAAGTGTATCACTTCCCCCAATTGTCAGAAATACTTGGCAACAGGTCAGTCTACAAATCCAACATAAACTAACGCTCCAAAAGCAATTAAAAAGATGCTTTAGATACCCATCAAGGGAAGGAGCTCAGAGCAGAACAGAATAAATGCAGATGATTGGAGAAACTTCTATGTCTTTCATGGGTAGAGGATCTGGAGCAGAAAATTAGATTTGGTTTAACTGTAAGAAAGAATTTGCCAGGCTCTACAGGTCTCTGACCAGGCAGAAAAATGCTTTGAATACTGAGGAAAGCCAAAACTTCTGAAATGTGCCAAGGGACTGAACTGAATTATTCTCAGCCCAAAAACAACTTCTAGGACCCTTGGAACACAGAGATACAGGCTAGATCGAAACAAAAATAGCAAAACCACGGATGCTTTCTAAAGTTATTCTTGACCTTTCTTCTCTGTTATCTTTTCAACTCTTGTACTCACTTCTGAGCTAGCTTTCACAAACCCTTACACTGTGCCAGACATTACATTTAAGCCAGATTTTGGGGCAGGCGAGGAGAGTGCAGAAGCAATGCCATGGTTCAGAGATGGCAGTGCTCACTGCCTGCTAGAAAGAGCAACCCCAGGAAAACCGGTTCTCTTGGCAAAACTCTTTGCAGTGCTCAAACCTGCCCCACGCACAGCCCAGCTGCAGATCCGCCATCACAGGCAGGGCCGTGGTTAAGCACCCATCCATGCAAACATGGCAGGAGCACGCCGGTCCGTGGCCACCCAGCATCACGTGGGAGCACATCACGCCTGTAGCCTGCGGGTCACCACACCAGGAAGCTACAGGTGGACTCCTGTCCCTGAGGAAGCAAATACACCCTCAAGGACAACACATGCAGTCCCAAGACCTACCGATCTAACGAAAACAGCCTCTTGGAGAAGCAAAGAGGGCAACAGATGGCTCAGCCGGAGAAGCCATGATGGTTTATCATTTACCATGCTGCAGCTAACACACACACACAGAGTGGTTTAAGTAAAGCTTTCTCTTGTTGCAGCTAGACTGCTTCCCTTACAGCTCATTTCTTTTAAACCTGGCTTGGGTATTTCCACAGTCCGCTGCAGTCTGCATCACAGACAAACCCTAATTGTTAATCAAGGATGACTTCAAACATTCCTCACAGTAGAAGGAGCATGCAACATATTAATTAACATAGTAATATAATAATAACGTAGTTAATTTATTTTTCCTGGAAATTATGAGTAACTCTGTCCCTGGAGCCATATTCTTCCTTTATTTTAAGTCATACAAATCCATTGCTTTAGACAGGACAGTCAAAGGAAATGAAAGCAAAAATCCAGTTTGGAAGGTATCTGCTGAACAAAACACAAAACTATTCACGGTTAATAATGGCTGTCATGGCAAAAAAAAAAAAAGAGAAAAAAAAAAGCTACCAAGCTGCTGTGGGATGAAAATCTTTGTTTCTGGAATACAAAAGGACCTGTATATTGCTCCGGGGGTAGTAAAAGAGAATGGAATTTCTAACATGCAACACAAAGCAATTTCTCACTTCAGACAAGAACATCTTTGTACATCTTTGGGTGGGACGAGAGAGAGGGCAAAAAGGCAGAAATAAAACAGACAGAAAGAGTACCTTCACCAGGAGTTCACCATGACCATCCCAGTCAATCTGCAAATCTTCCCCGTAGGTAAGGCGAACTGAAGTCCTCACCGTTCGCTGGATACGAAGGGCACCTTAAGACAACCAGAAAATGTCAGTCAGTCAAGCCAGGATGCCACCAACGTGGCGTTTCACTGCCTGGGACTGCTGTGTCACGCTGAGCAGGGCGAAAGAGTGGCTGCCACAGAGCAGGGGGCACACAGGTCTGCCAAAGCAAGGGGTGCCAGCAATGCCCACTTGGCAGCCCCCGAGCTTTGTGCCTGCTCAGCAGTTTACATCTGCATGAACTGATCCACGGGCTCTGTTTTAACGTACTCAGGAGCCCTAGAAGAGGATATATGTGCACTCTGCAAGAACTCGGGTGTTAACTGTGACATTTTGCAAGATAACTGGAGGGATTTCGAGCTTCTGGATAAAAAAGTAATTTTAAAAAGCATAAACCGACAGTGGCTTTCAAGATCACATCTCACAAACCCAGGCCAGCTTAATTCTCCTGATTTTAGAGGAGCTGAGACAAGATGTGTCAGCTGCAGGGAGAGAAGCTGGAATGACAGAGCTTCTAGAAGAGGATGCAAGTGAGAATTTGGTACTGAAAACACTTCAGTTGGCTAAGGCGTGCCAGTAAACAGCAGTAAGAAAGACCCCTTCAGCGGCTGGCCAGAGTTCGACCATGCAAACACACCTTGTAGCAAAGGGACCTGTATGTCTTGTCCATTCAGTGAAACTCCTCCTCCATGCTTCATTTTAATGAGGCTGTTGTCCATATCCCGGATTCGGACGGAAGCTGAGCGAGTGCACACGGCATCAGGATCATCTGCACACTACGGAGAAGGGAGAATTTGCCTCGACCCTCAAGCTTTCACTTCACTGGTGACGTAGCCCCAGGCCCCCAGAAGGCATTTCAGCATCCAGTTCGGGAGGTGTTAAGTGCCTCAACGGTTTTATGGATCTAGTTTCTGCATCCCACAAACACCAGGCTGGCAGCCTTTCTTCCACTACCCTGCTAATCACACACCATGGAGCTTCCCGCAGCTCCTTGTCCCAGAGCCCAGAAAGCAACCCGCGGGCTCTACACCGGGACGTCAGCAGCAGCCCGTGCCGGCGGCCGGCCCCACCGGCAGGAAGGGCACACTGCCCCACGCAGACCCTCACGCCGGGAAGCAGCTGCGTGGCTCACACTGCCCAAGGCTCTTCTGCTCCTGATTTTCCCCGGCTGGTGGGTTACGCAGATGAGGAACAGGGATGGCAAGGCCCCCGGGTCTCCTCCCTGGTTTCGAAAGGGAAGTTTCGGTGGAAACCCGTTCTGCAAGTTCCCAAGCACAGATGACCTCAGAGCTGCATTACCAGAGGTTCCTAACGCAGGACACAGGCGTAGATGGTGCATACGACCACGGCACCCTGTTCCTCCCAAGCCTGCGACCTCTCTGTTGCTCGTGGCCTGCAAGGCAGGGTGACGCTCCCCTTCACTCCTGTCCATCTCCTGACTCCATTGTACCTCTCCCTGCCTTCAGTTCCTCCGTCCCTGTCCCTTTCTTCCCCTCTGCTTGATTCAGCACCTTTTTTCCATCTCCAGGATAGTTCACCCATTCCCACGCGCAACTGGTCGATTAACTTCACGACCCTGTCACACCCCCTGAGGCTTCCTTCCCTCCCCGCACCAGCCTGGCTCCCTTTCCTGCCTCTCTCCAGCCGTCTCCACTCACTGACCTCCAGCTGCCTCCCTCACATCCGTCAGGGGAGACGGAGAAGAAAGTCGGGAGCTGCCGACCGGCTCGCGAGCCACAGAAATCACCAGCCAGCGTGACTGAACGGAAAGCACCCCAAGGTGCTGCTCTGCCCACTCGGTGCCCGAGGAAATGGCGTTTCCCCGGGCACCGGAGCGGCACCAGCTTTCAGGGTGCTTTGCGAGGGGCGCAGCCTCCTCCGCGCGTGTTTGTTCAGCCGGCAAAGCGGCGGCGAGGGCTCGTTCTCAAGATCTCATCACCGATCTCAGCAGGCTCCTGGGAACGGCAGCGGGGAGAAGCGAAATGCTTCTTAACTAAGGAGAAAGGCTGCATCTGTTCTTTAAACTGAATATTTCATAGGAGAATTACTTCTGTTGGCCTGTGCGCCTGCAGCTTGCATCACGCTCCCGCAGCCCTTCCCGCCCTCTCACGAGCGTGCGCAGAGGCACTCAGGACCCAGCCAAGGCGGCTGTTACCTGCACGGTCTCGATGACCACAGAAAAGGAATTTTCCACGCAGTCCTTGGCCAATAAGTACTGACAAATCCCGCTGAAGGTGAAATACTTGTTGTCGAAGCTTTTGAAATGGGACTGGCCGGTAACGGAGCATTCTCCTGAAAAACGCAGAGCGCCGTTAATCACCCCAGTGCCAGCTGCAAGCAAAACCCTGCCCGTCCCTGCAAGGCATGGAGGAGGAGGAGCAGCCCAGCAGAGCAGGTTGCACAAGGCCCAAGTCCCCTGCAGACCAGAAAGCGCAGGCGAGATGCCTGTCTCGCTGTTTATTCCTGGAAGTCATTACCGGTAGTAACAGCGGGGCCAACAAAAGCTGGGAATATGGTATAAATCGCACCCCAGAGCTGAAATTCACGCCTACGGAAAAGCCTATGTAATGTTTCAAACGGAGGGTCGTGAGGATGTCGGTGAATGGCTCAGCTCTCTGCACTGAAGCAGATTTAATCCTTCTGTAGTACATAACCTGGAAACGCTCTCGAGTCTTCTGCAGGCTAGGTCGTACCTACTACTTAAGTGATGGGTGCTGGTGGCACTAATTGTAAACAGCAACCGATGATTTCTTTTACGTAGGAACTAAGTTTCCCTCTTGATACATCGAGGAAGCTGAGGAGGCAGGAGCATGGAATTACTAATGCCTCAGACTGGCAGAGCTAGGAAAGGTGCTCGGGATTGCCCAGCATTACCCACATGCTCTGCACACTGGGCAACGTTGCCTCTTCACCCCTCTGCAGGAGCTTGCAGCATCTTGACATAACACGCTCTAAATCCACTTTTAGTTAGCCCAGTGGGGTAGATCTGCACCCATGGGGCTGGGTGCAGATGCAGGAGTTTTTACAATGTTGAGAATCAAAATTCGCAACAAGACTTGTCGGACTCTTCACTGCTGCTCTGCTCTTCTTCTGCAGAGGTGCCTCATTCTCAGTCTGTGTTTCACACTTGTGTCATGGCAGACTGTGAGCCCTCTCTTCATCTCTCTACTGGTGTTTTTAGAGTATTGTAGTATGGTTTTATAAAGGCAACGGTGTCTGAATGCCTCCTTCACACTGGCCTCCTTGAACACAGCCCCAAAAAAGTTTTTGTTCCTTTGTTTGGCTGCCTTGAACACCAATAAGTTGTTCTAACATTAAAGTAAAAACACCTTATCAGAACAAAGAGCTGGAAGACGGTCACGTATGCAGTTACTCCAAGGGCAGAATTTATGGTGAACTTTACTCTGAACCGTTATCTTAATTAACTAGTACAAAGTTAAAAATAAATCCCTAGTTACAAGAGCTACATCTAAAGTTCTTACAGAATAATGCAAATATCTGGCTTGTCCACCCTTCTGCTATGAAAAGAGGCTATTTAAACACGTCAACATCTTAACATTGTTAAGTTGTGGCTTTTCATTGCCAGGAAGGCAGTATTCCAATGCCACAAATGGGACTTCGTACCCTGTTAGGCTAGGGCCTCTGCAAACACAAAGGAAGGCTCCAACTCCACAGAGCTTGCAAAGAAATTATTTCATATGAGAAGAGTATTACACTTAGAGATGGTCCCACAGAAAGCAAGGTGGGCAAAGACCTCCTTGTCCAGAACAAAATTCAAGTGCTGGGCATACACTGGCCATTCACTGACAAAGGATGGAGAAAACTTAAATGCTACAAGCTGGCAGGTAAACCCCATGAGTTATTCTCTCTCCATTGCCTTTGAGTCCCACAGAAGCTCTGTCTAATGAACGTCAAATGGAAATTTCTGTTTTCGACATACTATCAGCGTTAACCATCTTAAACCAGGCTGTGCTGAACAACATCATCACAGATCCTGAGGATTCTTAGCCTTGCACAGCCCTCAGAAAAGTCCAGTGGATATTTGTCATGCCTTGGAGAGTAAGGTGGCTTGGTATTTTGGAAATCTACTTTCTGTTCAGTTAAGCTTGGACAAAGCTAAAACAAGTGTTATTCTACTCATCTTCTGAGTCAATTATCTGGCTATGCGATGTGGAGAACAGTTTTAAAGAAAACAGGCATAACCCACTATACTACACACAGTTTGATTTCCAGGGCATTCTCTGCAACTAGGAGCTAAGAGGACATGCAGCATGGACAGCTGGGGACCACTACTCCAGACAAGTCCCAGCCCTTTGGCACTGCTCCTGGAAGGGCAATTTCTTTCTTATGGGTCCCTCTATCTACTCCATTTGGTGTAATGCATCCCCTGAGATTTCCTAAAACCTACTGCCTTCATAATTAATTTAATTATGATAGCAGCTTGAGAGCTTCTTGCTAGTGCTAGCCAGCTACTGCTAGTTGGCTGACACAGCACTGCCTTCTGAAGCACTACCTCCAACCGGGTACCCCGTTTTATCACCAAACTTATAGCTAGGCAGTTCATTCCCATAGTATAAAAGAAATCTTTCCTGATAAACAGGTTGGTAAAAAAATAATGGAACTACCTTGAGCTTATATAAGTCTAAGTACATAAATTTTCCATGACACATGAGTTTAGAAATATTTGTTGCAAAAATAACCAACCAACAACAAAAATATGCTGTAAGATTGCTACAAATAGACAAAACAGTACAGGTAACATAAACTTGGCTACTGTTCCTATCAAGGACTGCTACTTTGGGAGGCTCTTCTGCCCTCCCCTACTGTCTCAGTACAGTCTGTAGATGTTAGCAGGTGTACGCACAGCAGCTGCACTCATACAGCCTTCAGTCCTGTACAAGCCTAGCTGAAAGGTGACTTGGATATATTGGCTGAAGATGAAAAATAAGCTGGCTTTCTTTTGAGTTCTGCTCATTCTGCAGAGCTTCCCAGCTCAAAAAGAAAAAAAAAAAAAATAACACCAAACCAAAAAAACAGCAATGCTATACTCCCTCTTGCACAAAGCTGTACATAGACATCTGTTTGTAAGCCTCAATACCAGGCTTATCTTCAGTTCTATAATCACAATGAAGAAGACATGGCTGGAGCTGAGGATAAAACTTTGGCCCACGTCGTATTCATAGTAGCCCAGAAGCAGCAACATTAAGAGCTACAGCCTAGGTCAAAACTGAAGTTAGAAGACCTAGTCCTTTTTTGTAAACATGTTGCTGCCCATTAGCTAAAAGACGTAACAGATCAGCTGGGGCTGTCTCCTTGATTCTGTGTTTTAGACAGCGAGATTCCCTGCACTTGGAGAGATCTCTAGTGAACACCTCAAGCACAGAGCTTCTCACAGTCCTGCTTGGTATAGCTCACTAAAAATGTCATTTCTATTTTGGATATTTGCATAACCTCCTCCTCTTTTTGTTTTTCTGCTGAGAGAGCAAGTGCTATTTGGAGCAAGTGCTCTTTCCGTCTAAAGCAGGAAGAAATGGAGCATTGATGGGTCAGGCAAGCTTACTGCTAATAGAAAGACATATTTCTTGATAGCCATTTTAAGACAGTTGTAATTCTCCTAATTTGTAAGGATTGCAGAGTCTCATCCCACAAAAAAGAAATCCAACAAAAACCATAAAACAAAACAAAAAACCCCCCGCTCTCTCTTTTCCTTTCCTGCCATAACCTCAGTCTCCTTCTCATCCCTTCTGCTGTCAGTTCCCAAAAGCAGGGAGCACAAACAAGAGGAAGTGCCGTGCTGTTCCCCTGCAGTCTCCTACACACAACACCAGCAGTCAAATGCAGTTTCAGGTCAAGCAGCCCTTGCCATGGCTGAAGACAGCGCAGGAACTGAGATGGGGGATGTGCCACAGAACTAGCAGGAGGAAATAAGGAAGGTGGCACTTTTCTGGCCAACGCACAGCATGAAAAGTCACATTCCCCATGTAGGCAAAAACCTGGGACAGCAGCCACCAGTATCAGTGAGTTTGGGAGGTAAGCACAGCAGGAGCAAGGGGAGCATGAAGACCTGCAGAGCTGGCTCTCCAGTCCGCCACCTCACAGAAGGCAGGGCGGCCACCTTCTCCCCAGGGTTGTAGCTCCTTCACCTGTAACATGACCTACCGGGCCCAAAGCCATGGGGTGTCAAGAGTGACCCAATCTACTTCCAGTACTTCAAATTGTCCCACCAACAAAAGTACGCTAATTCAGACAACCAAATAGGGAACGGTACCTGGGTCAAAGAAACCCATCAGTGTTCGTCTACCTGAAAGCCAATCCTCTGAACATACAGACCCGTCTATCTCGGTAAACTAAGCAATCAAAAGAAGAACCATTCTTCTCACCAAACAGGATTTTTTTATTGCTACACATAAACCATACAGCACAATGTCTGTCTTGTCTCACAAGAACTTATAAATATGAATCCATCTGGCTTGCACTGGAGCAAGCAAGTAAGAACAAGGACAGATTCACTTTTTGTGTGGGGGAAAAAAAAAAAGCGGGATGTAAGTGGGAGGGATGTAGGCAAGGGGTACTTGTCAAAACTCGAAAAGAGAAGAGCCAACCTACCTGGGCATTCCCCATTGCTGCAGATCCAGGTGCCACGTCGACAAATGCTAAGAAACATACCATGACAAGTTAGGCAAGAGTACGTTAATTCAGATCTTCTGTTGCAACTTTTTCCCAAATAATTGAAACATGGGCCTCTGTTTCCAGGAAATTAGACTAGTCCCCAACATCCTTTCCATCTCCCATAACCTCATTTCTTAATATATCCATCCCTTCTCACCATCATTTGACAGCAACTGCTGGTAAAAAGAGCTGGAATGGTTGCAAAACACAAGAACTTCTTTTTTCACCCCCTCAAAGTTCAGTGTTTAAAGGACTTTTCAACTACATTCCAGTGATGTGGAATGAGTTTTAAATGCAGTTCTCATGGTATGCCTATTCATACAACAGAATCATAGAGAAAAAAGTTTGAAGGGACCTCCAGAAAAATCTTATGCTACAACTCCCAACTCAAACAAGGGAATTTCAAACCTACATCAGGTGGTTCAGGACCTTGTCCATTTGAGTTTAGAAATCTCCAGGATGAGGTCCCATAGCCTCTCTGGCAGCTGTCCCAGTGCTGCACCACCTCAGGAGGAAGAATTTTTTCTTGTGTCTAAATACAGTTTCCCCGGCTGTAACTTGGGTCTATTGCTTCTTGCTCTTTCACTGTTGGCTTCTGAGAAGAGTTTGGCCCTGCCTTATTTAAAACTCTCCTTTAGGCAGAGAAAGTGCTCTCATTAGCCTTTAAACATATCTATTTCCCTTTGATTCTCCTCACTTCATAAGCTCCCCTGCTATGATCATCTCCAGTGTCCTTCACAAGACTCTGTCAAGTCCGTAAACCTCTCTCTTGCAGTGGTGGTCCAGCACTGACCACACTACTCCAGTCATGGCCTCATGTATTTGTCACAGGAGGTCAATAATCCCTTTGCTTCACCAACCAGCTAGACTTCTGCTAAAGCAGACCTTCATCAGTCTGACAGCGTACTGCTGACATAAGCTCCTCTTACTTAGTTTCCCTTTCTGTGCAAGGCACAAGGAGATAGATTGTCTCTCCTTAAGTGACCTTGGGTGGTGGATTTAGTGCCATCACCCACTAGCACCACTAGTAAATAGTAACTAGATAGTGATTGGGATGGCTGTCTTCCTTGGGTCTGTGGGATAACATGTTGGTCAATCCTAGAATCTCCAAAATCAAGTAAGTTTCTAGATGTGCTAGATTCTTCTTACTCCTTCCATTATCCCAGCCCTTGAAAACCATTTGTGGGGAGTCAGTTTATTGAGGATGGTAAACACAGAGCCATTGGAATGACGTTCTCCGCAGCAGTATCAGATCTGAATAACAGGAAGCATTTTCGAACAATACAGTCTGGCGGCACTGATCTCCCAAGAGCAATAAGGTCAAGCAACGTGGCCAAGCTCAAAGCTGCAGACAGCTCCAGGCAAAAAGACAAAATCCCACTGTCATGGTTGGTTCATATTCTGTGATACATGGCGCAGATAATGAAAAACTTCCGGTTAACAGGGATGATGCACAGACCATCTTTCTTCTGCATATGATGGCCCTAACTGAGTCTTTCTTCTGTGCTCTAATTAGAAACATCTAGGCACAGAGTTGTCTGAACTCCTGCCACAAATACATTCACTCTTGTATATAACCAGATCAGGAATACATTACTCGTTCCCCTTCCTTTCTTTAGACAGTTAGCCTTCCCCTTCAGGCTGGCATTCATGAGTGAAAGAAAAATTGTGAGCCGTGCAGCCGGGAAGATTCATTAGCTTTGTGAGACGTTCCACGGACGTGCCTGAGCTAACTCCTCTTGGAAAGAAACAAGGTTTAGAGGTTAAATAAATGTAGGAAGTCAAAACAAAGACACCACTGCTGACACCAACTACACATGGAAACCTGCCGGTCTGTCTTATCCACAGGAAACAGGTAGTTCTCTACTATTTGAAAGAGTATGACCCCCACATTGTTCTATCAGATCAAATATCCCTTTAAAAGCAGAGCTGATTTTGTCTTTGTGAACAGCTCACTTCTTGGAAGGGGCTGGAATTTCCAATAAGAGAGCAGGTTCTCTGCCAATGAAAGGAAATTATAAAGGGGAGAGAGATTTCTAGAAAGATCATCTACATGGTGTGCAGTACTTATTCTAAAGCAACAGCAGCCACACCAGAGCAATACTGAATTTACCATGAGTTGCAGTCCTGGGAGATGGTGAAGCCAGGAGGATAATGTTTTCCTGAGTGGATGCAGGAGCAGTCGGAACTTTCAATGCAATGTTCTCCCTCAAGGAGCTTCCCCTCTGGACAGATCAGATACACATGCCACACACACAGGGACACAAACATAAATATGATTAGATTTTCTAGTTCTTAGAATCATAGAATGATTTGAGTTGGAAGGGACCTAGTTGAGTTGGAAGGGATCTAGTTTCAGGCGCCCTGCCCTGCGCAGGGACACCTTCCACTAGACCAGGTTGCTCGAAGCCCCATCCTTGAACACTTCCCAAGATGCGGCATCCACAACTTCTCTGGGCAACCTGTTCCAGTGCCTCACCACCCTCATAGTAAAGAATTTCCTTCTTACACCTAACCTAAATCTACCATCTTCTGGTTTAAAGCCATTACCCCTTGTCCTATCACTACATGCCCTTGTAAAAAGTCCCTCTCCAGCTCTTCGTCATATGTTTTGGCAAGACTTCATATCCATTATTATCCAGAGTTAGTCACAGACAGCAATAAGCAAGAACGAGGCTTGCCAAAAAGCCTCACGGGGACTGGTGTCTACTTTCCTTCAAGTGCTGCCTCTCCCTCAGATGTGCTTGAATGGAGCATTTCTGGTGCTCCCAGAAGAGCTCCTTGCTTAGCCAGTCCCCAAGTCAAAAACATACATATTGGAACATAAATGAGTCAAACACAGGGAGCACAATCAACCTTGATCAGAGCTGGTCTAGAAACCTGACTGTTTGAAAAATACATGCACTTTACTGACTGCAGTAAAGGGTGTCTGGACAGGTTCTGTATTTGTTGTAAGAGGACAGAAGAGGAGACAAAGTAGGGAATGAAGGAATAAAGTTGGACAACATAAAACTCTAGCTGATGGGGTCTGAGAGAAACATTACCATGTGGAACCGTGGTTTCTCTTTTCAACATCTGCAGAAGCAAAAAATGAAAGGGCTATCTTCCCAGCTTAAATTCAGTTGCTGAGATTTCCATATTACATAACTATAATTACCTATTCTAAATATAGAGTATTTTATCTTAAAAAGATAAATGGAAGTACAGATGAGTTACAAGCCTTGTCCAAGATTACACTATAAGCCAGTAGTAGAAGCAAGGACAAGCTTCTTTCTCTTAGATCCCTATGTTGGTAGATAGAGGATATTTCTCTGTTCTCAAAAAAGCTGCTGTAGCAAAACATTCTGACTGCTGAAAACCCATCTCCCTCCTCTCTGAAGGACTCCTTCCAATTGATTGCAGAGATTCTGGCCTTTTTCCCTGTCAGCAGCAGTCACCACTGACAGCGAGAGACAGGTAAGTCCCCCTTCTCCCATTCTTGCCATAGGGCTGCCTGGAAAGATCTTTGCTGTTGAGAAAATCCTTCCAGCGAGAGATACTCAAAACAAGATGTGAGCATTTAAGAGCAGTGTGGCTCTCCAGAGAGCACAAGAAAACAAAACATCCACCTTTTTTCCTGGCAACAGTAATTCCATTTACAGCAATTAAAGTCACTGTGTGGTGCATTTAAGGGAAAAAAAAAAAAAAAAAGAAAAAAAATAGACACATTCGTTGAACAGATCCTTTTACTCTTGGAGCACTGGAGGGAAGCTAAGCAAAGGTATAATCCTCATTCTAAATCCCAAATTCCTCTATTAATCTGTGAGATCCTCCTGGCTCGCTATGAAACTCAAATCAAAGTTCTTCCCTGTTGACTGTGCACCAAATAACAGCAACAGTTTTTTTAACTGCTGATTCTTTTTCCTTTTCATGCAGTTCCTTCTATCCATCTGCTTGGTTCCTCATGCAGTACCCTTTCTGTTGAGCTCCTGTTTCTCTGCTCTTCAGTTCCTGTCATAGAATGGTTTGGGTTCGAAGGGACCTTGTAGATCATCTAGTTCACTCTGCCATGGGAAGGGAAATCTTCCACTAGACCAGGTTGCTCAAAGCCCCATTCAGCCTGGCCTTGAAAATTTCCAGGGAGGGGGCATCTACATCTTCTCTTAGATCTAACCTGCAACTACCGCCTTTCAGTTTAAAGCCACTATCCCTTGTCCTATCACTACACGCCCTTGTAAAAAGTCCCTCTTCAGCTCTCTTGTAGGCTCCTTTTAAGTACTGAAAGGCTGCTGTAAGGTCTCCCCACAGCCTTCTCTTCTTCAGGCTGAACAGCCCCAACTCTCTCAGCCTTTCCTCATAGGAGAGGTGCTCCAGCCCTCGGATCATTTTTGTGGCCCTCCTGTGGACCCACTCCCACAGGTCCACGTCCTTCCTGTGCTGAGGGCTCCAGAGCTGGACACAGGATTCCAGGTGGGGTCTCACCAGAGCAGAGGGGCAGAATCACCTCCCTCGACCTGCTGGCCACACCTCCCTTGATGCCACCCAGGATATGGCTGGCCTTCTGGACTGCGAGCACACACTGCCAGGTCATGTTGAGCTTCTCGTCAACCAACATCCCCAAGTCCTTCTCTTCAGGGCTGCTCTCAATCCTTTCTCCACCCAGCCTGTATTTGTGTTTGGGATTGCCCTCACCCAGGTGCAGGACCTTGCACCTTGTCCCCTTAGACTCTTCCTGTGCTGAACTGACCAGTGCAGTTACCAAAGGAAGAACATAGCCAGAGCCCTTGTGCGGCCAGTGGATTCACCTCCTTCACTTTTTCCCAACACTCCCAGGCCTGCAACAATATAATAGCTAGGTCCTTCACAACAAAATCAGCTCCTGTGCCTAGTTAGATCACCTGCCACCCTTCATGTGCACCCACCCCGGTCCTGCCACAGAGTAACAGCACTGAACCTCCAGTAAGTAAGAGACTGGCAGCTAAATGGGAAACCACTAAGCTCTGAATGACTGTGAATATTTCAGAATGCAGTTAACAACCCCTCAAACAAGGCTGACATTGTCATCACTGCTTTGTTTTGGAAACCAAATTATGTTTTCAGTAAACTTCCGTCACACTTGGTATCTTGTACAGGAGGACAGTAAATACCTCTATGCATTCGTACTAAGTCCAGATTTGAAGGGTGAAAGGCAGAGATGGTCCTATCAAAAACAAATAAACCACAAAAAAAAAATCAAACCAAACAAAAAAAAAATCTAGAAATGAGAGCATATGGAGCTTTGACACCAGGAATAAAACTTTCCTCCTGTACTTGTCTTAAGTACAAAAGACAGAGAAGGAAGACTGTGAAAAAGCCCCAAAAGTGGTGGTGGGCAGCCCCCTTTAAGCCAATCAAATCTCCTGTGTGAATGATTCAATAATAAGTGAAATCATTCATCTACATTCATGAAGATCTTTGGAATGACAGTGCAAGCTCTAAGTATACTGTTTTTCTGTAAGAAACTCCTTCAGTATATTCTCTGTTCTTCCTTCCTCTAACTGGATGCTTCTAACGAAAAGCAATCCAGAAGGAATCTAGGATATGTCAATGGTAAGCAGTCCCCCACTACAAAAGAAAGGCAATACTAGAGTATTAGATGGTGCTGATTTTCACAAGCTGGATCTATAAAATAGCCCTTTCATGGTGTGTGCATACAGGCAGTATAGAAACTGGTTTATTCTAGTGCATGGTCCCAGAAAAAAAGAAGCGTTTCTGATTTTGCAAAAATCTAAGGGAAGACACAGTTTTCCTTCTTCTAATGAAACAGGTAGCATCACTGCCAAACATTTCTCTGTAAATAACCCAGTAAATAAATTACCAGGGCAGCTGCAGCCATCAACACATTGTCCATGACACACTTCATTGATATTCAGGCTCTGGCAGGTTTTGACACAAGGGGATACACATTCCTTATACTCCATGCCAACTGGACATCTTGGCCCTGAAACAATTAAAAGAAATTAGAAATGCAAATTTCTCAATAATTCTTAAATAAATAAAACCCTTAACTATCAAAGGCTGAACCACAGAGATACCAAAAAGGTCATATCCTCTTCAGTCAATGATTTCTTTTTCAGCAGCAGAACGTTTTAAGAAATACTTGATCTTCAGTTTGCTGCAACATCATCACCTGGCAGGTTGTGTCGTAAATACTCAGAGGTTAAACCAAATTTCGTTTCTAATAAATTTAGTCTTAATAACTGAAAACCAAACTCATCAAGAACAATCAAACACGGGGAGAAGTTTTGCAATAATATCCAAGTAATTTGGATAGACAAGCATGTTCTGTACCTTTAAGCTAAGCAGTTACTCCACTCATGTATGAAATTACACTGTTTCGTGTTTCCAGAGAGAACTGGGAGACAGTTAAAACTCTGGAATCCCATCCTTTTTCTTCCAGAGAACTGCCAGCACAGGATAACACCCATGCTGTGGTTTCTTCACCCCTGTCACTATCTAGGCTAGGCCGTTATGCAAGCACATGCTACAGCCATTCCTTCGTTTTGATGCATCGACATGCCCCGCAAGACAGCGTGGGCATGGAGTGGGAAGAAAAGATTGGAGCCTGCCCTTTCCCAGTAAATCCTCTGTTGAAGGAGGTGGGAGGGTAACGAAGGAGCAGTCTCGCTCTCCTTGGCTCCAGGGCTTGGGCACCAGCTCGCACCGGTACAGCGAGCCCAGCGCTAGAGCCCTTCCAACACGGCAGAGCGTTTCATGCCTCCAATAGAACCAGCACCATCATCTGCTGAGAAAGCGTCAAGCACAGACGAAGGGTGATGGAAAATCAAGCTCCTGCTGTGGCAGCAGGCCACCTCTCTTTTTCCTGACTCAGAAAAACGTGATTTGTGAAGTCAAGGGTTAGAAATGAGCTTTAAAACTCCTGGGAATGGAGAGGGGTTAATTTCACTCACGGCTTTAGCTAGATATATCGACAGCTCTAGCAAAAATGGGTTCTCTGGCTTGCACTCTGAGCAAGGAGACAAGTTTTCACCAGTTCCCTTTTATGTTCCAATAAAAAGGTAACAAATTACTGCGAGAAATAACACTCTCCTCTGGTATACAATCCCTTGAACAAGTGATTAGCAATATCTTACGGCCCTAACTATAATCTGCAGGCACAGTTTTCTTCAGTGGTGGCCAATGGCAGAACATCTTTACCAGAGAATAAAGTGTTGTCAGTACAAATCAGTCAAGTTACCCCACGAAATCAGTTTACATCAACAGCCTGAGTAAATTGTCCTTCTTGTGTAATGTAGAAAGCACAAAAAAATCATTGAGAATATGATACTAGAGGATTGATTTTTTTTTTTATCATTATTCATTTGTGTGCTTATGCTTTCAACCACAGTACTCCAGTGGAGGTATAGGTGTATATCAATGCTGGGTGCAAACATGACCTTTCCTCTGTAAAGGCAATCCATCCCAGTCAATCTATGCACTTCCTCATTGCAAAATCTTAGCAGAGATGCAAACAGGACCTCTGACCTCAGCAAAACTGGGCTAATAAAGGCACCACTTCAAGATGCAATCAGTGTCTCTAACCTAGACAAAATTTGGCTTAAAAAAGGCAACATCTCATTTTCCATATAATTGTTTCAAGCAAATAAAGAATGAAACAATTGTCTTTACGAAAAAAATCGTTAAGGAGAACCTTCCACAAGGATGCTGACTGACAAGTACAGGCTAGGCAACATCACACATCTGGACCATACATGAAATAGCTCCTAAACATCCTAGTCTATACCTCTGTGTATCAAATAGGCCTTCATTGACTTTGTATACCATGGTGGGATCTGTAGCAGCTCAGGATCTTCTTCATATATGGTTCAAAAAATCCTGTCTTAGGAACAACAACTTCGAGAAAAAGGTGAGTGATGGAGAGCTGAAAAGGGGAGTGAGCAAAGGCATTTCAGATAAATGGAAGCGACAGGCACTTCAGAATTTACCCTGTCATGCCTGAATCAACCAGAATCAATATCCTAGAAAAACACCAGTTGCTTTTAGCTGCAGCACATAAATCTGCAAGACAGGCATGATCTCATTTGGGAGAAGCAGCCCAGGAATAACCTGTCAGCTTACTGCATGAGCTCTCTTCAGGCCATCCGTCCAAAATCACTCCTTCATGTGCGCAGCTTCTGGCATAATCAAGGAACACCGAGCAGTGACAGTCCATGCCCTGGGTACAGGCACAGATGTCTCCTTCACAGCGATCAATGTATGGCTCTGGATCAACTCGATGGTGGCACCGGGAGAAGGTCAGAGATGTTCTTAGCAGCTGGCAGGTTTCCATGACACCCTGTATGACAAGTGAGGAGCAAAGGTAGAACGGGAGAAAAAGGGACAAAATGAGTTACTACAGTCTCAGAAAGAAGGGAGGAAAAAAACCCAACTTGTCCAAACACATCGTCACCACTGTTGATAAATAACATGATGGTTATTATTTAACACCACCATGTAGTTAAATAACATCATAGTCAAGAGCTAGTAGTGAGCTACATCCATTTATTCACCACACCTCTGTATACACAGAGGTACATTAATATACTGATTATTATAAAATAGAGTGTCATATAAGGGATATTTCACACAGAAACATGTCAGTCAATCAGTCAGCAAATGGAGGGAAGCAAAGAACTTCTTTCTACCCAGCGAAGAACCAGATGGTGTCTGGAGTACCAGGAAGACACCCACAGCAAGGGAGAGGAACCTGCAACTGAGGTACTTAGGAAGAAAAACGAGCAGAGCATCTTTTGGATAATGAAGGAACAAAATAAGTTTCAGGCTGAAAGATCAAGTCTGACTGGAATCCGAGGAATTCAATTTGTTTCCCACTTTTGGCCACATGTTCCCGTGGCTCCTGCTGGCTTGTCTGATGCACAACAGGTCAATTTAACTCTGATAAATGGCAGAAAAATAACCCAGGGAAGAAGAGCAGTTTGTTCAGCTCTTCCTGTGAGTTAAATCAGCATGGTGACAGCTAGTGTAAGGAGAGGACTGCACAGTGAGATGGAGGGGGGATGGTACCAAGACATCTGCTTTCAGATGGCAGCAAGATAAGATGAAACTTAGCTGTACATGAAACAAAACCTAAGGAAAACTTAGTTTATGGCTGAATCCTCCAAGGGACCCTCCCAAACAGACTTTCTGTTATGTGTGCATTATGTCACAGCTCAGTAGGTCTGAGGTCCTCTACGAAACTTTCTGAAAGGATCACACTGAGTTTAGATAAATGGAAAAATTATTTTCTGACAAAACCCTCGCATAAATCATTGAAGCATAACTTTCTTCTACTTATTTGTCAGTGTTTTATACATGCAGATGTACCCATGCTGTATATTTTAGGTGTTAGACACAGTGGTTAGGGGTGGGGCACGTTCTTCAGAGTAGTTCACAGTAAGGAGCACTGCTCCTGAATACCTTCACAGGTACCTGAGGTGACAGCACATACATGTTGCTGTGGAAAAAAAAAAAAAAAGAAAAAGAAAAAAACAACACCAAATAACAGAGAAAAAAAAAGTCATGTTTTCTTTTTTGGGGAGATGAAAAATGGAAAAATGGGGAGCAAAAAAACCCACAGAGTTCAGCAGAGATCTAGATGTCTTCCCTGAATGGCAGATGGTATACCTGTACAGGAAAACTGCAGAGTAGAATGGACTTTTTTTTTTTGCTAAAGGGTGTTTTGTCCAGGTGATCATCTAAAGCTAGCACCAGTCTCAACAGAGAGAGAACTTCTTGCTTATGAAAACAAAGCAACCAGAAATGTCTGGCCCATTGGGAATAAATTTAGAGTTTAGCAAAGTGCTCAGTGAACAACCGCATACACAGAGGTTTTGAGCTTTCTGAGAAAGGCCTCAGGGAAACACAGAATCACAGAATGGTAGGGGTTGGAAGGGACCTCTGTGGGTCATCTAGTCCAACCCTCCTGCCGAGGCAAGGTCAATGCTAACTGAGCGCCATTAGAGAGCTGAACGTGATTGTCCTCCAGAAAATCAGCTCCAGCCTGGAATAATTCTGATGCCCAGACAGCAGCCACCATGCTGAACCAGCTGGACAAAAAGACTAGAAGGAAGGGAGCAGGAACTGCATAAATGGTGGTTGGTGTTTCTCTGAGACTACACAGAAGTACGGAAAGCTGAAAAAGTGCCCTAAGGGTGGAAGTAACAACAACAGAAGCAGCCAAAAAGGCTATTAAAGCAGTGCTTCAAGATGAAGCCGATATAAGCAAAAGTGAGCTCAGAGACATTCAGAGGATGAACAGTGCAGCAACTCCTGGATCAAAACCTTGATCCAGACACCATCAAACGCAATAGAAAATCAGCATATGGAATAAGCCCACTTAGGGGCTGTGTTAATAAGTTTTCTTAATAAGGTAATGGCCTTGCTAAACAGGTAATACAACTCATCTGTTATGTTGCAATAGAACTCAGACTCTGTACAGTCCATTAAACAGTAAAACTAGTAGAAAATCTTTTACGACCATGTTTATTGCATATGAGTAAATGTCAGACATGAAAGTGAATTTAAAAACAAAGACGATTCCACACACACACAAAAATTAACCCCCGTTTTTTTTTTCCTGTCATGTTCTTTGGTCTTGGTCGTGTTCAATAACAACACACCTAACGACTGAGCTCTAGCTGATTATCAAAAAACCAAGTGATATATGTTAGAAAGCAACAAACAGATCATTTTCTCTACGTAAAGGTCTTCCTGCCATTCAAATTGCTTCAGATTTTCCAGTGAATTTATACAACAAATGATAGCTGAAATTTTCCCATCTTTTAGATGTATCTCAATTATTGTGATGAATTAACAAACATAAGCTGAAATATATATCTATCCAAATAGATACAAAACAAACAAAAAAAAAAAATCACCTTGAGGGTGGTCAAAGACAGGAATAAGTGTTCAGAGAGGCTGTGGAACCAGAGAGATACTCAAAACATGAGGGAACAAGGACCTGATCAACCTGATCTAGGATGGCCCTGTTGCAAGCAGGGGGTTGAACTAGATGGCCTGCAATGGTCCCTTCCAACTTAAACCATTCTGCAAATTATTTTTGTTTTCTCTCCTTTCTGTAAAGCTTAATGGTCAGGCTGAACTAAGAGAGGTCCTTGTTCTTTAGTTCAGAGGACAATGCACATATGTGCTGAGCACCAGATACCGGCAGCCTCACCCACTTGTTGTGGCGTTCCTGCTCATGGAGCAACAGTCCTGGAAGCGGCTCCACAAAGACTACAAAACCTCTAAAACCAACAGACCTGGGAACGAAGCCTCAAGCTGAAACAGTGCTTAGAGTACAGATGGCTGTAAGATTTAAACCAGCAGAACTTACTGCAGTATCCGAAACCCAGCTGAAGGTCTTGAAACTTCTCCCTGGACTTCTGCATGAGTTCTATTTTAAGTGTTTCTTTAAACGGGTTGGCGGTGTCCTGGCACTGCCAACCCTTAGCGACCGCAAACTTGCTGACCTTCTCTCTGCCCCAGTCCCACCACACAGCCGTAGGTGGAATTTTGTACATTCCTCCAATTTCTGTGGCGTTGCCTTCTGCTTCTGCATGAACTGCCCTTATCTATTGCTTACCAATTGCCAGTAAAGAGATATAACCTAAAAAACAACAGAAGAAAGCAAACACACCCTCTTCTTCCCTTGAATTTAAACCCAATGTACACAGATACCCAGAAGTGTTTCTCCAGATCATTCAGGAAGGGTATATTTTGGTGCCATAATTGGGTATAGTTTTTCAGAATACATCTTCACTCACCGAATGGAGAACAATTTATCCTAACATCTTTGCAAGCAAAAAGCACCCAAAGCCAGCATATTTAGCACACCAAATGCTGGCTGTATGTTTGAACAAACATAATAACAAGTGACAAAAGTCATTTCATGCGAATGCTGATTCAGCTAACCTGTATATTTCAGGAGCAGAAAAATGAGATTTTAGATATTGTGAGCCTCATTTTCACCCCTAAAATATATTTGCTGGACCTGTTTGCAACCCCTATCATCACAAATTATGGTCCAAAACTTGAAAACATCACCAACTTGCTTTCAGATCTGGGGATAAATGCTATGTCTTTATTGCATATGAAAGTAGTCCATGGGATATCAGTGGGACTTTTTCTTACTAATCACAGCAAAAGCTGAATTTCAGCAAAAGCAGAAATTAATTGAATTCTAATTTCAGTCATTTTCACATCTAACATGTTATAGGTATAGTTTCTGAGTAAGCAAGAAAAAAACAAAGAATACAGTGAACTGTGGCATCCATGCATCGTTTCTATTAGAGGTGGAATCTAGAAAATAAAGCTAACATCTAAGAATGCATAAATCAATTGTAACGCTTTAAAACGTGTATTTTTGTTTTCAAGGCTACCTCATTACCACAGTTACCCACATCACTCCGTTTTATACTTCAAGATCCATGTCACCTTCGCTGTTAGTCATCTGCAAGGCTATTAGAATGCAATATTTCATTGAACAGGCAGCCTAAATCACCACATCCGAGTGGTGAAAAAACGGATCAGGCAAGGCAGAGAAGCGCTTTCTCTCTGGTAACTATTTAAACAGCAGCTGGAGAGGGCAGGGCACGGTGGGGAGGTGGTAGCTCCCTCCCTCCGATGCTACCCAGTTTGGCATGCTCTCTGGATCACAAGGTAAGGCAGCTCCACCGTGCAGATGCCAAGCTGCCTCCAGCCCTAGGAGGGAAACAGATTTATCTGAGAAGAAACCGTATCTGCAGCCAGAGCAGTAGTCAAACACACGTAAGTGTGTACATGTTTTTGAGGTGGAGGGCAGGGAGAGGCCCAGAGCAACAGCAGGGTAAGAGCGTGAGCTGGCTGAAGACCGTCAGCTGATGCATGGAGCCATTAATCAAGATGAGAGCTCTTGCTTATTAAAGAACACCAAATTGTCCACCTTTTCTATGATTTGAAGACAAGAGAGCAACAGGGCTTTCTGGCTTTGCTGCACCTTGCCCAGGATCTTGCATTTCCAAGGATGCTGTTGTGGTGGGGGGGGCAGCGAGGGCGAAGAAAACCACAGATCTACCCCGAGTGGGGAGACGGGGGCGGGAGGAGAGCACTGAGCTGAAGCTGTTGTTGTCCCCACCTAGCAGCTGATCGCCTGGCAGGGAGGGAGGCTGGGAGATGGAGGAGATTTACATTCCTGAAGCTGAAGCAAGCAAACAAAGCACGCTATTAAAGAGCCCTACATTCTTCAGCAGGCACTCATTTGACCAGACTTCTATTAATAGCACTGTGTTTATTCTTGCATAGTGAATAAATTAAGCCGATGTTAAATGCTGTGAGCTCACGAACTCACACGAGAGAGACGATAATTTCATCCAGTTTGCGGGAGAGCAAACTTTATCCAACAAAGCATCAATATTTAACATGATCTGTATAACACTCGCATTAGTTGCAGTCTACCCATCAGACAGGATTTCGCCCTGCACGCCACTCCCTGGCCTCAGCTGCAACGTTGACATTTTCTAAACATGAAACTTGCCTGAGTAGATGGAATTCTGGCAGCCACAACCAGTCACAAGAACTAGCCCTGTTCTAGAGCTGTGACTGGGTTTAAAACGAACTCCTCTCCCTCAGAGGACATCTCAGCCAGGTTGAAAGCCCTCATGCTTTGGTTACACCCTTGGCACCACGTACCATTACTCAAGTCAGATGTTGAATCAGTCCCACCCCTGACAGAAACACCCCACGCACACCAGCTCAGCTCAAACAAGAAACGTAGGCTGGAGATTTCCAACCTGAAATCTCTGCTGTGTTTCCTCAGCCAAGTCTGCAGGCTGCGAGGCTGAAGCTACAGTGCTAAGGGGCATGAGCATGCTTCACTGAATATCAGAACTTGTCTAATAAAAGCATCCCCAACCAAAAGCTTAGCGGAAGCATAAATAGTCAGAAAACTGCAAGCTTGTCCGAGCCTTAGTTAGCTTTTTCCAGGCAACTAGGAAATCAGCACTTGAAGTATCTGTAGAGCAGGTATGGTCTGGGAAGTGCTACTACTCTTTGGAAATCATCTGAGCCTGGTTTAACAAGTGTCAGTCTACAGGACTTGCATTGCAAGAAACTGGCAGCTAAATTTTGGCCTCAGTTACTCTGGCCTAAATCTAAACTTGGCAACCACCAGATCATTCCAATTTGCAACAGAGTACACGAGATCAGACGCCCACCCTCAACGGATGAAGGCTCAGTTCACCATCACAGGTATAAGCTGTAACACCACGTGCAGTCAGTACCTATTCCTCCTGCTTTCCTCCCTGAGCCGGTGCCCATCCTCATGTGCCCGCCCTGTGTCTAAGGGAAACCAGGAATATGTTTACACTTGTAAAAGAGGAGAAGAAAAAGGTTGATGCAGCAAAGGAGGTCACAGAGCTGGGTGAGACAAGCAGTTCTGCGTTTCCTCAACAAATCAGAGCTATGATCTATACGCACAGCTGAAGGATCCTCGTCCTCCTGGGAAGGGAAATTGCCTGGTGGCACAGGGCCTTTGCAACATCTACAGACAACAGCTCCTCTGTCAAAAATTGTGGGAATCGGCTGGGCCGCGGGTGGCCTTAACAGTCTTGATGGAACAGAGCCATATCTATGATCTAATTATTTTGTACACCTGTGGCTGAAAAACAGGAGGAAAGGAACGAAAAAACAGGATGGGAAAATCCAACTCTTCGATAAGCATGAAGGTCGTGTGAATGGACACACGATGACCAATCAGAAGAATACCAAAATACTACATACCAAAAGACCGTCACCAATGAGACTCTGGGGGTGAGGGACAGGGGATATAAAAATGTTATAATTAACCATTACAGTGCTTCTGCTTCTGCTTGCTTTTGCTCGCTTTGTAACTGCCGTAACTTTGTGGTGTGCTGCCACAAAAAATAGCCTGGCTGAAGCATCTCCCCACTGTGGTGACTCCCAGGTACGTGAACTGCCACACATTCACAAACACTGTTGCGGTGATGGTGCCCACAAAGGCTTCAGAACTCATTTTTCCCTGCTGGCAAAATCAGAGAGGGAATTAACTACCTTTTTCTACAGACACCACTGAAACCCATCTTTCCCACGCAATACCAAAGTTCCTTCGGCAGCAGCTCACACTTTCGGCTCAAATGAGCTGTTAATTTGTTTATCTATTTGATGCTTGTGTGTTGGGTTTGGGAGTTTTGGGGTGGAGAGGAAGAGGGGAGCATGTATCTATAACAGTTTTAGAAAGAATTGCAACAGGCAGGGTGCAGTAGCAGAGAAAAATTTCACTCACTAAGTAGTGAGTAAACTGTTCCTGTCCCAACACCATATGTACACAAGACCCGGGTCATAACGTGCAGCCTCCAAGGTCACTTCCCCACCCCACCCAGCAGAGCCCAGTGCAGAAATCCTGCTGCTACCACCAGCCAGAGTCCACAGGGAGGGCTGGAAGTCACCAGCTCAGGACCTGCGGGCACGCAGCTGCACCCTGCGCCCAGCCCCACGCCGGCTCCCAGTGAGGCCGGGAGCACCCGCGGACAGCACAGGCGGGCGCTGTGGATGGGTCACCTCACCTTCTGCCGCACCTGAACCCACTGTACCGCAGCGGGGACCTGCACAAGGCCACCACCAGCCCCGTGGTTCACTCCCACCAGGCTGGACGAGGAGCCGCATGCCTTTGTCCAGTGCAGCAGCAAGGTCAGTGCCCAGTAAGCTATCTCAGGCCACACTGCACCTCAGACACCCCAAAGAGGTATCTCCCACACCTCACATCCTACCCTCTGGCTGAGGGGGGACCACGTTAGGCACAGACACGGATTCAAGGAAGCATTTGTGTTCTTCTGCCAAAGGGCAGGCGAGCTGCCTTCAGGTAGGGGAGGACTGAAACCAGAACTGCATCGTGCGGCACCAACCTTCTCTGCGACATCAGATGAAATGTTGCAGGTGTTGCTTGGACTCTGCACTCTCTTGCACCGCTTGTTTTCACTGTGCAAAGCCCAGGAGTTCGCAAAATCATAACTGTTTCCCACAAGGGTCCCTGTGAACGAAGAGGAGGAGAAGCCCATGGCTGTTTAGGCGTTTGAGAAACAAGTGGTCATTACTGGCTGCTATCAATGCAAAAGTCTGCTTAAAACTGTTTTTAAAAACAAAAATTATCATGTTAAATGAATTTCTATTCCAGATGGATTGACTGTAGAAACGCCTCTTCCAGTGATCCAGACTGACTGCTACAGAGGACCTCTCTGAGCTCAAGGACAGATCAGCTAAAGCCTGCAGAAGGCAGCTCCCAGCTCTTCTCACACCTGCATGGACATGGCAGGACTTGCTTGCTGGTCAGCTATAATCTGCAGAAGCCCAAGCATGCCTACACATTCTCCTACCATTTGAGAGTTGTCAATAAAACACAAGGCATATTAGAGAGTCAAACAACATGAAGATGTTCTTCCCAGTCGATGAAAGTATTAGCATTCCTGATCCCAGCTAGCCTTGATTTTCTCCTTCTAACTGAAACTAAATCTTGCATACAAAGAAACTTAACGTACACCACCATTGCTTGGGCCCATGATCTTACTGCGTAAACTGTCCTGAAACATGCACCTCTGTCCTATTACAAGGAGTTCCTCACTCAGGCTTGGCAAGATTTGCACCCACTTTGCAGCAAAAAGCAAAACTGAAGGAGTTAATCTATAAGGGTGCTGCTTCCTGGGAGACGCAAGCCACCTCTCTGCTTCTCTTGCTCCATCCTTCTGAGAAGGGGGATCCTCCCAGAAAGGGAATGTTCCCTCCTCCTCCTCCTCTTGCCTCCCATGGCCTGGATGATTTGAGGACTACTTCTACTTCCTTCTGTGGGCACCTGCTACAAAACAGTTCATTTCATGACTTTCTCTCAGTTCTGTAACATTAAAACCCTGTTGTGCTGCACGTCAGAATACCAGTTGCCACTGCTAATGCACTCCCAAGATCTTATGCAAAGCATGCATTGAAACATGACCTGACTGTATCTAGAAAACAAAAGAAATGCTTTCCAAACATATCTATATAATATTTTAATATTTTGTAATATATCATTATATACATATCATTAAAATTTCATTGAGCTACCTGCTGTAAATTAAGTACAAACACACAGAATATACCGAACACTAAAACTGTTCCTAAACTAAAGAGCAGTCATGAAAACTTCACTGACAATGTTAAGGCAGATATAATAAAGCCAGTAGCATTTAGTAGACTTTTTTTTTGTAAACTAGAAATTAGAGACTTACGAATGTAGCACAGGTTAGGCCCACAGCAGATGTCAAAAAAGGAAGACTCCGAGGAAAGGATGACAGGGAAAGGTGGTAAAAGGCATGAAAACTTCATCTATGCAGCCAGAACTCAGCACAGGAAAAGAAAAAAAAACAGCAACAACAAAAACACAACCCTTTAGCTTGCCACAGATTGTAAAGATCAGAGTAACAATGACATCTAGTCTGATGAGAAGCAAGGCGCCAAATTAAATACATTCCCTTTTATTTGCACTAACACAGCCTCACACTAACCATTACATACCACAGCAGATGGGCTCCGCTCTGAAGCGGTGTTCCTCCAGCTCTGGATGCATTTCCATGCTGAGCTCCCCACCAGCAGGTACCACCAGCTCCTCATTTACCCATAATTAAGATTTGAAGGTTGGGACAGCTGTTGGCCCTGAAATGCTGGTCACCTGTTTTTGCATTTCTCCCCTTCCACTAGATTTTTTCTTCTGTGGTGCTTGTAAATTTATATCTCTTAGGTAGTTCTTTTATGCAACATTTATAGTACAAAATCTTAATTCCCCTGCTCTATTCTATGATTCATACTTTCAAGCAAGACTTTTTCAAAATAAGTAATTTCAAAACTTTTGTGGATTGTTTGGGGTTTTTTTTGGAACCTGCTCTTCAAACCTTCTTGTTGCAAGCCCCTGTCTCTCTATTAGCAGACCATTTCACAGGCACAAGGGATTTGTCAACAGCTTGCCAGAGCAGTTCTTCCTCCTTGGAAAGTACTGGGGGCCCAAAAACTGAGCTACCAGCAGTTTGCAGCTGGCTAGACTTGATCAATTGGGGTTTGCTCAATAGTTCAAGGTCCTGACCCAGGTAAGTCCCCTCAACACATGACAGCAAAAATCTAAGATAATAATGAACAAAGCGAGATAGCTGACAGTGTATCTTTCCTGTGATTTGCCCAGTGTAGCCTTAAGTGACCTATGGCAACAGATAAAGGCCTGGAGAGGCACTGTGACTTTAAAATGAGAATGCTGCAAGACTGCATGTAATTTTTTTTGCCAGCCTGCTTTTCCCCCAGAAGATTTGTCCTCAATGCTAAACAGCACAGTCACTGAAGACGCACAGCATCTCACTGAATATCATTAGTTATTACTTCCAACAACACAAATTCAATAGAACATGTATTTTCAGGGTACTCGTATTTTCATTGAATGAGCAGCTTTGCAAACGCACAGTAAGATGCAATTCATACTCCTGGAAAGGTGAAAAGCAGCTGGACATGAAGGTTTCACTGACCCCCAGAAGAGCACTAATGTGGGGGCCACCGAGCTGCTTAATAATTTGGGGTCATGGGGATAAGTTTTTTCTGCAGAGCGGAACTTTGGAGAGGACTCTTCAACCCATGCTCTGCGCTACACACCCTGTCAATCAGTGTGGTGATTCTCAAGTATTTCACCTACTCGATGAGGCTCCGGGAAGAAAAGCAGGGAGGGAGAATTATCTCCAGCACATCTGACTGCTCCGGGTGGAGGGAAGAGGGAAGAGGAGCTGCCACCACCAGTGCCTTTCACCCAACACCTCCATCTCCTTCTGCGGAAGGACTCAGTAAGGTAGGAAAGGTGGTGGAAGGCACAACACAACAAAAACAGCCTAAAAAAAACCTGGGGTTCCTTAAGTGTGCAGATGATACTACTAAGAGAGCAGCCTGGCAGCTCAGCTGTTGACTCCAGCACTGCACACCCACCACGCAGCGACTGCCCTCCTCTCCCACACAGCACATTCTGTTTTTCCTCCTTCTCTAAGCAGCCAAGACACTGGAGAAACAACTCCTAGCCAGGGCTCGTCAGAGCCGGACACCTAGCAACCCTCCGGAGAGCCCGGGTGGGATTTTTGCTAAAACATTGGTTTTGTCTAAGTCTTGCAGGAAGCACGCTGAAAATAGATGCTTTCACAAAAGGTAATGAAATCAAAGCTGGATGCAGGACAAGTGCTTGAAGAACTGGTGCCTGATGTAGACCACAGCACGGACTGGTACCAGCGTGTGAACAGGCTGTTCAACAGCCCAGACACCCAGGCAGCTCGCCAGCATGCAGCCTCCTTTGAAGATCCAAGATGCGTTCAGGAGGTTAAAGCACAACCCAAATCTCACCTTCTCCCCGTGTCCCAGAAACACCCCGCTACTTCGATGACCCTGCCAAGGTCCTCTAGGAGAGGGCCACCCACCTACCATCTGAGCAGCAGGCAGGGCCTCCAGGGCCCTTCTGTTGGACTATGACTGCAGTGCTCTAATTGCTGCCCTCATGTCTCTATCTCTTTGGAGACAAATAAAAACAAAGCAAAACAAAACCAAACAAATCAAAACCACACATCAAACTGACATGATCTGGGCAAGACTTCCACCCTGCTCCCCTTTTTTTGGTCAGAACAGTTGCTTTCGCTTATCTGATTTTCAGATAGATGAAGTCCACTCTTGACGGAAAAATCAGTGTTTACTATGATATCTAGGTCTTAGCATCACGAGGTCCTTTTGAAGTGTGAAACCGGTATGCTGCTTGTCTACTTTAAGACTGATCTTCACGCAAGGCAAAACGTTGGCAATAACCACCTTGTGCTCAAGGCGCCTATCACAACAATATCACTGTGAGACAGCTCAAAAATAAGAGTACCAGGCAAAGACTGAGGCTGCAGGCACACAAATAAGCTCCATGAGCTTGCACTGCAGCCTCTCACACTGGGGAGAAATGACCCTACGCTTTCTGCAAGGTGAGAGCATGCCCTTCAGCCACTAACACCCTGCAAGGCTGTGGGGTTTTGGCCGCTTGCTCATGTTTGCATGCCCTGAGGAGATATCAGGATCAAGTGGTCCGTGTTGTGTCAGATTTCCTCTACAGATTTATGCAAGTCATCTCTTCTGGCCTGTGCTTTGGATGCCCAGTTGTAAAATGCTCATTACAATGATCATGAGATGCTCAAACGCCAGGGGCTGAAGGCTGCCAAATAGATACCTGAGCATCTAGAAAGGACTCAACTTCATGTTGCTGATATCAGCAAAGACTGGCAACGAGTTAGAAGTGTATGATGACATTGGAAAGAAGAGCCTGTTCAATTACCAAGTCTTGGAAGCATTCACAGGATGGCTATAAAGAACCAGAGCCCAGCTGGCAAGAAAAAGTAGAGGAGAAATTAACTCCTTCATTAGGATCTAAGGGAAAAACAAACAACCAAAAAAACCAAACAAAAAACTCCGGAAAGCTTCTGAGAACTTTCTTTTTATATTTTAGTTCTGCTTAGAGTGTGAGAACAAACTCTCAAGGGGCAGCTGGCTTGTTTTTACTGACACATCCGACAAACAAGCAACCATGTACGACAGAATCAATTTTGTTTGTAAGTCTCGACAGGACATGAGCACTTCTCCGCAGGATGAACTGGTTTAGTAACCAACTATGTCAAAGAGCGTGACTCAGCCCCCCATCCCCTTTCTGAATGACAATGTGTGACTGTAACTCTGAAACCTACTGTGAGATTTTGTTTGGGGTTTTTTTTTGAGGTTCAAGAGCTACGGCCTAAGGCCACTACCTTCAAAGCTGGGTCCTACTAGTGTCAATTTGCTAGGGGTAGGAAAGGAAAGGTGGTGGAAGCTTGAGGACATAGCTTGAGTCACATCACTTAGACCTCCAGGAGCTCAATAATTGAGCACCAGAAGTGTACACAGAAGCAACATGCATTATCCTTTCATCAGACTATCAATTTTCAGTTTCCACACCAAAACACAGTGAGGAGTCATGGGTGCCATGAAAGTAGCACATGACTGGATAGATTATAGAACATGAGTATAAATATATCAAGACAAAAGAAAAACAATTGCACACTGTTCATTAAGCTTAAACACCCCTTCCTTCACGCCTCCTTTATTTACTTGCTGTAAGCAGTAATGTCCAGTATGCACTTTCTTAGGAGCAAACCAAACTAACCCTCTGTGCTATTAAACCACAATTTATTTTTTTTTCTAAAATACAGAAAAATTGTGTTGTCTTGTTTTCAACATAAACATTTACGTTTTGTTGAAACGAGTCCAAAACGCGTGATGCTACACGAAAGTCAGCATTTATGGGCTAGATTGTACCCATGACAACTCCGACTTCTGCACAAATTTGGGATCTGGTCCTCCGGTGCCAAAAAGAAGCCCTAGAAATGGGCCATCAAATCACACGAGTTTCCTCCTATGCAGGCAGATATGAAGATTATATTAAAGTACTGCATTAGCTTCTAAACTGTATGAGCTACAGTCTGTGAGAGACAGAAGAAAACATTTCAGCTGCAGATCTCTTTCCATCACAGTGGTTCTAATACGCTCCCCTCCTACCAGGCAAGGACACCAGGTTACCATTTCAGCCCAAATCAAAGCAGTTTAAAGTCTAGCACACCTTGAGGTGCCTGCCCAGCCTTCATAAAACCCGAAGGAAGGTTTAACACATCTCAGCTACCTGACAAGCTCATGGGCTATAGCGCAATACCTGATGCATAACTTCTAGCATCATCGCTCTTCCTTTGCCTCTGGCATTCACAACTGCATAGTGCTCCCTGGGGGTTTCCAGAGGAGAGCCCATCTTCTTGGCAACATTAGATCATTGTCTTTTTCCTTTGTGCACTGTGCTTCCATTGCACATTATTATTCTGAATTTCAAAGATCTTATTGTATTTATTATCAATACATATCCAGTCCAGAAATATATCTAACGGATTAGAACCGAGGACCCAATCTGATAAATCAAAATATGCCCAGATTTTAACGGGAAGCAACGGACACAGCAGCAGGAGAGTTCAGTCTGCCGGCAGCCTTAAGGTAACCCATCAGTGCTCTCAGATCGCTCCGTTCTTACACCGAGCTCACACCCTGGGTTGGGCTGACCTTTGAGACATAATCAGGCTAAAATGAGAGCAAATAAAAACTGCAGCGGAAAGAAAAGCGTAAACTGCTTCACAGGCTACCAATAGTCTGCCTAGATCTTTCGTTTAAAGAATATACCTCTCCCAGGTGTTTGTGTTGCCCCTCACCTGGAAGTTAGCTTAAATAATTTAAAAAAATAAAAAGTCTGAATTACTCAAAAGCTGGTTTTACTTGGAGCAAGTTAAGAAATGCTTGTACAGGCCACCTCACCAGCAGAGCTGCCAAGGAGACAAACTGCATGTGGGAGCAATGACGTCCCTCACTGATACAACAAATTCAAACATAATTAATTCTAATTCCTTATAAAGGAGTTTAAAAGAAAGGTCTGTTGTATCAGAGTAAAAAACTGAGTATTTCAGAGTAAAAACTGAGTATCTCAGAGTAAGAAACTGGCAGAATTGCTGAGATATGTTTCTATTCTTCAGGCTAAAATCACAGAGCTGTATGTCCAAGCAGGTTACAGAAGTCAGGGTCTTCCTCACACAATAAGAGCTACACATGTTCTCTGCCACCTCCTCTATCATTTTTCAGCTCTTCCAAGCAGTGATCCTGTCATGTACTTCATTACATTCAGAAATCCGTGGTTGTGAAAGCACTGCTTTTTCTAAGAGAGAGGATACAGTCTCTGGCACGTTAAACAAATACAGCATGAAACACGTTTAAACATGAGCAGTAGAAGGGAATCTTCTATATGTGAACAGTCCAAGGCAATACTGTCTCCTTCGCTGCTCCTGCTTGTTATAGTAGCCTCACTCCCCTTTTTCTCGAGACTGTTGTCTCAAGAAACAGATGCAAACTTCAGATTTCAACACATTCAGACGTCAAGGTATCCAACCCCAGCCAAGCAATTCTGTGAGCTGAGTTTGTTTCTTATTACTTTACATTGCTGAAGGACTGATCAATCACTTCAACATACTATGAAACCATTTTATTTCTGTACATTGAAGCTATGCTGATGTATGCCAAGTGTCAGTAAGAAACATCTCTGGAGCACTGCCAGGCTCTTCTCCAAGTTGCTTTGTCTCCCTTTCTATTTTCTGTATCATTTATTTTTAATACATACTTTACATTATCACCTTAATATATTAATGTATCCACTAACTTTACTCTAAACCTTTCCTCTTCAGGTAAGTGCTAAGAATTAAAAGACACTCCAAAATACCACAAATCTAAGTGAGTCCTTCAAAGTCATATTCAGGGCTTTTCCAAAACTCTTAGTCTTCACCCACACTTTGCATCCAGGTGCACACAGTAGCAAAACCAGTCTTGTCTCTCCCTCTTATTAGGAATTGATGTGATATAAGGTGCACCTCCAGTCCAACAGCCCATACAGACAGGGAAATGTCACTGAAAGGTAACCACCTTATAGAACAGCATTCGATGCCAAACCCAGGTACAAACCTGCCAGTGGCAAACCCCAGGGTTTAATATTCTGCTATTGCAACACTATCTGTTCTTACTCCCACTTGTCTAACTCCTGAAATACTAGAAGTGGAATCAACGAGTATTCCCAACATCTTTTTTGCTGGGACTTCTCCCAGTTGGTCTACCCACACATTATTTTGTACATTGTTTAGTCCATAGCTTTATCTTTGTATTTCAAGATTCATGGTTTCTAGAAGTGTTAAATTCAGAATTCTGGGCTTTGCTCAGGAATGAGATGTGACAGCAATTTACTTTCAGGAGCAAGGAAGATGAAAGAACTTAGTCAGACAGCTTTTCAGCACATCAAGATAAGGTACCTGACAGGTTTTGTAGAAACATTTTGCTGGATCAACAAAATCTTTGGTGAATCACCCATCAGGAGAAGTGTGCAGAGCATACATTAAAATATAATCAGTTAGTCATAGTCTTACCTTCCTGAGTTCTGAAGTCATCTTCAGCAAATTTATTAAAGTTGCCACACAATCCACAGGTCTTATTATAGTGCTTTTCTTGAAGGAGTATCTGAATATTCCCGCTGATATCAATCTTCACCACAAAGCCATGTTCATCGCTGGATATTTTATAATAACCTGCCTCCTTCTCTATAAATATGCCATTGGAGGCAAAAGGTATGGAAACCCTGTGAAGAAAAATAGGAATTTCTCAGACTATGACACACAAAAAACATCATTTTTTTTCTGTTGGAATACTTGTTCCCACAGATACCTTTTGTCTTCCTGCATCATGCCTCCATCTAAAGAGAAGCGGAGATTGAAATATTCTCCGAGATACACAGAGAAACCAATTTTCTCCCCATCCTGGTAGTCACCTGAAGAGATGAGACATAAGCAAATATTGTTAGTTCTGGGACTCAGAAGGACAACTTGTAAGTACACGTTGCAGAGTTAGGAGCATATCATCTGACGTTTTCAAGAGCCACGTTTAATGTGAAAGGGACGGAGAGTCCCAAGACGAGGGCTGGCATCAGCCACTGGCAGGCGCACCACCCGGCACCGGCTCTCCCTGTTACCATCTCTAGCCTGTGAATTCTCCATCCTAACATGCTGGAGGAGTTTCCACAGCACAAGTGCCCAACGATCTGCCTTGCTCTTGCGCTTCCTAGTTTCCTCCCCGGAACAACCCACAGCTCAGTGATAAGAGAAGGGGGTTGAATCCATTGAACTGACGGAAGAAAGGAGCTTGGATATCTTCGTTCTTGATAAGCCCTCTAACCATCTCAACTGGTCTTTAAGGGGTGGATGCCAATATTGGCTATCCAACTGGGGGGGCAACTCACTCTGAATTTTTCAAAAGGAGCAGCACATAGAGACAGAGACAACTTTCTTTGATTCCGAGAGAGAAAAGGGTGGGGAGTTCAGACACAGTCCTTTCTCTGCTTTTGCCCATTGCCTAGCTTTGACTTTACAGCAGCTCCCTGCGCAATGTGCTTGCCTGTTCTGGACCTCCTGCTCTGGAGCAGCCAGCTCTGCCCAGGCCTAGATGCTTTACTCAGCAACGCAGATTGCACTTCACAGTCGTGTATCCAAAACCAAAGCAAACCCATGCACTTATACTAAGACAGGAATCAAAAATAGATTATGCCATGTTTATGTGCCCTATATAAACAAAAAATGTCTGCTTACAGTGGTTTTTTTTAAGATTTAATTGATCACATAAAATACTGCAATGAATTCATACTTCACATATACTGGTGGGTTCTTCTACATTCAAAAAATTTGTACCAACTTGTTCAAGTTGCAAAAGAAAATTAAACTGGTATATAGTTCCTTTTCAGAGTGATGGGATCAGTTTACTTCAATTTACTTGTGGTCAGTAAAAAGTCATCTCAAACTATGACTAATACAGAACAGTTATTGGTGAATACAAGAATATCTACCAGAAGAGTTTGGTACAAAAGTGATATACGGTTTTGGCTCTCATATAATTTCTTGCCCATCCCCAAGAATAACACTGCAGAGGCTAATGCTAATTCAAAGGCCTTTTGTCCGGCAGGATGGGATTCTGCTTACTGGGGGGATTTAGCATACAGGTAAAATTAGTTCTACAGGGTCGTGTCATTCCTATTCTTGTACTCAGCTTTAACAGCCACATTTCCCTTGCAAATTCAAAATTAAAAAAGGTCTCACTTTGCCTCTTTAGAAGAGTCAGTAAGAAAATCTCCATTCCTTGGCAGCTTAGTTACGTGTGAGCTATATTACCAAGAGATAACAGAAGCCAAAGTGACAGAATTTCCTCAGAACTAATCCTACCTTCAAAAAAAAAAAAAAAGAAAAACAAGATCCTTTTATGCAGTGGTCCACCCTATCTGACAAAGGACATCTCTTTGTCTTTTCTTCTCAGTGATGGAACGCAGCACAAGCGCAATGCCACATCCCTACAATCTTTTGCATTTGTTACTTCTTGGTATCTTGCTCAGACTCACCTAAGAGTGTGAAGGAGCGCTTGTGACAGTCCCCAGCAAGGAGGTAACTGCAGTCCCCAGCAAAGTTGTAGAAAGAACCATCAAAAGTTTTGATGTGATCATTACCAAAAAGGCTGCAACGTGGACCTGATGACTCCTGAAGCAAAGAACCTGATGATCCTGGATATCAAAACATAACATAACTGGCAATGTAAAACAGTAACTTTGCAGTTCGGGAATTTGCTGGAATTTATTACACTGATAATTGCACGTCCTGGACCTTCAGCTGCAGCTTCCAGGCAGACTGTATGCCTGGCATGACAGCCCATAGGATCTAGCACAGATTTTTTAATTATATGCTTTAGTGAAATGGCTTTTTTCCTTTATTTCTACTGGCCCAAACCTTGCACAGGTAATTTAAGTCCTGATGCTTTAAGCAATGCCATGTGCTCATTCATTTGTGCCTGTCTGAAATCCCATTAAAATCAATAGGGCAGTAGCAAAGCCTCATCGTTTGTACAGCCAAACATCACTGACTTCAGAGAGTCTTTGTGACTCCACCAAGTGCTTAAAGAACCAAAAGGAGTTAACTTTATCAATGACCCCAGCATGATAAGAATACTGCCTGAGGCAGAATTGCAGGATTAGACAGACAAAGAAAGGGGGATGAGGAGGGAAGAGGGGATCTCACAGAAGAGCCACGGAAGACATATTCTCGTTCCTAGACATCAGAAAATAAACATGTTTTCCTACCTGATACTACAGTGGCCAGCAGTAGGTTTACTAGCAGCACTGCTAAGAGGAGCATCTGTCAAAAATCAAGAGAGAGAGATTACAATATTCTTAGTTTGGGATGTTTAGTCTATTTCACAACACCTCACCATTTTCTATCCTTTCTTTATAAAGTTATTTTTTAGGTTCTACAACATTTCAGAAAGCCTTAATCCACACAGAGTTTCACAGTAATTCAGTTACCCACTCACGCTTCTCTAAATAGGTAATCTATGAGAATAATTATTCTTTGTTCCCATTTTCACTTCTCATTGCAAGCAAATGTGGGCTACCTCCACAGGAAATGCAACCCAACATACACACACATTCCAATTTACCCGAGTTAATACACTGCACATACAAAGCCCTTCAATACACAGCATTATTTATCAGACAGTCATGAAGCAGCACATCAGATTGGATCAGCCACCTTGGCTCCAGTAGAAGTCACCTCTGCTGCACAAGATTTGCATCCTGCCCAAACATCCATGAAGGGAAAGAATATACTGGTTTTGCACCAGCCAACAGGTCTGGCTGGCAGACCATCATAACTACATGCTTATAACCCACTGACTTCAGGGTGGTAATACGACTGAGATCAGGGGCAAGAAGTAAAGGGGAGAAATTGTGCAGAGATTAGAGACCCAGAGTGAATATTTTCATTCACCAAAATCAGTTTTAGCATTGCCTCCTGCTTTCTACAATCAAAACGTCAGCCTTTGCTCTCTATATGTCTATAAACTACCTCCTGTACTGCCAGGCCTTTAAAAATAATATTAGGATATGAGTGTCATGCAGATGGTGCACTACAGATGCGCTCTGCAGCAAGACATCAGCAGTTAATGGATGAAAGCTGTAGGGAGCTCCATCTAAGTGAATTAATTTCAGTGATCATATAAGCAACTAAAGAGGCTTAAATATACCACACTTGATATATTAATGCCAGGAGACCAGACACACCTTTCTCTAAAAGAACTTTCAAATTAAAGACTAGAATACATTTTGCAAAGACAAATTCCGATTTCAGTTTACAGATGCACACTTCTTTTTGATGTCAATTACACAGGTCCAGCTCCCAGCCACATAAATAAACACTGAGTTTGCCTTCTTTAAAAGAGACGGGAAAAGAAAGATCTATTATAAATCTCAGTCTCATATAGCACTGCAAATGCCAATCTGACATAAGGCTGTTACTGCTGCGAGACAGCAAAGCAGTGGCAACTGCACGGGAATGCAACTACAAAGTGATGATAAAGAAAACAATGGGCATTATTCTCAGATTACACACTTGCTGGTGTATTTTTAGTGCATGCACTGTGTTATTGTGACCAAATCAGATACTGCTACTCTTTGTTAACCCTTCAGTTTTACAAAACGGGCAAAGAAAAAAAGACGGGCTATAAAACCCTTCTCTTCAGCCCCATTTCACCTCCCAGTCTGTTTTAAGTTGCAGACTTGAAGTTTCCCCCAATTCTAACAGAGCGGGTGTCACTAACAAATCAGAATACAATCAAGTAAGATCTGTCAGTATATAACCCTCTATAATTTTATCACTGGCTTAATTAGAAATGAATGTACCTTCTTCCGTGCGAGATTCCTCTTGCACATGAACAAGAAGCTCCTCCAGCTGCCACTTGCAGCCTACAACACCATTGTTCCTGTGTTCCTTCAGAAGACAGGACTGGAATGGCTTTGGTCTGAAATTTCTTGTTTTTGTACAAGCCAGGAACTCTTGTTCATTTAAAAGGAAAGATAAAGACTGAACGTCACATCCGTCTGATTCTCAAGACAATAGATTAAATTGTTATCGCGTAAATCAGTAGCCTTAATTGCCAGAAAGTTACAATAAGGGGAAATAGTTTTTAAAACTTACATGACAGATAAGTCTTTGAAATATATTTTGCATGTGTATGTGTGACAAATCTCACTGGCTGAGCCAATAGGCAGTATATTTATTTGAAAGACTATTGTTAAAGAGGAACGGTAGGATGCTCCACACCTGAAAGACCAGAGACCTATGCAGCATTTTTTCCTGCGAACAACTGCTTTAAAGGAGAAAGAAGAAAAAAATTCAGAGCTAGTAATGACCTGTTTTTGTTCTCCAGGTACAAACACATTTTAATTTTTTCACATTATATTAGATCAACACATTCGGTCCTTGAATTTGCAAACGTTTATAAAGGTACCCTCCGGAATAACACACGGTAACAAGTTAGTCATGCACATACTTGTTTACAGAGGTGAGCACAAGCTTTATGGGCATAAGTACAGAACTGAGCAAAAAATGCAGAGCAGGTGACATCTTACTTTACTTTCAATGTCCCATGCTTCATAATTGCAATAGCTATTAGTAACAACAAAGGGGTTAGGAGGCAACACGTTTCCCCGTAAATCATACTTTGCCCCTAATTCATAGAATCAGGTCCTTACTTTAAACCAAGGAAAACAATGCAAAACAATAAAAATATGCCTCCTGAGAGTGCCCAGCAGGCGTGTCTGTCTTGTGCACAAGCAACTCTGAGAATGAAGTGACTATAATCCCTACACACAGTTCTTAGAAAACAAAACAACAAAAGAACCCCACAACCAACAAAAAAAAAAAAACAAACCACCTAACCACATTGTAATATCATCATTTCTTCCTGCAGGTAATTTCATAATTTCCCTTATGATTTCCACAGATGACTAGGTTGATACTTGCAGAATGGTGATGGATTATTTTTGAGACAATCCAGGTGACGTGTCTGCTTAGGTTGAGGAGTTACAAATAATACAAATAATGAATTGTTCGACACACTTACTTTGTCTTGTATGAACTCTTCATGATATTTGCATGTTAAAATGCTACTGAGCTGCACTACAGCTACCAAGTGACAGACTGGACGAAACACAGACCAACTTGTTTCTTTCCATGTGAAAAGCCTGAGATCAAGCTTTTAAAATGAACACTTTGCATCAAGCTCTTCTGAGCTAGATGCTCGTGTTTTTTCTCCAGCAGCAGTAAGGTCTGCCCTGCTCAGATTCATGGCAACGCAAAGCCCACACCTGACCTGGGGAACATACAAGAAGATGCCCCACGTGTGCAGAAGCTTGGCATCCATTGCAGCCAGGGCCTTTGCTGTGCTCCACAGACACCCCTCCAGCGTGGGGCAGTCCTAGCAATCCCTGCTGCTGCAGTAAAGCACCAGTAAAGGACAGCAACATAGCCCCTGGCTTCCGCCCAAAGTGCTCCTCTGCACTTGCAAAGGAGCAACCTCTGTGGGAAAAAATATGCAGGTCAAAGCTTTAAAAACTATTTCTTTGGCATTTTTGCATTAGAGGGTGCAACAGCAAAAGGTGAGAACCTCTAGACAGAGGAACCAGTAAGTATGGAGGCTCTGACACTACTGAAACCTACAGGCCAAGGTTTTACCCAGTCTGAACCTGACATGACTTTATAGAAAAGGGCTAAAAACCTTTCATGTGACACTGCCTTCGAGGCTGCAGATACAGCTGATCAACAAGCAGAAATGGGGCAATAGCAGGCACAACAGGGAAGATGTCAAGGTGCCTCATTTGTCTTTTAGTCTCAACGTCTGCTTCTGGTTTTGTATGAAGACAGAGGAATAGTGTTGACTCAAAATCATTCTCTCCTCTCGGGTCCAGCTGCCAACTCTCAGCAGGTCCTGCATACCTCCGAAAGCCTGGGCACTACTGATCACAGAGGCAGATTCTCAAAACCTTTCATTATGGGAATACCAGTACTATTCATGACAAGGGGAATAAGATCTCCTACCACCATGGTTTTTTGTCCTCTCAGTTTTAAGCTTTTCAGTGCCTGAGCCCTAAATCAGTCCCTTCATTTGGTAACTTCTTCTTGCAAATCTAAACCTAACAGGTAGCTGTGATTCAGACTTTCTCATTGAGCACATACAGAAGACAGAGTGAGAGTCCCTTAAAATATGCCTTGAAAATAGAAACATTGCTGGTTTTTTTCCGTAGCAATTTCTTTATCGTTACCACAAAAAGGGCAGAGCCCTTCAACAATATGGGACTGTTTAGTCTGCAAGCGTGATGGATGGCCGAGGTCTTCCTTTATTGGATTTTGTGCCGCTGCCTTCACACCCTGACAAGCTTTATCTGGAGCGCCAGCAAGGGAGAGAGCAAACCGCACCGAAGTCTGAGCCCATCGAAAGGTGCTCCGGGGAGGAGCAGGCTGCAGGCGGGCAGGTTGCCCAACTCGGACTCAGGCTCTGCAGTCCGCACGCACTCATCCGTGTGGCCAGAGCCTTGGTCCACACCGCGGGACACTCTGCGACTCGCACCGTCTACTTTTAATAGAGGGTTCAGATAAGCCAGACATCACGACACCTTTTAAGTGTCTTAGGGACCTTGGGGGACATAACAGAGAAAATTAATTGAGCCAGATACCCAAAGAACAAACTTCCTTTTCCCCTCCTGACTCCATTTTCTCCCGAGAAAAAGGAAATGGCAATTAAAGAGCACATTTATTGGCTGATACTGTACATTGTTCCAATACAAAGCTTAGTGATGCTAGGGTAGATCTGACATGTATTTTACAAATAATACACCCGAGGCACAGGAGGAAATACATAAAGGACCATGAACTGTTGCTGGTAAGCCCCTTATAGCCAGTTCCTGGAACATACTAGGAAGGATTTCTGAGAAAAATTATAAATAATAATGCTATTCATTGCTTTGTTCAAGTACTAGGTCACATGCAACACGTCCAATGTTTCCTAACAGTTATATGATAATATGTACCGAGGCATTAGACAGCATGCCACATTCGTCACTGAGCTTGTTATGCGGACAAATACGTATGCAAAGTGTTCATGTTATGAAATCTGCAATACCGAGTGCAGGAACTGTGATGAAACACACAGGGCTTGAATAAAAAAAACCAAACAAACAAACAAAGAAACTTGATGTAGGTAAACTGGAAAACTAAAGCCTGGCAATACTGAATTTTGATTCTGCACTTAAGAACTGGCAAATTACATTCGGCTATGGAAGCAACAGAGGATATCACTTTCAGACTATTTGAAAGATGCAAGCATCTGCTGCAAGAGAAATTCACCTTACTTAAGGAAAACATACCAATGAAGTTCAGTAACAAAATTATCTTTAAAATCGCTTTTTTAAGAGGGAAACAAGCCAATCTAGGATGTCAACACATAGATCTCAACAGAGCCAACTAATATGAAGACTCCAGCCTGATTCTGGTCCTCCTGTACGCATGTTGAGCTGAAGTACTCTATTCTGGACAAAGTTTGTCTCCATAAGCATCACTTATTTTCTGCAGACAAAGGCACTGATTGATTTTCTGAGGTCTAAAAAGTGTTCTTAGCATCTTGAGTAAATGCCCCAAATGTCACATCCTCAGATGCCACACAAAACCAGAGGCAGGACGGTGAAAGTTCTTAAGCTGAGACTCTATGGGGAAGGAAGCCATGCTGATTCATTGCTCAGAAGTAGTCAAAAAAGTGAAAGAATTACAGGAAATGGGTGAGAGAAAACAAAACAAACAACAAAAAAACCCCAAAACACATCATTATGCAATCATAAATACGAAGCACACTTCAATCTTGAATATTGTCTGTGGTCTTGGCCAGTCTATCTCAAAAACACTGAAATTCTTAAGGATTTAAAAAGAAGAGATTAAATGGTGATTAGAGATAGGGAGCAACTTCTCTGCAAGAAAAGGAAATTTCCAATCTTAGGAAATCAAAGACAGGAAGTATGAGGAGCATCTAACACATCACAAATGGCAGAGAGAGAAGGTAAATAAGTATTCATCATTCGTCCCAGTGCAAAGGCTGGGAGCAGTCAATGAAATTTGCAGGGCGTTGCCTTTAAAGCACATAACTGGAAGACCTTGGCACAGGTCACTGTGTCAAAAAAGGAGTCAGACAAAATAATGAAGAGCTGGTCTATCACACAAATGATGAATCAGATAGATTTTGTGGCTTTGAAAGTCTTTACCCTCTTAAGTGTTGGAAGCAGAAATCCCATCCTTTAATGTTATACTTAATTTCTTACAACTCTTTTCCTAAGCAACAGCTGTTAGCCACTAGAATCCTACTTTTTGGTCCAAAACCAGACCAAGACAGCTTTCGTTATCCCAGTCTGAGGGAAAATATGTCTCAATGTTTTTTCACAACTGAGATTCGTATCAACTTTTCCATTAGTGACCCAACAGTGAAACTCAGCATAAGCTAGAATGAAGAAGCTAAAATAAGAATCATTGCAAATAGTTCTGAAAATAAGGGCATCGTGTGACAGTTCCTTAAAGCTCAGAGCAGCAGGCCAGAAATAGTACAGGGCAGAAGCTTAGCAAAGTTACTTCTGCATCCCTTCCTATCTTCCCCATGTCAAAGAAAAAAAAAAAAAAAAAGGGATCCACAAACACCCAAAGAAACCCCACGTGAGAATATCGGCTAGAAAAGCCCACATAACCCTGGATTTGCACCCTTCCCTTTGGAATATTTAGGTTACTGTACTCCAAGGAAAAAGCTGAGCTAGACGAAGTACTCTGCTACTGAAATGGAGTACTGACCTTCCGTATGTAGAAAAGCCTTGAATGAGATTTATACCACATAATTCTTCACTGAGACCTTTTAAGGGCATAAGTAAGGGCGGGGAAAATCATCCAGCTACAGATATTCAAGAGAAAGGAGGATATGCAGACAGCTGTAGTGGCCAAAACAGCAAATTAGAGATACCAGAAGCAAGGGATGTTCATAGGGGCTGCCCAGAGTCCCTGAGCAGAGCAGCAGCAGTGCCTGCTTGCCCTTGGAGCTGCACATCACCTCTCCGCCGCTTCTCTGCCTTGCACGGACTCCTTAGAAAGGCAAGATGGAGAGCTAACCTGCCTTGCAACAAAAACGCCGGAGCCACAATCTGTCCCCATGGCAGGTGCCCGAACAGGACCATATTTGCTGCACACAGCAAAGTAAAATAAATTTCAGCAAGAACCAGCAGAATACATTTCTTTGAAATGCCCAGAAAGCTTATTTAGAAAAATAAACAATGGCACTGGATCTAGACCCATATGAACTGCAGGGGCTTTGGTGCATTTTTGGGGTCATCAGTGCTCAGTTCCTTCTCCTGCCATGGTAAATGACAGATGGTTTAAAGACAGACACTCCTCAGAGAGGATGGGAGGCACCAAAAACCCACATATGGTATTTCTGACCCCTCAGCCTCCGGACTTCCTTCCACATGCTGGGAAGTTGGAAGTTCACCCGGTAAAACCAACCCTTGGACGCTCTCTCTCCAAACTCTACAACCCACCAGACAAGGGCTGTATGAAAGATCCTCCTTCTTACTACCAGTTGAACTCCTTCCCTGGTGGCAAGTTCACGGGATTTCCAATTTCACAGCCTTCCCCAGGGTTTCCTTTTGAGTCACCCGAGCCAAAAAGACCTCGGGCTGTAGCGAATGAAGCAAGGCTCTTCATGTACCCTCAGCAAGTTTGCTGATGACACAAAACTGGGAGGAGCGGTGGATACACCAGCAGGCTGTGCTGCCATTCACTGAGACCTGGACAGGCTGGAAAGTTGGGCAGAGAGGAACCTGATGAGGTTCAACAAGGGCCAGTGCAGGGTCCTGCACCTGGGGAGGAACAACCCAATGCACCAGTACAGGCTTGGGGTGGACCTGCTGGAGAGCAGCTCTGCGGAGAGGGACCTGGGTGTCCTGGCGGACAACAGGTTAACCATGAGCCAGCAGTGTGCCCTGGCTGCCAAGAAGGCTAATAGGATCCTGCAATGCATTAGGAGGAGTGTGGCCAGCAGGTCGAGGGAGGTTCTCCTTCCCCTCGACACTGCCCTAGTGAGGCCCCATCTGGAGTACTGTGTCCAGTTCTGGGCTCCCCAATTCAAGAAAGATGAGGAGCTACTGGAGAGAGTCCAGCGGAGGGCTATGAGGATGGTGAGGGAACTGGAGCATCTCTCCTATGAGGAGAGGCTGAGGGAGCTGGGTTTGTTCAGCCTGAAGAAGAGAAGGCTGGGAGGGGATCTAATAAATGCTTACAAATATCTGAAGGGTGGGTGTCAGGAGGATGGGGCCAAACTCTTTTCAGTGGTGCCCAGCAACAGGACAAGGGGCAACGGGCACAAAATGAGGCACAGGAAGTTCCAGCTGAACATGAGGAAGAACTTCTTCCCTCTGAGGGTGACGGAGCCCTGGAACAGGCTGCCCAGGGAGGTTGTGGAGTCTCCTTCTCTGGAGATATTCCAGACCCGCCTGGACAAGGTCCTGTGCAGCCTGCTGTAGGTGACCCTGCTTCGGCAGGGGAGTTGGACTGGGTGACCCACAGAGGTCCCTTCCAAATCCTACCATTCTGTGATTCTGTGATTAAAGCTCTTCAGCGTAGCTGCCAGACCACCAGACTACAAATGGGCCACGTAGCAACCTGACGCGGGTGCCTCCTGTCAGCCCAGCGATCTGCAGCACAGCTTCAAAGCAAAATATCCCCCCTCCTGTACAACGATGCTGTAATGTCTCCAGGAAGCAGGAATCTTCAGCTGGTGCCAGCTGGTACCGCTCTGCTGAGCTCAGTGGCACTACTCTGGCCTGCGCTAGCTGAAGAGCCAAAAGCCTCATAAATTTGCATATGTTACAAAGAGTTACCAGAAGCTGCGTGAAAGGGCAGGGGTGAGATTATTTTTCTCCTGTTCTACGAACAATTTGTCCCTTACGTAAATTAGGTATCACCTTAAGGATATACGCCTGATTCTGCTTCTCGGACACTAACCCAAGTGTCGGAGTTCCCAGGAGGGGGATGCTCCTGTGGCAGAGCAGCACAGTCTGGGAGGGCATCACTTGCTTTCAGTCTTCTCCTGTAAGAGTCTGGGAGCAGTTGCTCACTGCTCTTTCTCTTTTGCTTGTTAATATCTTAAGCTTCCACCCCTGGGTTGAAATTCCCCACATACAGGGAGTCAGCCAAGGCCAAATCAACACTTCCCCCCCCAAATTGTGGGTGTCATATTCCTGGGGTTTTTTTCCAACTAGTCAAAACTCTAGCCTTATTGGTTCATACATTATATTTAGAGGCACAAGATTTTCTAAGCAGGGTTCTCAATGCATACACACTATTCACCTGACAAACTCCCCAGTTACCCTGTGGGATGCTTTCCATTCATCTAGCCTGTTCCAGAGAGAGCAAGCATTTCAGCATCCTTGTCACACCTTAACATCACCACTAACATCAGACACTAATCAGGCAACCACCACAATATAAAATACAAAATACATAGAATTCAAGGGAATTTTTCCATTAAGATAATATAAGAAAATGAGAGTCTGGAATCTGTGTGATGTCATGCCAGTCTTCAAAACCCATGCTTTAGAAGCAGTTAATCCCTCTGGGATTTAATTTGTCCAAATGCCTCGCTGCTAAAATGCCTTTAAATGAAACGAGAAATATGACTAGCTAGCACTTCTGGGCTGTGGGCCTGTAAAACAGTCGCAGTAACAATTCACCTTGTAGCATGACATGTAGAGTAATTCATTACTGAATCAGCCGAATTCACCCTCAGATACATTCCAAGATCTCCGAATCTCATTTATTTGGAAAATGTCCTCAGCTGGTCTTTTAACTGTAATATCTGGTTTTGGTAAGCTTGTAAGATTTACAGTTAAAAAAAAAAAAAACATTAAAAAAAAATCACCTTTGATTGATGACCCTGGAGCAAAGGCAGGAGGAAGCCAACAGAACAGAAACATAGTTTTGAGCAGACACCAGAGAAAATAGCCCCACCACCACTGCGCTCCTCATTCAGACGGGATGGAGGAGAACCAAAGGCTGTCAACCCCAAAGTGATGAAGCACCACGAATGCATGCACGTACAAACACACACCAATATATGCACCCACTTGCATATATCCACCAGTTACACCTGTTCCGACAGGAAAACACTAACGTACTAGCAAGGAGCAGAACAGGAATGGCCAAAAGATGGTAAATGCCCTCTTAGGATAGGAAGACAGTTTCAAACGCAGCTTATGAAGCAGCAAGGAAGCAGGGAGCAAAAAGACCTTGAAATTTCTTATTTTTTCAGTTACAACACTTACAGCCAACACAGCGCAGGAGAGCAGCTGATCCCTTCTGACAAGCAATTCGGCTTCGAAAAGATCCGCACCTTTCCTGCGCTACTGGTAGGGGATGGCGAGCACAAGCCACGGGGCAGCACGGGGAAAGCCACCGGGCGAAACTGCACCAAGTGAAACAAACCACCCTGAAGCTAACGCAACAGCTCGATGTTTACAGCCTTCTCCAGCCAAGCTCTTTTCAGTGGTGCCCAGCAACAGGACAAGGGGCAACGGGCACAAACTGAAGCAGAGGAAGTTCTGTCTGAACACGAGGAAGAACTTCTTCCCTCTGAGGGTGACGGAGCCCTGGCACAGGCTGCCCAGGGATGTTGTGGAGTCTCCTTCTCTGGAGATATTCCAGACCTGCCTGGACGCGGTCCTGTGCAGCCTGCTGTAGGTGACCCTGCTTCGGCAGGGGGGTTGGACTGGGTGACCCACAGAGGTCCCTTCCAACCCCGACCATTCTGTGATTCTGTGATTCAATACCACAAGTGGTTATTTCTGCAGAGTGAGGCCTTTCCTTTACAGAAGGCAGCAAACACAGACACCGTGCTGCTGCTTTACGGTTTGAGAAGCGATTTCATCCCCCTCCCCTTCTGTAACAAGACAGAAACAATACTTTCTGCATTTGCATCACATGTGTGTAAGCAAGGATAAATTAATTAGCGTCTTCTGCTCCATGCACAGCGCTGGTTTAAGGTCCCAGGAGGTTTACTAATGATGGAGTTACACTAATAACAGCCTTCCCGAAATGCTCCTGCAAGAGTACAAGTTTCCATCCAGGGTTGCAACTGTCAAACGCCTTTCCACTGCCCAACTGAGACAGGGTCCAGCGCCAGCAGGAGCTTCGGTGTTCAAGGCTCACCCCTGTAGGGTTGTCCCAAATTAATTATTTTTTAACTAGAATACCACCAGCGTTCAGTTAATGTTTCAACCCAATACAACTGTTGCTAAACTGTTCCAACAATTAATGCCACACCATCTTCAAAACACACGCTGCAACTCTGGTTTCAGTTAGCCTAGATGCAGTTTTCAGACAGCTGATTATATGAAAGCTTAAGAAACATTTATTACCACGTTTTCTCCACATACCTGGCCGGACAATTCAAGCCAGTTCTCCACCATCGACTTATTAAGTTAAAGCAACTGAGCTCCCAGATTGTGTCCCTAAAGCATATTTCCCCCTATCTTCAGTGGTTTTCATGGCTCATCTCTAACTCTCTCCAGAGACCAGAACTAGAGACTGGTTTAAATATCTAACACTGGTGCTATCCCTAAGAATACAGCATTGCCTTTCTGGCCCATATCCCTCCCTTCTTCACCAGCATCTTCTATCAGCTCACCATGTTGAACAGCATAAGGCAGACACAGATGCTATCAAGGCACCACCAGAAACAAACCTTCTCAGAAGGATGATTATCATCTGGCCACATATGATCAATGTGATGAGCATTCAGTTGGGGTCTTTTTTGCATCATTCTAGGTTTTCTGGTCACCCAAATGATGTTACAGCAAGTCTTACAGCAAAGCCACCTAAATATGTCATATTAATACTATTTGTCAAAATTGTGATCTCACTAAAGATTTGTAACGTTTGTAAGACACGATCTGTTTTTCATAAAAGCACCAAAATTCATAAAAAGCTCGAGTAGCATAATGCAACTACTAATCTGTCCAGATTCTTCCACACTTCAAAGAACAAATTTTTTAGCCTCAGTATTTTAAAATATCTAACTTGAATTTACAATGACATTTAGCAGGAGAACGCTAGACGTTGACTGCCCTTGTAGGCAATGCAAAAAAACATACTATCATTTCCTAATCAAAACTCTCCATATTCAGAACAAGTTATTTCGACTAAAAAAAACTGGTTATATTAGTGCTGTCAAAGTACAGGTGACAAATACCAATCAGCAAGGGGGATCTTATGCATTAAAATATTTTTTCCATTGATTTAAACTTTGCTGGGACTTCAATTTTCATATCTTTACCAGAGATTCAATCACAGTATTCATATCGGCCTTCATTTAATAAAATATTTATACATGCTTTCAGGCTCTTTGACTTAATTCTCTTTTGAATATGGGCAACAGAAATGAAATTTCTCTGACTAAATGCTATTAGACCCTTCCTAGCGTCAGGGAACTTCTGCACACAAACAAAACAGTTGCAAAAGATTGGGAAGAGTGCTAGAATTTATACGAAAAGACACAGATGCCAGTTCCCACTGAAGGACACGGAGCTTCTGACGGTCTCCACTAGCAAGAGCAGTCCCCAAGACTGAAGTCTTGGCCCACAAAGGTTCATTACACTATGTCAGGGCGAGCCAGGATTTCACCTTAAATGCTCATTCCATTTTCTTAATCACTTTTGAAAAAGAAAGGCTGTGTATGGATGTGACTTCTATTCAGCTCATTTTCTAATGGATGTGACTTCTATTCAGCTCATTTTCTAATGTCAAGCAAGAAACAACACACTCTAATAATAAGCAGATCGCCAAGACAAAGTCACGTGTTTCTCTCTCTGAAACGCTGATTTACCCCAGTACAAGACAGAGCATGTTACTCATTGTGGAGGACAATTAAGTCGCAGAAACATTCACTGCTAACTGGGAACAACTGGCACCATTATGCGACCAACAAATCTCTGCCTCATGCGCGTTCCCCACCACCACCCTTTTCTTCCTGCAGTCATCCAATACAAGCACACGGGATGGGCTGGGGGTGGGGAAGCTCAGATTGTGAAATTTGCCTCCAGCTCCTGTTTTTTCCTCACATATTGGGATACAGTACACATCCTAAAATCACAAGACTAATATAAGAACTATGAAATTCTAGAATAATAATTGTTTCTTTTCCATATGCCTTTTGATTTTTTTCTAACACCCGAGATTAGCATTTTTAAGATTTTCTTCACAAAAATGAAGGCTAAAGATTTACTTCAAGATGAAAAACAAAGCTGAGATATCCACAGGAACTCCCAATCCCTGTATGTGGCATTCAGATAAAAGAGAAAATCCTCCAGATACTACAAGATTCCAAAATAACATCAGGCAAGCTGACAGTGCAGATGCAGGAACTGGCAGGGGGAGAGGTGTCTCCCACTGGACTGTTGCAAAAATTACAGAGTGTTATACAAATTGCATTACAAATTAAAAATACCCTCTGAGTTTAACTTGAGCGCTCTATTTGAGCAAAAAGACATGGGTCATGCAGTCCGATTTTTTTTTTTTTATTTGGAGTGAGACAAAAACCGTGCAAAAAAAAGCATTCCAATAAAAGTTTAGATTTTGAACAGCCTCAAAGTTGAGAGCTACCTTGACCTTCCTTTCTTGCAAGCCCATTTCCAAAGATTTTATCTTAACAAGACCGTATCTTGCTTATCTGTGTTTGATTGCTTGACATAACACTGGTCACAAATTGTTGTGAAAACATGAAACTGTTAAAGATTATGCTTACTTTCCATATCTAACAAAGCAAGCAGAATATAATCTTTTTTCCTTCTCTTGCTTAGAAGAAAAATGCATGGTATTTAGAAGGAACAGTGCCTGAGGTTTTATGTAAGCATGGATAGATCTGCATTTTTTGTTTACTTGCTTTTTACTTTTGTCCACATCCTCCTTCTGTTTCATTTTTCCCTATTCACAGCACAGGCTCAGCACTGTTCTTGCTGGTTTTGAAGTTACGTACAGAAATGGTTCTGGAAATACTCAGGTCCAAAGACACGTACAGAACTGAGCTACTGATCCCAGCAGTCTGACATGCTTTCTGGAAGGTGAGATTCAAGCACTGATACACAGAGATCTCAGGAAGGTTAGGGCAGATTTTCTAGCATACATGAAATTGGCAAAACCCAAGTTTAATTTGAACCTAGTGGGCTGAGAGAAGAGCACACCCACCTCTTGGTCTTGGCGTTCGGGTTAATTACAGTGGTGCCTGCAATATCTTTCTCGCTCTTTCCCATTTCAGCTTTCAGCACAGGGCATGAAATCATCTTCCCTCAAATTTCAATCTGAAAATGAACTCCAGACATTTCCAAAAGTTACCTCACCTTCAGCCATTTTACTTTAATACAGACTATTTAATTAACACGCTGTGACATACATTCTTTTACATACATTCATTGTTCCATGTATTACCCCCTTTATTTTTTCCCTCCTTCTTCCCCCGATTTGAGAAATCCATCCCACCTCTCGTCATCACTCTCAGTCTCTTTGGAGAACAGGAGAGCAGAGACAGGCAGCAGGTATTGTTACAACAGGTGCCACTACTAATTGCATAAAGATAATTTTATAGCAACTACAGTGATGGCAGAACTGCAAAAACTGATTCTGGGAAGATTTTTTCCTCATCCACTACTTTAATTAACACCATAAGCCAAATGAACTACTTGCTGCTTTAACATGTAGAACCATAAATTACTCTATACAAGATAGGGGCAAAAATCTCTGTAAGTAAAAAAAAATAAGAAAACATTTTTTGTATTTTATAAGCCATTATATTATAGTATAGGGATTTCTTTCAGGAAACAAAGAAAAAAATACTTTTAAATTATCTAAAACATTTTAAATCAGGAGCACAGCCAAATCTCATTTAGTGAAAGACAATGCAAAACTTAGTTCTTATAAGCACATGCTGATTTTCTTCCAGACTCAAAAGCATTGAGCCGTTTACGTATAGCTAGTAGCTACATCCCGCAGCAAGTGTTTTATTTACAAAGGGAAAAGAAAAAGACTTCCCTGATAGACCCCCTAGGAGCACCTACGAGACCACTCACAGACCAACATCTCACTATGTTAAGCGCTGTACAAACACGGGGGAAAAAAAACTCTGTTCAAACCCAAAGCATCAGCAGGAAGACAACAGCAAGAACGCTTGAGCGAGGTGGTTATGCTGAAAAAATTTTACGGATCATTGAGTAGACCTTAGCACGGTTTGGGCATCGACGAGCTTTACAAGTATTATGCTTTAAAGATTTTAACGTTACTTTTAGCTATTTGTCCCTCCACAGTCTAAAATTTTTAACTTGAGTCAGTGCAAAATGGCCTGTTTGGAGAAGCCAACCCAAAGCAAGCGTTCCTCAAAGAAAAGCTGAAAAGCACTCAAGCCTGAATTTCCACTAGCTAGAACTGGTGAGAATCAGGCTAGCACCAGTAACTACAAAATTACAAATGGAGGTTAACTTCAGATTTAGTCCCTCCAGAGACTTAAAATAAAAGCATCCGGCTGCCATATTTGTTAAGCAACAGAAAGCGACTTATACGCCACGTTCGTGTGTACGAAGCTCAGAAGGGCTCTGTCCCGAAGCGCTGGTTCTCAGGCACCGAACTGAAGTTCATGCTGAGCTCCTGCCCATGGCACCAGGCTCTTCCAAATCTCTCGGCTCCTAGCTGGTGGCTGGGGATTAACAGCGCTGGAAACTAAAATTCATAATTTCCTACAGGGATGTACTTTAAGCCTAGCTTTCAGCCTGGTTTAAATTTTACATATATACATATTTTATATATATTTAATTCCATGGCCAGTTTTCACCAAATGGTGTTCTTATGTGCTTAATGAGTATCAGCAACCTGACACGGGGGGAATACTGTCCCCAGAGAAGGAAAGCCTGAAGCACCCATTCAGCAGTTATCACCATTGCTCAACTACAAACCAGTTGATGCTTTTTCCCTGCTGGCAGCTTGTAAATGCAGGAGGGAGCGGGAAGTCCCTGCTCTGTAGGGTGGCCAAGGTGACAGCGGGAGAGGTGAAACATGGAGGTCAGAGAGGAGGGCAGGGGGGTGGAAGAGAAACTGGGGTTATCACAGTGGGAATGAGAAGCAGAGGGTACAGATCTGTAGGAAACTTCACTACTCCCACTGTTTGCCAGGCAATTTATATGTGTATAGGTGGGGGGGTTTATGCCTCGTTTGGAAAATCTGACATGGGATTTGCAGAGTCCCTGTCTTGTCTCCTCATCCAAAGGGCTGCGCAGAACCTCGAAGCCTGGAAATTCCTGTTAGACCTGTAAAACTCCACACTCTAGTGATAACGGAGCTAACTGGCAAACAACTTTTTTGCTGTTTAGAAAATTCTTCATTTCCAAGTTTTCATCCTAGTTTGGGAGGCTTCCTAGATGCCTTAGATCCCCCGCTCCACTACAGCCTGATCAAGCAGTGTGCTGAAAAACAAGGGAATTGGGCAAGGGAACAGACTGATACCAAAACCAGAGGTGCTACAGGCACAACACATCTCCGAGGAACTAGCATCTTCCAGTGACAATGCTAGGAAGCCTCTGACCAGCTGTACTGAAATCTCAGGAACCACAGCTCCGGTCAAACAGTACCACAGTGCCTCTCCTCATCAATTAATTTGCCTAACGGGTAACGCACCCGGAGAACAAGGAGGCTGTTTGAAGAACTCTCGGTGGAGACAAAGGAAGGCTTGTGAACTTACCCAGAAATGTCAGTCGGCCATGCCAGAAGATAAATCTGACAAGGATGTTCTGGGCAGAATAATGCTCAAAACAGTTTGCAGTCTGGTTTATCTGGTCGTTGCTGAACAGCACAGGAGCTCAGCAGTTCAGTGGCATAAAAGAATGTATATATTACTCACATCATTTATCCTGATCAAGATTAAAAAGTGTGATGGCAGGCTGATCTGCTACAGACCAACCACCGCCTTATCGGGGTGCCCGTGAAGAGCAGAACAGGACCTTGATGGCGGCTTGGCTCCAAGACTGCCAAGGGCATGGCCAAGGATGCTGACCAATATTGGTTCGCTGTTTCCTGCACTCTTCCCGACTACAGGTAATTCTGGTCTCCTGTTTTTACATACACTGTAAACTATTTGGAGCTGGCACCTTTTGTCTGCTCTCAATTTGTACAGCACTTGGCTAAGTAAGGACCAGGTCCACCACTCTGCATTACAAATAGCGTCAGCACCACACCAGAAAAAACACCCTGAGCTCTACCACACGCACTCAACTCGTTGAGTTTAATCCCATGGAATGGAGCGAAGGTAAAGCGTTTGCAAGCGATGAAAGACACATTCATAGCTAGGCTAGAATTTACAGCCATCAAGGAGCTAATCACATGACTGACATAAAACCTAGTCTAGGCAAAGTTTTGTGCACTGAAAGGGGTAAGAATACAGTGCAACAGCATGGAAGACAGCTTTGTACCCTTCTATAATGAAGGTTGATCTAATTTATTTAAGGCTATAGAAGATTTTAAGCACCTGAGATTCATGCTGACTTTCACTGTCTTAACATTTTACTGTGCCTTGTAAGCACACAGCCCAAGTTCAAAGCTCTTACCAAAAACACACCAGTTATTTCCAAAGGTCATTTTGCATATCTGGGTCCCAACTAATGCCAGGGTTTATGCTAGCTACCGCACAACAGTGAGCACACGATGGTCCTCAACCTTGTTTTCCAGAAGTCCTGCACAACCTCGTGCACCAGGTTGGCCAGCCACCTGATTCCTGCTCTCTCCAACCACTTTAACAGATCTGTACATCCCATGATGCCTCATGTGGAAACGGTGTTGCACAAGGTGAGAAGAGAGACAGTAGGAGATTTAGAGATAGGGAAAGAACAAGCATTCAGCCAAGTCACTGCGTGCCCCACACAGTCACTGCCAGGAAGCCAGAGACTCTGACATCTTCAGCCAGGGTTAAACGAGCATCCTGAAAAAGGACTTCAAAAAACGCACACATCTGTACAGAGTAGTAATCATTGTAAAAATCACTGTTTGCTGAAAGGCAAGGATGTGCAGCAACAACTTTTTCTCAGTGCTAACCATAGGTAAAAAAAATCTCCAGAAACCAGGGGCTATACGAGGTAAGGCAGCATAAATGCAAACTGCTGAGAAGTAAGAAATGCAGAGTTAAGACTGCTCTGGGAGGAGGTGGGTACCTTAAATCCATCCTGCTCGACGCAAGGCAGGAATAAATCTACACTTCTCCTGCTGTTGTTACACAGGCTGCCTAGCAGTTACGTCTGGCCTTCCACACAGACCCTTTCTAGATGATAAGCCAGGAGTAGGGAGCAGGAGGCAGCGTGGTCAGCACGGCGGTGAGCCTGGCCCCGAGCTCCCTGCTGCACTCACCAGCGGAACAAGACGCTGGCAAGGCAGCAGTGCGAGGGGGAACAAGGTGATGGGTACCTTCCAACAGGCAAACACGCTCTGTTTTGGTGGGGAGTTAACGTTCCGAGGGCTTTCATCTGCCAGACGCCATGACTTCTCTTGGTGCCTCACCAGCTTGCCTACAGCACGTGCATCACCCTTCTGCAACTCCTGCCGCCGTAGAACCAGTGTTGCTGGGTAAGTATCTTGGCAGATCTTCAGTGACAAGGAACACATCCTTTCTGACAGGTACAAGTCCCTGCGACATCATGAGATGAAGGACAGCAAGTGCCAGATTAAATATGAGGTTTATTAATACTGATTTTGGGCAAAGCCTCTACCCAATATACAGTACTAACTTTCCCAGCTCAGGATGTGTCAAGGTGGGGTTGCTCAGAAGCATAACTATATTTGCTATAATCCCAGATCAGATGCCAGTGTACTACAATAAAAATGTCTTCAAACTTTTACATTTATTTCACTAGTTTATTTTCAGTACTGATTCAACACTGACAGTAGTATCACTGTGGTAAGAGAAGGCAAGTTACATTATTCTAACTGTGCAAACACAAATCAAACTGTTTGTCTCTGGGAAATGTTTTCTCTGCACTTTTAAGCATGGAGACTCAAACTGACAAGGACACACCTGGATTTGCATCCAGGGGGAATGCACCTACTGGGCTGCTGCTATCTGTGCTGAGGAGCCCTTGAAATGAAAACAAACCAACCACAAATCACACTGATGGGAAGGCTGTCACTTCTGGATTCAACCACAGAAATGAAATATAACAGGGGAAAAGAAATATTGGCTTTATTGCCAGACACAAAAAGTAAATCATCTGCAGAGAGAATGACATTCCTCCCCTCTCCTTCATCCCAAACCAGATATCAGATCTATGGAAGCGAGTATACAGAAACCTTCTCACCTTTTGACAATCCAACTTCAAAAAGAAAGAAAAGCGAAAAAAAAACCCAAACAAAACCAGAACAGTTGTATATGCTTTGGAGACTATACATATCTATTAAATAAATTATAAAATTATCTACAAAATTTAGCAGCTTCCTGAAGCTAAACAACAAAATATGTAAACTCAGCGATACCAGGAATTTCAGTTCAGCTGTAAATTTCCACAGGTTTCTTGGGGAAACTGGGAGGGTTCACATAGAAGGTATTTTGTGAAATTATAAATCTATCTATGCAAAGGTCCGAGGACTGAAATACTCTCAGTTTCCTGATCTGGTATTCCAAGCTGGACACCTAAGAAATACTAAAACTCACTACCACTGAAGTGTCCCACTCTGGGCTGAGCAGCCCCTCGGGAAGCACAGCCGTCCCCCGCTCCCTTCCCCTGAACAACCCAGCTCACCCCAGCCAAGGGAAGGCAAAGAGTTGCCCCCTCTCAGATGTGTGGCCACAGACTTTAAAGGACCAGAACTTATTAACTGGCGAACAAACTAATAATAATGTCCATCACAAATATCACATAATCGGGTTTTTTTTTTAGCTTTAGTTTTGTTTTGTCTAATCCCAGGCTTGAGCCGATGTTCTGTGAAGCCCAGGTAGAACCAAGCACTTGAACAACACATATTTGCAGGTGTCCGTTCCTATTTAGAGACCAAAACTAATGACCTCGAATTAGAAGCAGAAACTTTCCGAAATATGCATTTCTTCTCCAGGTAGTCAAATGGGATGTGGGACTTTCCCAAAAGCTTTGCTACCAAGCAGCAGCCGAGCAGTGGAAAACCCGGCTTTCACACGTTCGTTACCTCTGCAGTCAGAAAGGAATAGCTGGGTAATCAGCTCTCGCAGCCTTCTGAAGAATACATTCCAGTCCTCCAGAGCTCTGGTATCTGGCAAATTTTCAATATCACATACTTGCTGACTATCCTAGTGTGCTCCAGGATAATGCTGAATTATGATCCCAGTCCTTTGCACAAAGTGTTCCCATGTTCTTTTCAAAACACTTCCCTCCTCCACCCAGAAAGTTAAAGAAGCGATTCAAGCCCCGCTGTGGAAATACCAAGTTTGCGTTTTAGCTTAGAGGAGTGCAAAGCAGGGAGAACAGAGGTTTACAGAGAAAGAAGGGACAAGCCAGCAGCCCTGACCACTGAGGCCACACGGAAAAAAGCTGTGCTTCTCCTCCTTTCCTTGTAAAGAATCGAGAGCAAAATGATCAGGAAATGACAGTGCTCAGGTCAGAGATGAGTAAGAGAAGCACGAGTCTGGAGGAAGCAAAAGTACTTGAGGCAAGCAACAACTAGGTTAAAAAAATTAGATTAAATAAAAAAAAAACAACAATGAATCAACAATCAGATGGAGATTTACCGCAGTGCTGCCTCTTACAGGCAGAGTGGTGCTCGCCATGCCCTGAACTGCAACCTCAAGCCATCAACGGTTTGGGATAAACAGAGGGGATTTTTATTAATCTCAGAAGATACCTGGTAGCCACCCGCTTAGCTGGGCTGGCCCGTTCTTCTCGGGCATCTCTGCGCTGGAGAGAACCACCCCATCGCATCCTTGAAAAGAAGTCAAGCGCGTGAGCCGGAAAAGGCTCTCCAGAAGAAATTACTCAGCGGGAAGGGAGAGGGGGGCAGCCCTCTGCAACCCCCCAGCCCTTGCTGGCCAGGGAAGCGAGGCACCGCACGGAGCCAGCCTCCGACACCGACTGCCGGCGTGCGACGGAGCCGTGGCTCGCGCGGCACCAGGCCGTTCATGCAGGATAAAAGGCTGCCTGCTGCGGGGTTAATACATAGGTGGTCTCTTCAGTTCAAGGCTGAGCCACAGTAATTCCACTGGCACTGCTCATGCCGCACTTGACAGACCAGAAACCGGTTTCCATTCCTGCCTGTCTAGCATCTTTTACGATTACTGAAGGCACAACGGTAATTTTAAAGAAAATCAGACACCCCTTTCTGATTATTTTCTGTCACTTGCTTTGGAATAAAGATACTTGGCAAAATCTTCAAGCCTAGCGATTTAAGTTAAGCACTTAATTCCAAGTTTAGAGACTTAAATACAGATATCCGCACACCTGACTCACCTCTGAGCATTTATAAAAGAGCCTTCTTCTTAATGAGAACAAAGCCCTGGGAGTTGAGGACACTGACAACATCTGAGAATTACAGCTTCAGTCAACACTAGATTCCAAGACTGAACAAAATCAGCCCTTTCTTGCTTTATGTATAGCTGACTAGTTAGCAATTCCAGCCAAACATTTTCTCCAGTTTCCATGACGAGTCATACCAAACATTGGTCAGCTTCATGGCAACCAGCCTGCATGCAAGTAACAGAAGGTGAAAATCAAATTATTTAAAAAAAAATGCAAATCTGCAGTGTTTATGCAAGATCTGCATCCGCACTCAATATTAACTAGACATGGCAGATTTTGTACCACACTAGAGAGCATACCTCGACAAGCAGAACTAAGGTTTATTTTTTGTACGGTTGTATTCAGGTTCAGATACATGATAGGTTATTAGCAATTTTGGGGAACAGTTGACTTACTATAAAACAAACTCTAATTATAAACACAGCTAGCAAGGATCCATACCAAGCACATACACAAGAAAAACTGTATTACTCTATTAGGAAGGTGATGTATTGCTTGGCATTTCTTGAAGTTTTGGGGCTATCAGCAGACTAGCATCATGAGGCACAGCTCACAGTCTGCCTCTGCCTATTGGCATTTGAAGACTGGTTGTCAAAGTTAAAAACTCTACTATTTCTCCAAGACACTCTAAAAGTTCTGCTGCCTCTGGTTTTTTTTCTAGCTATACATTACCCAGGCTCGGGTCCACTTTACTTCAATCCCCTATCCTCCATGTAGTCTGGAGAGACAACACCTCCTTCCTCCGGAAGGAGCCTTCACAGCTATAATACTCTGGGAAAATAAGAACACTAAGTCTAGTCCTGAGAAAGCATGTCTTTGGGCATCTCAAAAGATTTCTGAAGAGCAAATAGTTTCCCCCTAGTTTAACAATGCTGATTATTAGCATTTTTCCTCTTTAGTTTGGAGTCAAAAGCAATTGGCTTCTCCAGAGTCAGGTCTTCCTTACCTGCTTTGGCTTTAGGGCACTTAACTTGAAACCCCTAGAAGAGGTTACAAGTCATTTGGAAATACTCACTGCTTACTCTAAGAACCAGACTCCCTCGCAGTGATTTGGAGATGAATACATTTGCTCTTTCACACCTCCATATCACAAGATTAATTCCAAAAAGCCTTGGCAGTGTTTTAAAGCCTGAAAGCCACAGGCTGCTTGATCAACTGCAAAACTGAAGTCACCTGGTATCCTGACCTAAGGTGAGGAGTGGCTCACATAGGGGAAAAGTAAGTATTACTCACTATCTCAAAAGTGAAAACCAAAGCTGTAGACCCAAACATCTTTTGAGCCGTAATATGTGATATTATGGTTATGCATGGTACAAATACAATTTCAAATTTAGTTGTCAGCTGAATAAGGTAACATCTTAAACCAAAACCAAAGGATTTTGTCAGTGCAAAAAATAATAACAATGATATGATGATGCTTACTTACCACCTCTTTAACTTCTCAGGTGGAGATGTATTTCAGAAAATAAACAAGACTTAAAAGTTAGAGAATCCAACTCTGCCCTCTTGTGAAGTACGCAGAATGTCCAGAAATGCACATACCAAACCCCATTTCTAAGGAGGCTTTCAGTCCTTAGTTCATGACTTGATAGGCAAGGAAGAGATGATTTTCAGTTATGTTCTATCTTGATCCTTGCTTTCATCCACCGGTTTCATCTGAAGTTTCACCAAAGGAGACTGTGGCGCTGGCTAAGAGAAGCTGCAGTTTTTTGAGTGAAATGTCAGTGGCCAGCAAAGTTAAGCTCACCTGTGGGCTGATGGAGGAATTATACGACCTATGGTTTTCCTCCACCAATTTGGGGCAGGAATATGAGAAAGTTTCACAAGTTATGTCAACATCATTAGAGTAACGGCTATGCCTTACTCCAGAACAAAGAAAAATTTTCACTTTAACGTAACACAAGCTGAGGTTGAGATGGGAAGAAATACAATGCTGTGGCTTTAAAAACATACCTTACTCTTTAAAAACCTAGCTTTCCTATGGAACCCAGCCTATCTGAGTGATACCATAGGGCATGCAGATTTCTTCGGAAGGGGTTAATTAATTACCATTTAAGTAATGATGTATTGAGGAGCAGTTGGAGAAATGCGCGTCCATCACTTCGAGGCAGTGTGATTCATAGGAAAAGGTATGGGAGAATAGTTGTGAGATACAAAAAACAGCACTCCTTTGCTTTACCCACCACGTCTCAGCTTTGATGAGAGGACATTCCATACCCCTAATGGTATCATATGGAAAAGGGAAAGCGTGTTCAGCAACCTGTTCACACTGAAAATCTTGCTGTGCTTCTGGACTTACCGTAAATACAGCGCTGTTTGGGCACGCGCTGAAAGAAGACTAAGCAACCAGCTCGAATTTGGTGTGACCCCCTAACATCCAGAGTTTCCCCATCTTGGCTTTTGCCTCTCTTTCCTTCTAAAGAGCAGGCCACAATATATCACCTGTCCCATGCTTTTTCTTCAACTCTAATATTCTTCTCAAGAAAGAAGGGAGCTGTTGTTTCCATTTCACAGTGCTTGATACACACGGGCAGACTGTAGCAGCCTTATTTCTTACTCCTTCTTTTGAAGATACAGAGTGGTTTGCTTCAAGCAGGTCCTGATGATTTATATTTCTCTGTTTCCATCACAGAAATAAATATATAAATAGCCACCTAAGCACAGGCACCAAAATAGTCCAAGCAGATGAATTTCAACTCCAAAGTACACATCTGTTGCCTGTACAAAGTCTCCTGCAACAGCTTTCCCGCTGATTCACCTTTGACAGCAGCAGCTGAGAATAGTCAAACGCTCTGGACTGCTGAGGATAGCGAGGGTTTCCGTCGTGTCATGCTTTTCAGTAATTACTGTAGCAAAATAAATGACATGTTGTATATGCTAGCTGGATGCTGCCCACAAAACTTTGCCCTCCTCTCCCACAACCTTAAAAAAAAAAAAAAAAAGACGAAACAACTTCTGGTAAGACTGCATGACACTGGCAGTATTTTCCAAAGCCTGAGAAGATACTCCAACATCTTCTGGTAATTTCAAAGATAAAGGCTTGTCTGCACTTCACAAGATGGGTCCACTAGAAGCATATTTCACTTGTTTGTCAGCTGATTTTCAGGTGGAACATAATGTAATGCAGTTAGCATGGTTAGATACCTTCCTTACATAAAAAGATAAGCTGCAACCCAACACCATGTTGGCAATTAAAGTCCTGCTAAGAGTCTCCCTATGAATGATAATAATAGGCTTCCTGGGACACCGGCTGGGATGACCTATACACAATGGTATGAAGCAGCAGTTCCCACCTGAGAACCTTGAGTGTTGTTCCAGGTCTGCAAGAAAGATTTTGTAAAATAAAAAAAGAGATGGTGATGGAAAGGAGAAGTGATTTTTCACAGGCTTTCCAAGCTATGAAGCAATCTGCAGCGTGATCGGTAGGAAATGACCACAGACCTCATGACAACACTAAGAGTCCATAACCAGAAATATTTGAGAAACCCTACCCGTGTTTATTTGACAATCTCACAGAAACTTTTGAAGTCAATGACTTCATTAGAATGGAAAAAATAAACAGTTAATTTTGAAACACGGTTCCATAACACTTGTCCTCAGAGACCTCAGATGACTTCTTCAAGCTGACAGGTTCAAAGGAGCAATATTCACCACTCCTGCAACTTCTCCTATTCAACACTCTTTCCTCCTCAGTTCTCGAGACAGAGTTAGAAGAAACTGAAGAGAGAAAAGCAATAGAACCAAGAAAATATGAGAAGAATTTGAGAACTGAATTGAGTGGGGAGGATAAGGAATAAGAGGGAGAAAATAAATTAATAGAATAAAATATAAATCTCAATCCTATACACAGCTTTTTTTTTGATCCACACACTCAAAGCTATGCATAGTTGCTTTAATTACCAAAGAGTGGTTTGCAAACTTCAAATCAAATCCATGTGTTTGCAAAACAAAGAAATTGAGATCAGTACTGGAAAACAGTCAGCCTTATCTAGTCCATCATTAATTAAACCTGTGCTGGAACATCTATTTAGATCAGCTTCCTCAGATGAGTGCTATTCCAGAATTAAAAAATAAGATTTAACTTCACCTGCAAGTGCTATGCAGTTACCCAGAAATAAAACCCTCTCCCTCTCAGAGGGAGTGCTTAGGTGGGAGGTTACTCTGCAACAGTTAATCTAGCATAGCCACTTGGAAATTAAGACATGCTAATTATTCAGTGAGGAAAGAGCTTATGAAGTCTTTTTGTGTACCATAACAATTCCTAATACTAAACCTCTGCTGTTAAAAATGAAAGGCATCTTCTGGGTTTTTTTTATTATTTTCACGTACTGAGTTTTTTGTTTTGGTTCGGATATCTTTTTTGTTGTTACTGTTCTTGGCACTTGCATAAAGAAAGTTTACTTTGTCTCTGAGAAGACAGTGGGAAGAATCTTCTAGAGCATTTGTGTGGTAACTGAAAAATTGGGGAAGAATATACCCACTTTCTGCACTGTTAGACATTACATTTCCTACTTTCTTAACTGAATGAACGTTAAAACCCCAGATTTTAAAGTTCAGTCACGTAACTCTAACATTCCTATTTGGGTACAAAAAATATTTATACTTACACATACAAAAGTATTTATAAACACGGTTGAGATTCTGCCAGGGCGTTCAGACTGCTATGCATCAGAAATTTAAATTGTAAAATTCATAATGTAACCGTGAATCCCAAATTAAAAATAATGTCTTGACAATTTCCCAGTCAGCCACCTAGGAGCACGAAGCAGAAAAGCTGGAGTAGCTCCCTAACCTGTGCCGTGTGGCCTCCCTCCAAGAGGGACACTAGGACAGCCAGGAAAATTTGGGGAAAACACCTGGAAATCCACCTGTGGCTGCCCCAGCGGAGCATCCCGGCAGCCGGAGCATCCCGGCAGCCCTCCCACGGAGCAGGCGCAGGGGAAACCAGGGTGAATTTGCATGGCAGGGTGCAAGGTGCCAGCACCCAGGAAAGGGGCAGAAAGGAGTAACAGAAAGGGGGAAGCAGAGGAGCATGGGGACTGACAGACCCCACAGCAGCAGCAGGAGCCCTACGGGACAGAATGTGAAGGAAATGTCCTCTCCTCGGCACCACTGCTGCATCCCAACCCACGTCCCCCGGACTTGGTCACAGAATCACAGAATCACAGAATAGTAGGGGTTGGAAGGGACCTCTGTGGGTCATCTAGTCCAACCCCCCTGCCGAAGCAGGGTCACCTACAGCAGGCTCCACAGGACCTTGTCCAGGAGGGTCTTGAATATCTCCAGAGAAGGAGACTCCACAACCTCCCTGGGCAGCCTGGGCCAGGGCTCAGTCACCCTCAGAGGGAAGAAGTTCTTCCTCATGTTCAGATGGAACTTCCTGTGCTTCAGTTTGTGCCCGCTGCCCCTTGTCCTGTCGCTGGGCACCACTGAAAAGAGCCTGGCCCCATCCTCCTGACACCCACCCTGCAGATATTTATAAGCATTTATTAGGTCCCCTCGCAGCCACACGTGCAGCCCCGGCCAAGCAGACACAGTGAACATCCACTGCTGGGAAGAGATCCGTGAAAGCTTGTGGAGCTCCTCACGGGAACAGAATAAAGACCAGAAGTAGTTTCAGAACTGGGACCATAGCTAGTAATCACTTATTTTGAAGGGATAAAAAGAAAAGTCTCCCGAAAGCCTGTTAAACACCGGCAACTGTTAGCTCTTGGTAAAGCACTAGTTTGAGCAGCCACGCCGCTGGGGCTGCTGAGTAAACCACTTTCTGATCCATTCTGCTAATGGTCTGTGTTTGAGCATAATCTAGTGCCTGATTATATGGAGTAGTGTTCACATTTTAACTGAAATATTATTAAAGGTAGTTCCTGGCTGCTCCAGCAGTGTAAAAGCGCTAGCGACTAGCCCTGGGGCAGCAGCACTTGGAAGAAATCCTGGATGTTTTCAAAGTTACATCTATATGACTTCTTTCTTCCACTGGACATACAGATGAAAACCAGGGACAGCTTAGCGTGAAGTACAGAATAAAAATGCAAGAGAGTGGGTATCACCAGTTTATGCAAGCCACTCACACCAGGGGAAGCTTTCCTGTTTAGAGCAACACTTCAATTTCTTCTAAATGGCACCTGGTCAGACCTCTAGGCAAGGGGTATGATTTAGTCAGTCGCCTTTGGTGGACACTGGCACCTGCCCATCAGAATAACGACAAAACACACTGTGGCCTTTGTTTTCTTGGCTATAAGACACAGACCTCAAGCAATTTCACTCTTTTCTGATGCTACCTGTATTTGTCTCTCAGGTACTTGGAAAGGCAGGATTTTTTTCCAGTTTGTTCCGCAGAAGACCTAGACGACCCTCAGTGGCCTGGTTTTTAATCTGACATCTAGAAAGGTTTGCCCTCGGTCACCACACACACTACAGTGCTGTATTATAGCATGGGAGATGTGGCACACACGGTGCGTCCCGGTGCTCAGGAACCCACCTAACTGCGTGCACCTCGACAGCAGCCGCAGCCTGCGGCCCCACTTCTGCCCTCTGGTCTTGAAATAACCTCTGACACACACAGACACCAAAATAGCAGTAGTTAGATGAATTGCACTCAGAGCTGCATACGTGTTACAGTCATGATTTCCAGAAACGGCGTTTCGCAACCCTTCGTAGTCAGAGCATTTGTCACTACCAACAGCCTGCCGTTTATTAAAGCTTTGGGCTCCCATCCTACAAACACCAGACTGCTCACATTTTGAAAGCCAGATACAAGTACCAGTCTCTGCAGCACGAGGGTCTTCAACACCAATTTCACTTGAAAAGGAGTTGAAGTGTAGGCTACGTATTCAATGGTGTCAGACTGCTTCTGTGAAAAATTAAGGAGCACCAAGACTATTTTTTGTGTTTCGCAGCAATTAAAAAAGCAGGTGTGTTTTCTTTTCCCGAAGTAAAACTGTGACAGCTTCCACATCCTTCCTTCCTTCCTGAAATGACGTACTTGCATCATTGTTAGTAGTAAGAGAGAGTCTGAATTATTTGGAACTGACGCTTACACTTTGACTAAGAGCTTAAATTTAAACAACTAAGAACAAATTATTTTTCGCTTTTTATCCCACGCTTTTTATCTCAGAGTTTGAAAACGATAACTGATTATGAAAAAATTTTCTAAGAGTTCCTAAGTTCACATTGAGATTTTCCAGTTACTCTCCTGACATTATCACTACCAATGTACTGTACACAAAGGTCTCAGGCCAAACATTTGCAAGGATGTGCCTAAATCTCTTCTAATCTTCTCCGAATCTCAGTTAAAAAAAGTTAATTAAAAACATACAAAATGAAGAGGTCTGGCTTCAGATCCTTCCTTCCAGCTACACTTCCACTTACAGAGGAAGACCTAATTTCTAGTGAATTCCCACAGGGCTTTGTGGATTCTTCAAAACCTTTCTCTTGTGGCAGAAAGCACACAAACATCCAGGATGCACAGATTTACTCACAGCATGAGATCTTCCAGAATTTCTCTGTTGTGGATACCAAACACCTTTCCTCCAGCAGCGGAAAAAGGCCAGTGCCTTTGACACAGTGTTATCAGCATGACTGATACTATGAGTCATTTTTGCAATGGAATTAAAATCTTGACTCTCCAGCTCCAAGACCAGCCTCTCCCTTGCAGCCCCAGACGCAAAAGCCAGCAAGAACCACTTACGTATATATCACGGCTCTCTCCCGCATATTATGTCATTCCAAATTATTGCTGCATTTAAAGGAACCTAAGGAAGTACCCTTAAAATTTGCTCGGAAAGGTTAGGCCAAAAGAAGTGAGACATTTCACCTGAAGTTTGATGGGTGAACTCAGGGATGGGCTTTTGAGGGGAAATAGGAAGCCACGAGCCCTACACCGGTGTAATCTGGGTCATCCTACACTCTCGGCAGCGTGGTTGTACCGTCCCGTCCCTGACCAGACCGCCGCATCCAGCCCACCACAAAGTGTACCAAAGTCACCCACTTACCAATCAAATAAAAATTCACTGGAGCTAAAAAGCAAGCAAAACAACCCTTTTTGTTGTTCCTTTTGTGACTGGCTTGTACAGTCAGAGATGTTATTTCTCTACAATACGAAAATTGTGATTATTTTTCTCCTCTAATCCGCACTTCTCAAGAAACTCTCTTAATCCCTGTCCTTCACTGGGGAAAGCTTTGTACTTTATCTCTCTGCAGCTTGAATCGTTTATGCCTGACTGTTTAAGGGAGCTGAAAGAAACATTTTCAAAGACCTGAACTTGTTTATGCTAAGGCTAAAGGCATCAAGCTAGCTGATGCTAGTCCTTCCGCATAGACCTAAAAGCAGTGATTTGGGAAAAAGGGGTCAGGGAGGCTGTGAACCTCAGTACTTCTGCAGTACCTACCAGTGGTTCCCACCATTCTTGAATACAGCTAGGAGAGAAACCCCCTCTCTCCTTTGCCTTGCTGAATTAATCAAAGGATCAAGGTCTTTGGATAGCGCAGTCTGGGTGGAAAACTCTTCTCGGGGCAAGAAGCAAAGACTTCTCCTCTTCACTATTGGCCCAAACAAGACATTTAGTTTCACATTAAAATAGGCGAAAACAAGTCAGCTTATCTGTATATGAAAACTAAGTCAGTGTCGTGTCTAGCTGATTAGAAAGGTAATTTTAAGAGGCTTCTGGTAAACTCAGACTACTTCTTATCAGCAATATCCTGAGTTTGTACTTCACTGCTGCAGTAGGGCAAAACAAGACTTTAACCATCCAGTACAATGAAGTGCAGACAATAAACATTTCATGCAAAATATTTTGACCCATTATCCCACGTAAATACAAGGTTTTAAAATAATAAATCATTCTGAAGTACTTCTACAAGGGTCATGAATTTCCATTAGTGATTTCTATTATGCAGAAATTCAGTGGATCACCATCCCATTCCAGCAATCAGAGAGGTTCAGGTATGCTCAGAGCGATGCATCTACCAGATCACCAGACTCTCAAAGACCGAAACATGAATGTCCTCTCCAGACCCTTTATATGGAATGACAAAAAGCCACATAAGCACAAATTCTAACTGTTTTCATTCCATATTCTTGAGAATACTAAAAATGCAGAAATAGGTTTCTCTTCATAAATGTTTGCTGGATGAACGAGGAGAGTTTAGTTTTAGGTAAGTACAAACTCACAGGAGGTTTTGACCCAACAGGACCATTTCTTGCCTCTGAACAAAAGGCTGCCACCCATGAATTTTAATAGGACTTGCTTTAACACAGTGCAAGCATGAAAAACGTAATAATACAAGGCTGGGGGGGAGGGAGGAAAGTGTGTGTATCCAGAGTTTTTCTTTTATCCTCAACTTCAGAAAGTGAAGGAAAGCCATGTTACTGATATTAACTCAGAGGCATAAATTCTTAATGGGAAAGTTACAGAAAAAACCCAGCCAGACCACCCAGAGCCATACAGACAATTGGTGACAGCTGAAGAGTGAGACACAGGACTTTCGCTTGCTCAGTTTACAGTTCTCGCAAGGGTTTTAGTCACGTGCATTTACTAATTTCAGCCTTGCTGGATCTATACGGCTGTGGCCAGTCTCCATCCCACCTGCTCCCTTCGCTGATTTCCGTAACAAACCAAAATCCTCCAGGCAGAGTCTGAATCACAGAATCACAGAATGGTCGGGGTTGGAAGGGACCTCTGTGGGTCATCCAGTCCAACCCCCCTGCCGAAGCAGGGTCACCCAGAGCAGGCTGCACAGCACTGCATCCAGGCGGGTCTTGAACATCTCCAGAGAAGGAGACTCCACAACCTCCCTGGGCAGCCTGTGCCAGGGCTCCGTCACCCTCAGAGGGAAGAAGTTCTTCCTCATGTTCAGACAGAACTTCCTGTGCTTCTGCTTGTGCCCGTTGCCCCTTGTCCTGTCACTGGGCACCACTGAAAAGAGTCTGGCCCCATCCTCCTCACACCCACCCTGCAGATATTTATAAACATTTATTAGGTCCCCTCTCAGCCTTCCCTTCTTCAGGCTGAACAAGCCCAGCTCCCTCAGCCTCTCCTCATAGGAGAGATGTTCCAGTCCCCTCACCATCCTCGTAGCCTTCCACTGGACTCTCTCCAGTAGCTCCTCATCTTTCATGAACTGGGGAGCCCAGAACTGGACACAGGACTCCAGATGAGGCCTCACTAGGGCAGTGTAGAGGGTAAGGAGAACCTCCCTCGTCCTGCTGGCCACACTCCTCCTAATGCACCCCAGGATCCCATTGGCCTTCTTGGCAGCCAGGGCACACTGCTGGCTCATGGTCAACCTGTCGTTCTTTCCATTCTTGGGCCCACCACCACCGCCACGAGGTTGATGCCCAAGAAGAACCGAATTGCCATCTACGAACTCCTTTTTAAGGAAGGAGTGATGGTGGCCAAGAAAGATGTCCATATGCCGAAGCACCCCAAGCTTGTCGACATCAATGTGCCCAAACTCCACGTCATGAAAGCTTGCTTCGAGCTAAGCGCCGTTCGCTCTCCTCTCCGGAGTCAAGCCCGCCTACTCCGGCCCATCGAGAGACCCCAAACCAAGAGCAGCAGAAGACTTCTGATGGTGCCGTCTAGCAGGCCGCTCTCGTGCCTTCAGACACCCAGATCGTTGGGACACCCGGACGGGCTCGGCTACAGCCAGCCCAGGCTCACGAGCAGCAGCGCGGCAGCCGGCCGCCCTTCCCAAACCTTCCCTGTTCCATTTCTACCGGGGGTGCAGCCGCAGCAGAGGCCTCTGGACCTTCACAACCCTCCCTGACTTTTCCCTAGCTCCTCATTTTTCTGCCGTGCTTCCTCAGGGAAAGGTACGAATGGTTTGCAACCTGCTCCGGGAAGCAGCTGCCCAGTTCAGCGTCTCCTCCACGGCACCATCTCTGGAATGCGCTCTCTTATCGGTTATTTTGCCAACAGTCACTCCCAACGCGGTTTTATTTGCTTTCCAGCAAGGCCCTTCTGTTCTGCTTGGGGGTTTTATGACTCTCGGTAACTGCTCAATTTCCAGCCGCGCTCTGTTGGAGGTGAATTAAGGTACGAGCCCCCCGTTTTCATCCCGTTTCCGCGCGTCCCCGCCGTGACAGCACGGAGTTACCGGCCCGGCCGACAGCAGCCGTGCCCGGGACACGCGGGGCCGTGGGTACGGCCGGCCCCTGCCCCAAGGCCGCTGGCGGGCGGGGCGGCGGGAGCGGGCCGTGAGGCGGCCGGCCCGGGGGCGGGGCCCGGGAGCCGGGCGGCGGCGGGGGGGGGGAGCCCGGGAGAGCCCCGGGGGGAGCCGGATTTAAGGAGCCGCGCCGGGTGGAGGCGTCCCGGCCGAGACCGAGCTCGCTGCCGTGCGCCCGCCGCCGCCACCATGCCCGTCAAAGGAGGGACCAAGTGCATCAAGTACCTGCTCTTCGGCTTCAACTTCATCTTCTGGGTGAGGAGCGCGGGGCGCGGCGGGGCTCCGCTCCGTTCCTCCGGGAGGGAGCCCACGGGGGGGGGGGGCGAAGTCCTGGGAGCGGCGCTTTGTTTTTGTCGCTGTTTGGTTTTGTGTTTTCTTACTTTTTTTTTTTTTTTTCGTCCCCCCTCAGCCCCATCCGGGAGGAGAGGGGTGGGTGCCCGGCCCCGCTCTCCCTCAGGCGCTGCGGGGGCGCGGAGCCGGCTCGGCTCGGCTGGGGGGGGGGGGGAGCGGCGCTCGCTGAGGGGCTGCAGCCCTCGGCAAGGAGGTGTCGGAATGATCTATGTATATTTATATATCGTACCCCGCCGCGAAACGCTGTATGTATGCTGACAGGCTGCATTTTGGCATAGCATGAGGTGTGTACAGCGTGAGGGTGGGCTCCCCGTGGCGGGGCCGGCGGGCCCCTTCCTCGCAGGCCGGCGCTGGCGGGCGCCTGGGCCGGGGCTGCTGCGCCTTCTGCCTCGGGTTCTCTTGGGCAGCGTCTCCTAAGGAAAGGAGGGCGAAAAAAAAAAGAGATCCTGAAGTAATTTGATTTGTAGGAGCACGCCACCGCAAGTGGAAATCGTATCTTGGTGCGGCCATCTCTCGCTCGCCGGGCAGCGTCGGGAAGCGGGGCTCGGCCGAGGGGTTGGGGCTCGGCCGAGGGGTTGGGGCTCGGCCGAGGGGTTGGGGCTCGGCCGAGGGGTTGCGGCTGCTTCTGAGGCTCTCGGGGCGTGGATGTCTGAATTTGGCATCGTCCGACTTGTGGAAAAGTACACAGAGAGCGCGGGACGGCTGCCCGTGTGCCTGATGCGTAGGTGTGAAGCAGAAGGAAATTTCTCTCGGCTACCAGGCTGCGGTGGGGAGATGGGCGTGTGGCTCCTCTTCGCCGTCCGATGTGGAGGAATGAAGTTGAAGCTGTGTGAAGAAACCAGAGCTGGAGTTGGTCGCAGTGTTGCGCGTGGGGTGACTGGAAGATGATGCAGTGCGAAGGAATAAAGCGCTTGTGATCTCCCAACTTAAAAATGGGGTTCAGCAAAGTGAGAAAATGGAACTGGGCTGCGATTGAGGGAACTTGGGCAGAGGAGCCTCACAAAGGGACAAGAAGGGGCGTATTGCCACCTGGGACTTGCCAGGAGGGTGAGGAGAGGGGTAGTATTTGGAAGGCTGTAGCTGATAAGAAAAGCCTAACAATGTGCTGGCTGAAACCTCTGGGTCAGTGAGGTGTTGGACCTGTTGATGAAACAGAAGTATTCATGGTTTGCTTTGTGTCTATTTCTTTTTTGAAGCTACAGACTATTTTATAGTGTAAGAACACTTGTTGTGGCAAAGGCATTGCCTCAAAGATGCTCTTAACATGACTGTTGCCATTTTACTCCCTAGGGTGCAAGGCAGGGAGTGGGGAGAGGCTTTTCATTCAGCTGGGGAGTTCTGTGGTAATAAGGCTCAGAAGCTGTGCTTGCACCTTTGGGTGCCCGGTAAGCTCGGATTCAGGCTTGACCTGTTAGTGGGGTGGAGGGGAGGAGGAGTGTGGTGGTGGGGAAGGGGGCTGTGGCACTCATGGGCTGGTGCTGCTGCCCCGAGGAGCCACAGGGACATGGCTGTGCAGCTCCGTGGGTGGCCTTCCCAGGGGATGGGCATGGGGAAAAGGAGAGAGTGAGAAAGAAGAGTTAAAGGGTGGTGAATGCTTCTTCCTCTCAGGGTGTGTGTCCTGAGGAGTGGCTGGAAGCACTGAGAGGCTGTAACAGTGAGCAGCAGGCCCAGCCAGGAGTAAGGGCGTTTGCAGACCAGCTGCAGTAGCCCTTGGCTCTCAGGGCTCGCTGCCTGCATCTGTGCCCTACCAAAACTGTCAAAGGGGAGTTTGAAGTGTGGTGTTAGTGAACCTCATGTCCTCGATGGAGGAATAAAGTAGCAGTCTCTTTGGCTATTTTAGGCTTTTGAACCTCAATGAACAGGAGAGGCAGCACTAGAGGACAGGAACAACCCTAAGAAGAAAGAAGGCTTTAATGTTCCTTATGGTAGCGGAGATGTGAAAAGTCTGTTAAGTAATGGAAGCAAATTGAGCAAAAACGTTGTGCCTGAGTGCTATTCTGAGCCTAATCTTGAAGGCACAATCAGTGACTGGCTCTTGGCCTTGGGAACCCCCTCCAAGAGTAGGAACAAGTCTGTTCATGTTTCTGAGTAGTCCATGGGTGTGGACTCCTGTTGCCCAAGTGCTGCTTAGGAATGGTGGCAATGATGTAGTTAGATTTAGTGCACCTTTGGGAGCAAGAGAAGCTGAAAGGCCCTGTGAAGCTGTGATCAAGTTTATGCAGTACCCACTTTTTAAAGTTTAAAAAAAAAAAAAATGCCTTGGAAGTACAGGTGAGGAATTTAAATGGTCTGCAGCAAACCTGCAGGTATCTGTAGATTGCATGTCAGGTGGCATCTGTTTACCTCCACTGGAGACTTGAGTGAGGGCAAGAGGAAGCAGAAAGCAGATGGCTGGGTATAGGAGGCTGTTAAAACAAAAGTTGGGAGGCTCTCAAAAAGTTGAAGCTGTGTCCAAAGGAAGGAGATAAAGGTTCATAAAAGCTGGTAGGTCAAATACAAAAATATAATAAGGCTAGCCAAAAGAAAGCTTTAGGCCTAATTTGCAAAAGCACACCCACCTAACATATCCCTCTTCAGACACATGAGGACCAGGGAGTCCTTGCAGACATTGATCTGTCCAGGTGTAAAACTGTTCAGAGGGATGTTCTGTGGGACTTTCTCTTACTGGATGTGCTTGGGGAAGACCTTGGGGAAGTTCTCTGCCGTAACTGTCTTGGAGTCCCCCATAGGCCTGAACTGACCTCTCGATGAAAAGATGGTGAAACAACAGCAAATAAGTGATTCACAACTTGCCAAGGTCACACAACAGTTACTTCAGAACTACAGATGCATTGTGATTAGGTCAAACCTCCTGCTCACCACCTACCTCTGTGCCAGGGGGCTGGAATGCAGTGGATTGGAGGCTGGTTTTTTGTTTTAAGTTGTTCTAGTTTGTGTAGAAAGTGGCACATGTGGTGCCTCTGGAGTAGGCAGAGGAGGAGATTCTTTAAAAACACAAATTTGGTGTACACTTGGAGATGTGACATTAGGGAAGAGAGAATGGCTACTGGAAGGGGAAGTCAGACTTCACAAAGCTGTTAACTTTGAAGCCTGCATAAGCCTGAATCTTAGAGCGAGTCAGTTCATTTGTTCAGTATCTGCTGGAAATGTCAAGGCTGTTAGGGAAACTAAGCAGCGCTGGAATCGCATCCTGGCAGGGATGGAGTTGACTGAGTGGAGGCAGAGCTGAGATGAGGTGGAGCTCTCTTGTGGTCCAGAGAACCACCAGAGCTGTCATGCAGGAGCAAACTACATGATGGTCAGTACAGTCCCATCTAATCTGGAAAAGCATGTGAGGTAACGCTTTGGTGCTCGAGTAATATCTGTTATTCAGGGCGATGAAGATGGGTGCATGCTGACATAGCAGGCTATGTGATGAAGCAGAGGGTGATGCTTGCCAAAGGTAGGCATCGAGTCATGTGTGGGAGGCAGGAGCGGGAAGCAGCCTGGAGTTATGAACTAGTTGGCTCAGGGGCATCTGCTGCCAGAGGGATGAAGTCTTGGTAGAAAAGGGACTGTGGTAGCTTCATGAAAGCATCAGGTGGGTGCTCTGCAGCAGCACATGAAAATCAGCTTCAGAAGTGGAGGACCTCGAGAAGCAGAAAGGTGGTGCCACCGCATAAATCTGTGGTGTGGTGGTGTCTTGCAATGCTGTGGGCTGCTCTGGTCTGCTGCCTACCTTGAGAGGAATATAGTGGAGCTTGGAAGTGTTTGGGAAACGAAGAGGAGGGTTTCCTCTATCAGAAACTGGAGTGAATTGCAATTCTTCAGCCTGGAAACAGATGAGGGACATGTATTACAGGTCTGTAGGATCATGACTGGCCAGGTAGTAGGTAGGACTTGATGGTATTGGAAGAGTCGGTGAGCAAGAACTGAGGCATATTAGATCTGAGAAGAGAAAGTTTCAGAAGAGGTCATGGCCATGCACACCGTGGTGGTGCTTTCTCCCCAGCAGGTACTGTGGAGCATGCAGTTCAAGGGGTACCTAGCAAATGCAGTGTTTGGCAGCACTCCATTGCGTTTGCTCCAAAGGTACCGTCTGTGCCTTGGGCAACCTGTAAGCGCTCAACATGTTGTAAGCTGGGAGGTCAGTCCTGGGAAATGCTACTGTCTGCCCTGTTCTGGTAACCCTTCCTGAGGAGCCCCCTTGTAGGATGATGTGCTGGATGATGATGCTAACTAGTCTGATGGCTTTTCTCCAGTTGGTAAGGCCAGCCATATATCTCACTAGCATGATGTTCTCTGAAACTTTTGGGACTCCAGAGTTTTGGCTAAAATGTACTTGTGACCTGAATGGAAGGAGGAGATAGAACTCATGGATGGTGGCTACGAACGCTTCTGAAGTCTGGTTAACCACTGCATTTGTAGGGAATGCTTTTTAATTTTGTGCGTGAATAGATCAGTAAGTTAGATGATCCGATCCCCGCTCGGAGGTGTGGGGATGAGATGTGGCTGCATTTTCCCTTTGGTTCACGTATTGCTGCAGACACCAGGCTCACTGCTGCTGTTGTGCTGCCCTTGTTGGGGCTGGTGTACTGCCACCTGGGTTTGCATAGAGCTCCTCTGTCTCAGTGTCTCCAGTGCTGGCCCTGGCATCTTTGATCGGGTCTGCAATCAAAGCTGTGCTGGTTCTGGTCTCCGGGAGTTTGGGGTTTGATTTGGGGTGGGGCAGGGAGGTGTTGAGGCTGATAGAGCACTAAAAGGAAGATTTTTTTAATTTTTTTTTTTCTTCCAGGCTGGCTCAAGCTTGGCAGGAGGTCAGTGGAAACCTCCTATTATGTGCCTTACACCTAAGTGTTCTTACTGAGGCTGGTTTTGAATAACCTTGGTGCGAGCGCATGCTTGGTTACCTTGGGTTGTGTAACGAGTGACTGCCTCTTACTGAGCTGAGCTTGTGGGGTTTGCTCAGGCTTGTTGGCCCTGGTTACAAAGTCTTTTCCTAATAAAACCTGGCTCCTCTGAGCAGCTTGGTGCACGTTGGGCGAGCGCCTGGCATGGCTGCGCCTACGGAGCGTGTGCCTGCGCATTCTCCCGCTGGCTTGCAAGGAGGGCTTGCCATCGAGGGCGTGCATCATTAAACTTAAATGCTGGGTTTTTCCCATGTGATTTTTGTGGAATGTAGAGACGTCTGCTGCCAATATTTATAATTTCATGCATTATAGGCAAAGAAGTGCTGTAGCATGCAGTCAGAGTTCAACGTTGAGTCTTTAAGCAATTATTTTCTTGCTCCTTTACACTGTAAGGCAGCTGTCTTGTCTGGGCTCTCCACTCTTCAGAGTTCCTTGTATTGCATGAAGAAGTGCAGTTGTTTATGGGAGTCCCTGCTAAAGTAAGATTAATAAAGTTAGGCCTGCGAAGCTCTCTTCTGTAACTTGAAGATACCTGTGACTTTGTTCTGAGCTACAATCTCACTGTTCGTGCTGCAGCAGGAACAGCCGGTGGCAGTTGGATGCTCTGACTTCTGCAGGGGATCTTCCCTGCTCAAGTGGAGAAGAGGGCTTGCAGGGTGGGTAGGGAAATACATGTGTGTGTATATGCACACACATACGAAAGGAACAAAATTAGTTGCTTTTGCTTTTGTGTAATCAACTGATTCAGTTGCTGACTGCAGTGTATGACTTGAAGTTGGGCTCAGCTCAATGTGTTTTAAGTCTTGAGTGCTGTAAAGTCGGGAGTGGAGTTGGAGGATGTCGCCCTGAGAAGCCTGATGTGAAGCCACTTGTACTTGGAGTTCTAGCAATCCTACCTCCTATTTGCAATTTAAATTGCAAATATAGTAGACTGACTTCTGAATAGGAACTTGTATGAAATGGGCACTAGTCTTGGCAGTGGTTCAGGAATTCTGTAATGCTGCTTCTACTGTACTGGAGCACCATTTTATTGCAATAAATGCTGTGACATTAACTTAGCCCACAACATTCTTGAAACTAGCTTAAGCAGAAAGAAAATACTTCTTTCCAGCTTACGTTTTTTTTTTTCCCCAAAGTTTGGAAATAGCTGCAGTTTCTTATATAACTGCTAGTGCTCACTGCGTATCTGTTAGGAAAGGTTTTCTCCCCCCAGCAGTTTGAAAACCTGTGCGGTTGTGGATAGCACTAATCCTGTAACTAAGGGTTTAGAGCGATGTTGAGCCTTATCTGGACTTTGTGAGGTTTTATTTATAGAGTACTGACAGGTAACAGGACAGAAACAGACGGTTCATTGCTGCTCGTAATGTTCTCGATTTCTTTGCCTGTGTGCTTTGCCATGTCATGTATCTGGTCCCGGCTTCATTCATCTGCTGTCTTGCGCAGTGAGGAAAAAGTTAGCTGTCTGTCTTGCTCAGAGGAAGATATGAGTCAGATTCTTAGCTAAAAGTTTTTACCTGTTTATGAGGTGAAGAGAAGATAGTGGCTTTTTCAGTGTGCTCCAGGCACACCCTGGATAAAACCCATGTAAGGAGCAGTCACATACAGCCTGATATACCTTCTTACTTCAAGGAAAAAAGAAATTTATAACAGTAATTTGTTAGATGCAATGCTGAGCTGACAACACTGAAGGTACCCTTTGTTTCTGACTGACTCTGCCTTATTTTCATGTACAGACTTACCTTCTGCTAGAGGTAATGCCGTGAACTTCATAGAAGTTGCATGTAAGCTTGGCTTGAGTCTGTTAAAATAGCAGATTCCATAGTTTCCAGTACAAAGGCTTTTTTACAGGCTTTGATCCATCTATCAGGAGTTCTTGCAGTGTCTTTTTTCTTCTCTGTCCCTGCCTCGGTGCTGTGAAAGTGGAGGAAGGGCTGGCAGTAACCTGGTGGATGCTGGGGGGAAGAGGGGGTGTTCTCCTCCCAAAGCTTTATCTGCCAGCTCTGAGGGCTTGCTAACTGCTTGGACCTTGAGGCCCTTGAGAGGTGCTCCTGTCTGCGGAGGTAGGATGCTGTAAGGTGTCTGCAGCAAGTGGGGTGCTTGCCTGGGGATTGTGGCCTCTCAAGGTGACAAGCTCAGAAGGGACTGAACAAAATGGTCCTCACAAAATAGTGGTTAAACCTAAAAGAAACTTTCCAGTTTCCCAAAGTAGTGTCGTATACTGCTGTATCATGGGATAGGTTAACAAAAATTGGAATTTCTACTTTGAAAAGCTCAAGCTTTCAATGTGTTTATACCAGTATCATTAAATCTAAAGATTCCCGTTGCAAGCCTTCTGCTAGGAAACTGTATATATGAACTTCAGGTGTTAAAGGGGAAGAAAATACAGGGGAAATGGCTTGATAGCATGCAAGATATGCTCAGAGGCCAAACCTCCAGCCTGCCCCTCGCAAACCACAGCTGAGCAATGGAAAGGGCTGACTTTGGAGAAGGCGCTCGTCAGGGTGTGGGGCTGGATGGGTGGGAGGAGGGAAGCCCTGCGCAGAGGCTCACTAGAGAAGGCACAGAGCTGCATGAGGAAGGAAGACAGACCAGAAAGGCTGTTTTTTTCCTGTTGCAACAGGCAGAAAGATGCATGCAGGAGTAGAGAGAGCCTTTGAGGCAATGGGGGTGTGCTTGCGTGTGATGCAAAAAAAAGGAGCCTCTGTAGAATTAGAGGAGGAGTGAGCAGGGCTTTTTATCCTTGCTTGGCATATGTCCACTGGAGCTGTAGGATAGAAGGGAGCTGTAATATTTTTAGTAGTGGTTAGTGAAAACACAAGGAAGCCTGCCTAGCTATCTGGAGCAGGGATGTCGGTAGCATGCTTGTGCCAGGATGTGTTGTTGCTGGAGGATCGCTGCCACAAACTTTTCCAATACAGTGAGTGAGTAATACCCCTTTAACTTCATATTTTTTCCGATTGGTGGAAAAAAAAGCGTGTCTTCCGAGTTCCCTTTCTTATACTTGTTACTACAGAAACATACTTTTTACATGTTTAAGTGCACAACTTACTTTTCTTAGTTCTGTAGGTTTTTGCACACAAAGTGACTAGCTTTAGGAAAACAGACAGCTTTGTTCTTTTTCAGCACAGGATAGATCTATTTAGAAATATCCTGTGTTACTAAACTCCTGTGACAAAACAGGTCTGTTAGATTGGGAAAACACATGGATTGAAATCCCAACCACGAGCTCCTCAGGGGATGTGCCTCCGTGCAGTCCAGGGAGAGGGCGGCTTGCACCCCTTTATTGGGGAGGAAAAACACAGCTACCAAACCCACCCCAACGCGGCTGCCAAAACCTGCTGGCGTAGCACTGGTGAGCAGGCTCCGGTGTGCCGGCTTGGTCTGAGCCGCTGCCAAGCAACGGGTGCCCGGAGGGGCTGTGCTTGTGTTGGTGCCCTACTCCGTACTTGTTTTCTTGAAAACTTGAAGTTTCAAATTACTTTCTTGCCTTCTGCTTTAAAAGTGCCTTTTTTTAGTTCAGTGGTCATTGTGGGTAGGAAGAGCACAAACTGAGAACACAAGTTTGCTTTTTTTATGAAACTGAGACAAAAAGTCACTTTCTTGCAAGAAGAAGCTGCGTGGGTTTTTTCTGGTCCACCATGGAGGGAATTATCACTTTATTTTATCCTACGATTCTTTTGGTGATGTGGAGCAGTTCACTGACACCAAGTACTCTCACTATTCTGTGATTGCATAAGTCGTCTCTGGCCTCCCTGGGATCACAACTCTTTTCACAGGATGACTGCTTTCCCAAGGAGAAAACATGATGCTTAACCCTTCCCCCTCCCAGTTAAGTTTGTTTTTTAAAAGGAGCCATCTTTACTATATCAGCTCTCCCTAGTGTTAACCAGATTGTTTCTCAGAGACGGTTAACTGAGCCTTCTGCTTTGCTCAGGCTTGTAAGATTACGTACCTTGGTTGTGATATGGCTTGGAGTGACTTCACAATTTGAATGCTCTGGCCTTGAAGGTGTGCTGAGGGATCAGCTCTGGGTTTTAGTTTCACAGACCTTTGTGCCCTGCTCTGTTGGCAGTGCTGCCCTGAGCTCCCTACTTGAACACTGAGGCTTGTCAAACCGCAAACACAGGTAGGTGCAGACAGCTGGGTGAGTTCAGGCTCATGGCTTTGCAGCTCGCGAGTTTCTAGCAAAACGAGCGGAGGCTGTGGGTTTCTTCTGCTGTAGGCTCCAGAGCTGGATGCCTATAAAAGCTGAAGGCTGTTTGACATGGGAAAGTGAGTCTCAAATGGAGTATTATTAAATACTAGGTGACTTAACTGTAGGCTAGAAGCAGCGCGCGTGTTTTTTCCATCACTAAGCCCTCCTGGCTTTTGAACTGAAGTGAGATGAGATGGCAAAGGCTTTTTTTAAGTGATGCTGTAGCAGTGAGCGCAGGGAGAACAGCAGCCCTTCTCTCTGCCAGTCCCCTCCTTGCACCTCTCCCTTCCTCCAGGTGCTGCTGAAGCACAGTAACTGGAAACAATAATGCTGTTGTGACACACTGTGTACTACCAAGGTTCTTGGGCATAATTTAAAATCATTTTGTCAGCATAGCCCTAACAAGGAAGGCAGTAGGTATGTGCAGGCTTTGTTCTTGCTGCATGCTTTGTGAGTAAGCCTGTGCCTACGCACCTGTGACACCGACGGAGTGCCTTTGGCGTAGGTCTGGAAACCTCTGCTTGGGTTTGGCTCATTAGGCGTTGCGTATCGCTTCATCTTTTTCCCAGCTGAAACCCTCCAGCTTCTCTTTGAGGCAGGCTTGGGAGTCAGGTGCCTGCTGTACAAGAAATGCTGGTTTTGCCTGCACGGCTGCCTTCATAGAACCACAGAATGGTTTGGGGTTAGAAGGGACCTTAAAGATCATCGAGTTCCAACCCCGCCCCCCGCCTGCCATGAGCAGGGACACCTTCCACTAGACCAGGTTGCTCAAAGCCCTGTCCAGCCTGGCCTTGAATACTTCCAGGGATGGGGAAGTGTTCCACTTCTCTGGGCAACCTGTTCCAGTGTCTCACCACCTTCGTAGTAAAGAATTTCCTTTTTATATCCAATATTCCTGTGTGAATTGACCCTCTCTTTCTTCAGTGATACCTGAGCCCTTTAGCACTTTGGCTGGGATGCTTTCTGCTGAGAAGCTACGTGGGATATACCTTCCCTTAAACCTTCACTTACCTCCATCCTCTTTGTCCTGCATGAATCTTCAAAGCTTTCCTTATTTTTGTTGGAAGAGCAAGCATAGGAGTCTAGCAGAGATGGACGTGGCCAGCAAAGCTGTGCCTGCCTTCAGTGTGCACAAGCGTTCCTGTAGCAGGGAGAAAGGGCTCCTGGGCTCCCTGTGGGGAGAGCATGGGGCTGGGGAGGTCAGCTTGGTGTGGAAGGAGTACACCTGTACCATGCTGTCAGTGGGAATGTTTTCCACATGCTTACTGAAAATTAACATTTTAAAGTAAACACTCTCTAGTTTCTTGGAGGTGAGTCAAGAATGTTGTTCCCTTCTGGAAGGAACTTTTTATCAGAGATAAGGCTTTGGGTTTTGTTTTTGTGCATACTTAGTCTAACCAAAGCTCAAGAGTTTCTAAACTTATTGCTCACTCTTATGTCTAAATTTTTAATGTCTGCTGCAATGTGTGGTATTTCTGTCCTCATCTCACTTTTGTAGCACTTTTTTTGGTAGTTAAGTGGTCTTCAAAGGAACGAAAGAACTCAGAAGCACACTCTCCAGCTTTCTAGTTTGTCCTAGTTTCTTTTTCCTTTTTGCATGCAAGACTACCCCAGGCTTTCTCTTTTCAAAGTGGGGAGGATTCAGTGTGTTCAAAGCAAACTCTTAGCATTTGCCTTACCAGAGTGGAATTCCCTCTTTCTTGTAACACTTCTCTGGTGCATTCTGCCAGATGTTTCATCCAGAAGCTAATTTGTACCCACAACAGCTTGCTGCAAACACAGGCACTGATGTTAAAAGGAACCTGGAGGCACATGGGCAGAGACAATGTAATAAAACTAAATATTGTCTAAAACTTGATTGCCTTGTTCCAGATCAACATACAGCAATGTTGCTCTTTCAGCAGCCTGTGTGTCCTTTCTGTCAGTGCAGTGACTTATTAGATTGGTTTTATCCTGCTTTGCAAGAAAGAGCACTCGAAACTCTGTACTGCACTGCATTGAAACCTTACCAGTCTGTTCAATGTGCTGAAACTTTCAGCTGGCCTTACGAGGTGCTTTTTCTTGTGATTCAGTTGTCTTTCATTGTGGAGATTGAAGATCACTAAGCCATGCAACGTCATTAGTCACCCAGAATAAAACACTGGGTGGAGGGGTCAGTGGAAATACTGACACTTGACGCTTTGGTAGACCTTGGTTATTTTGTGAAGAACAAGAATAGCATTGTTGTTGTGTGTGGTAGTTTACTATGTAAATGCATCTGTCAGCTTAGTTCCTGACATCAGGCATCTTGTTTGTTCTTGTTTCGGTATCTGCATCCCTTTATGCTGGTTCTTTGTCACCACCTCTTCAAATAACAGAACTGTATCCTGTGTTTTCTTCTGACGTCATTACTAATGCAAGGGTGGGTGTATTAATTGGTATTATTTAACAAGGCTTACTTGTTCTTACAGCTTGCAGGGACAGCAGTTCTTGCAATTGGACTATGGCTTCGGTTTGATTCACAGACCAAAAGCATCTTTGAACTGGAATCCAACAACACAACGTTTTACACAGGTAAGCTAGGAGATGGCCCAGGGTGATGGATCACGCTGTTACACCCTGATTCCCAGATTGCTTAGGAACCTTCATCTCCCTTGAAGCCTGAAGACAAAGCAGCCCTGAAGAGCCTCTGTGGGGCAGAGAGCAGCTTTCCCTGGCTGGTGCAGGGGTCCAGCCCCTGCCACGTGCGCTCATGCAGACAGCAGCAGTGTCACACTAGCGGTTTACTGGCTTCATGTGCATTGTATGTCACTTCATCTTTTTCCCAGCTTAAACCCTGCAGTTCCTCTTTGGGTGCTGTTGGGTAAGCGTGTTGTAATCCCAGGGGCTCCTGGCAGACACAGAGGATGTCTCTTCCTGACACTGCTCACAATATGAGTCAGCAAAGTTTCACTCTAAACTAAATGAGTAGTCACAGATGACATTAATAGCTAACTTTTTCCTCCAAAGTGACCAACCTAAGCTACCCCAAACCACAAGTCTATTGCCTCTTCTCTCAGAAGGAGCACACGTACTATTGTCTAACTATTACAGCCCTATGTATGCTAATTTGTACAGAACATAATGGCAAGGATGCACAAATATCTTGGTCTATATGAGCAACTATTACAGGCAACCTAGATCAATGTAGCTTTAATTAGGCCAGATGGAAGTTATTCCTTGATATATTCTGTTTTGCAAGGGGATAAAAGTGTGTTTTCAGTTTGTTATTCTAATGTTGTAGGAGTTCTTAACTGAATGGGATTTTGTCCTGACTAAGATTTTGATCTCTATAGGCACTTTTAGGCTTGAGCAGAGGAACACATGCTGCTTCAGTTGTCACTCGTAGGTGCCCAAACCTTCTTTGAAACCTGGTAGCTGAGTTTGAAGACCTCTGACAGTTGAGAACAAAACAAATTCAAATATGCACTTTTTTTACCTGCATGCCTGTCATCTTTGATTTGGACAATCCTTATACCTACATTTCACATCACTGTAGCACCTGGATGTGCAGTGTCCTGTATGGTGTCACTTGTTAGCCATCCACAGCATGGTTGGCCTTTCTCTTGCCAAGGAAAGTGACTTTTCTGCTGAGCTGCTCCATCTGTCACAACACCTAAACTGGTGCCTAAAGGGTCAGTAAGGACTGTGTAAGGCGTGCTGGTAGGCACAATTTGTGTTGCAGCCTTACAGTACCAGGGTGGCTGTGCCTACAGGCAGTACTGTTAGGAATGTGGAGTTAGGCTTGTTGGAAACCGTAGCTGTGAATATTGAAATGTGTGATATCATGAAGATGCCTTATCTGCAAGAAAGCTTCTATTTCACACTTGATGTGCTGGCATGGTAGCAAACTGGGCTGTTCTTGCAGCTCGCAGGAAGATTTCCAGATGCTTTTAACCGGACCTTGCAAAGGGAACAGAAATCTAAACTTAGCTGCTGAGCTGAATATTTGACAAGTCTTACACTGGGTAGTCTAAAACAACTCTTCAACCTCCTAAAACATAAAAGTTTTATGATATGATACTGAAGCTACTGGTCAAATGCAGCAAAACAGTGAAACCTACTTGAAATCTCTGTGGGTTAAACTGAGTTTTAAAAAAGTTTAGTAGGAATTACTCTTTTAACATATTTTTTTGGGAGTAGTTACTGACACAGTTTCCAATGGGAAATTGAAGGAATCTGTCAATTTGCACCTAGTAGCAAGGCAGGTTACCTCAGAAGTGTTCTGTACTACTGAAATAAGAGGTTCTGGTGGACTCTTTCAAAATGGAAAGTGGTTAAGTTGGGATAAAATAATTGGTGCTGGAATTTCCTGCTGGTAAGAAATGTCAGGCTTAATCACTTACATATGCTTAAGCAGATGTTTATTTTGGTGGCTATCTGATCAGTTTGCATCTAGAAAATACTATTAGCAAATGCTTAGGTATGGCTTTCTTTAAATAGTATTGATTGGGTCTCTGAAGGCCAGAACTGGTATTTTTGTTTCTATTGATAGAAGTCTCATACTAATTCTATATGCTTTGTGCTGATTCTTTGTCTCGCATTTCACCACCCCAATAATACTGTCTTGCCATCCTCTGGGAGTTGTTTTGCTCACTCCATCTCGCTGCTCTCACCAGCTAGCAGCTGTAATGCTTAAGCTGGCAGTTCCTGAGCTTAGGAGGAGAGGGTTGGACATAAATGAAGTCTTCTAGGCCACAAATGTTTGCCCTCTATACTCCAGCGCACTTGCTACTTAAATTCTGGGCAGAATGGTCTGTGGGCTCAGCCACTTGATACAATTTGGAAAAGCACTTGCTTTTGCAAAAGCAGAAAATGCAGAATTTCTTGTAGTTGGAGAGGCTGTCAAGTTGGGCAACTGAAGTGTACCTGAAGTGTGTTGTACCACCATGACCAGTGGGATAATTCAGTGTTTCCTGATGGAAAAGTAGGGTAGGAAATCATTTAAAGCTTTATGACGGATGATTATGATGCCTTTTAATACCCATTCTCCTAGAGCTAGCATGCTTCAGGAATTCAGATGCTGATAAATCATTAGTTCCAGCTGTCTCTAACTGCAACACTCTTCATCTGAAGATAAGTTGATAACTCTGGCTCTGAGCCAGTTTTAAAAAGTGTCATACACTTTGACTAAGATGGCTTTGTTACCCATCTTCTAAAACTTGTGTGACAACAGTATGGTGCACATTAATTGTTGTAAGTTGAAGTTTTTCTTTATCAATACATTTCCCCACAAATTTTGACATGTGTTTTTGAAAACTAAGCACAGCCCTTTTTTTGCTTGAAACACCTCAGTAAAGAAACTTGAACCTTGGCAAAAGCTATAAATGCTGCTTGTGGAGCAACAAATTCTATGCCTTGCTGCTGAGGTCTCAGCTAGCCTGTATACATGTCTCTGTTTCTCTTCCCTAGGAGTTTACATCCTTATTGGAGCTGGTGCACTTATGATGCTGGTTGGTTTCTTGGGATGCTGTGGTGCGCTGCAGGAATCTCAATGTATGCTTGGCCTGGTAAGTGTTCAGAGTAGTGTTTAAATTTTTAGCAGCATGATGAGAAAGGAAGCAAAGTATTACTGTGCAGTTAAAGGGCAGCAGATGCTGATTGTTTAGGCTCCACAATGTTTAAACTCATGGTCACCTACATAATACTAAAATATTAAATATAGTTTCCATTTTGGGGCCCTAATTCCAAATGTCCATGCTGTATTTGAATACAGCATGATTTCAGGAGTTAGTGATACGTTTAGACATTTATGTATCAAGACTAGGAGTATGTGTGAACACAGAACTGAAATGTTGATAAGAGTAATGCTATTTGTTAAACAGCTTGTCCTGAACTCTGCAGGCTGTGCAATCTTTAATCTTTGAGACTAGAACTGTGCTATTTGATCCTTGAAACAACAAGCCTCTACTGTTCGTAATCACAGGATGAACTCTTCTAGTTGACAACTGCTCTGCAAGCCAATTATTGGAGAGCAACCTCATTGTTTTCAAACTGGAGGGGCCAGTGGAGCTTGCTGGGTTCATGCACATCTGTACACTTGTGGAACTACTCATCCAAATAACCAGAAGACTTAGTTAATAAAAGACTACTATAGCCAGTGAAAGAACAATTCCTCTTCTGTGTCACGGAGGAATTTAATTTGATGTCTTTCTTGCAAAATGATTCTTCTAGTCCTCTGTAATTCTGAACATCTCTCTTTAAAGTGCCTTTAAATGGTAGTGATGTTTTGGGCCTGGTAGTCAACTAAACACAGAGAATATACTTCTTCTGTTGTATGGGATACACAACAAAGAAGTGACTATTGGCTCTCTGGGAGTTGGTGGCAAGCTAGGTATTAAGTAATGGCTCCTAAAGCAATAGGGATGACAAACCAGAGAAAAGAATTAGTGTCAACTATTGTGGTGCGTCCCGGACACCCGGGCAACTTCAAAGGCTGAGTGAATGGATGATTGGTTTTAATTGACACTGATCAAAAAGGATGACTTCTGCTTGGAAAACACTGCCGGGCTTTCCAAAACTCTTGGGAAGTGCTGACCCAGTGCAGTGTGTCCTCTTTCCTAGTCTTACTGGTGTTTCAGACCTCCAAATGGAAACTGGTTGAGTGACGGTTCCCACAAGGCTGAATGCTGGGAACTAGACAAGCTTGCAGTATATGTGTGATGCTGTCTTGTGGTGCTGTGGTCTTAATTAATAATGTGGTCTTTCTTTTCCAGTTCTTCCTCTTCCTTTTTGTGATTTTTGCCCTTGAAATTGCTGCTGCAATCTGGGGATTTGCGAATAAAGAAAAGGTAGGTTGCTCTTAAAAGTTGGCAGGGCGGTGGCGTGCTGGAACAGGTTGCTCAGAAGGTGTGGATGCCCCATCATTGGAAGCCTTCAAAGTCAGGTTGGATGGAGCTTTGAACAACCTGATCTGGTGAAGGATGTCCCTGCCCATGGCAGGGGGAGTGGACTAAATCTTTGAAGGTCCCTTCTAACACAAATGACTGTGCCCATGGAAAGTTAGCAGTCTACTGAAAACTATACCAGTACTAGTCAAATCTTGATTACTCGGGGAATTTGGGGGAGAGGAGGAAGATGCATTCTAGCAAAACAATACGAGAAATTAAATTCTAATACTTAAAAATGAGACTGTTAGCAGAAGAGCCAGAATCCGAGGTGCTGTTGCATGCTAGAGGTGCTCTCAAGGCAGTATCTAGCTGAGCTGTGAAGTGAAACGAGCCATCAGTGAAGCTTTACTCTTTCTAGATATGAGCTAGGTCCGCTATGGGCTGAATGTTTCTGCATCTAAAACATGACTTACCTGGGCTGTCCCCTCAAGAGCAGTCAGGATTCTGTCTTGTTTCAAAATAACATGTCTGGTGATCCGGGTTGCTCTTCTGCTTGTATTACATGACAGGGGAATATAGAATTGTAGAATCATTAACTTTGGAAAAGACCACTAAGATCAAGTCCAACCACCAACCCAGCACCACCATGTCCTGAAGTGCCACATCTACACATTTTTTGAACACGTCCAGGGATGGTGACTCCACCACCTCCCTGGGCAGCCTGTTCCAATGTCTGACCACTCTTTCAGTAAAGAAATTTTTCCTAATATCTAATCTAAACCTCCCCTGACGCAACTTGAGGCCATTGGCTCTCCTACTATTGCTAGTTACATGGGAGTAACTTTTGGGGTACAGAAATTAATAGGGAATATATTTGTGTAACCAATGGGAGAAGACTTGGTTTTCATACTCCACCTAAGAAGATCAGAGCTTTGGAACGGAAACTCTGAATCTTATCTGTTTAGGTGTGGCTTTTAAGGTCAGTATATCAGTTCAGCTCACCTGTTCCAGGTGAGAAATGCTGTCCACCCTCTGTTTCCACCCTCTGTTTCTACATGTCAAAAGGATTGGCAATGTAGATAGCAGAAATTTTTAATGACTGACTTAACTCGAAACAAGTTTTCCATAATTAAGGTAAGACAGTAACACACCACACCTCTTTGCTATCTTGTAGGTTACTGAAGAGTTAAAGGACTTCTACATGGAAACCTACGGAAAGAGGTCTCAACCAGCTGCCAGAGAGACCCTGAGAGCGTTTCAGTTAGCTGTAAGTACATAGTTATGCTTAAACTAGACAGTAATGCAGCTTGTTCACTATTCTCCATGTTATCCAGTCCCATGTACAACTCTAGTAGCTTACTAACTGGAAGAAACCAAGGGAGTATTAGTAACAGATTGCAGAGAAGATATTTTTGCTTACTATTAGTGAATTCAGTACGCTTTCCTCCCTTTGAACCTCTGAAATGCATAGAACTAGTTCTTGTTTTCCTAAAATTCAAAAGCAAGCTGGGAAACTCTAGATCTGGGTCATTGATAGTATGAGGAGCTCACCTTTCGCTGTAAGGAATACAAGCTGTCACCAAAATTAATGTGTGTATGTATACTTAACATCTAGATCTTCCTTTCAGAATCTTGTACTTGAATGCAATAAGCCTACTGTAGGTGACCCTGCTTCGGCAGGGGGGTTGGACTAGATGACCCACAGAGGTCCCTTCCAACCCCTACTATTCTGTGATTCTGTGAAAAGCTTTTTAAAATTAGGTTTATAGTAGTTGCATTGGCAGGACTGCTAAGCAAATTTGTATAAGGTCTATAATAAAACCTAGTGTAATCCATTTTGCCTTTTTACCGAATATAGGGCAAAAATAAGGATTATTTAATGTGGTTCTCTTTTCCTGTTTTCTCTTGTAGCTAGACTGCTGTGGTGTTACAGGAGTTCTTGAGCAGCAGTTCATGGACACCTGTCCAAAGAAGACCGTGCTCGAGTCGCTTTCTGCAGTGGTAAAGCATGACTGAATTTGCTCATAGCTCTGCCTCATAAGTAGAATGAGAAACACATTTCTGAATAAAGCCTTCCAGTCCATGGGAGATTCCCACGTCACACCTACGTAGCAACCTATCTCTCAAAGGAGTTCTGTTATGGAAAATCACTGTGCTGTTACTGTGGAAAGAACAAGCAGGGTCAGCAGGAAATCTGAACTTGCACAGGAAATGTGCCGTCACTAAACTCACTGGTGTGATGGACAGCATAAGGCCAAAACTTCCCCTAAAAAAAAAAAAGCTAGAGAGCTGTTTTCTCCTGGTTGCTCCTATGACTAAAGCACCTTCCTGGTGCTACGCAGGAGCTGTCGCCTCCCTTTTTGCTTTGGGAGAAGTAGAGCATGGAGCAGGTCTGAAGTTTTAGCAAGAAAAAGGAGGTGGGGGGTAATGAATTGGGGGCCTGTTTAGGTGAGTGTTGCTGTGACGCCAGTTCTCTCAACTGGATTCCCCTGTGAAATATTGCTGCAAAGGTGCCTGTGTGTCACAGATACAGGAGAGGTGTCTTGTGTAGTTCTTAATTATCCCTTTTTCCTTTTTTTCTTAAAACTACCTTGTGCTCTTGCCTCATGCTCCAAAAAAAGCCATTATGGGTTTTCCTGTAGAAAATAGGTGCTCAAAATGCAGGAATTCAATTAATGACTTGATTTTTTTTTTTTTTTTTTTTTCCCCACATTGCTTGTGCTGTTCCTTTCACTACAGGTGATTTTGTGTATTCCAGTATGTGGCCACATGAGACATTTCAGTCTGTATTTAGACTGTATCTTTCGTCCTGCTCATATGATCTGCTATGAGTTAGACTATATGAGAGTAGCTGAGGCAGCATGCAGGTTTTACTGTTTGCTTTTACTTTGTTCATTGTCTTTTAGCTTCATCTGACTTAATCTTGTGGTGTGTTTATGGTGTAGTCTCAATTGTAGGAAAGAACAGTAGATAGACTACAAAATTAAAGGGAAGTAGTGGTGTGGCTGATCTGTGTGCCTCTGTAAGAAGTAGTACTGTATTGATATTCTGATTTAACTGATTAATTCTTGCCAGTATATCCCTTTAATTCAAACTTTCCTTCTGGAGTGGAGAAAGAACAATTAAAGAAAAATGTAGTTTGCAGCAGCTCGCTGTGGTCTGCTGCTGGAGTAAGTAAGATAGGAGTTAGGATGAGACTTTGACCAACTACCAGGATCTTGAAGATGTATACCTCTGTAAAAGTTCCTTGTTCTTTTTCTTGCCTACCATATGCCTTTGGGGAACGAACTGTACTTAAATTTTTCAATTGCAATGGTAATTCATTGTCCTGGGGGCTTCAAAGTGGACTAGCACATGCATGCAGCTCGAGCAATCCTGCCATTCCTGTGCACCATGTGTTCATAATGTGCCTGCAAAATTACAGTAGCAATTGGAAATATCAAGAGTGGCTTCAGATCTGTTTGAGAAGAACTGAGCAACACAGCAACTTAAATGCTGAGAGCCATTAGTAACAAGCCAAATGTGGTACAACTGCTGTTGATCCTGATCAGCAGCGGGTGCTGCTGTAGCCAGGGTGCAGTTAAGAGGTTTGGATGCTTGAAGAGTAGACTTAAACTTCTCCACCAACTTTTGTGTTGGAACATCCTGGCTGTCGTTAAAGATGTGAAAATAGAAGCCAGTTCATCTCTAGTGCAGGCAGACTTGGTCAAAGGCATAGTCAGTCAGCAGACTTGAGCTCAAGCAAGCAAGCAGAAACAAACCTTTCATATGTGTGAAATGCTAATGAACAGTCTGATTCTTTTCAGCCGTGCCCTGCTGCCATTGATGATGTCTTCAATTCGAAATTGAATGTGATTGGAGCAGTTGGCCTTGGCATTGCTGTAATAATGGTGAGTTTCCAGATTATTTAGAGCGTAGCCGTATGGCCAAAGGGTACTTAGGGCAGAAATCTGCTGAACAGTGCCTGGTGTGGTAGTCTGCAAGCCTGTTCCACTACTGACAAGTACTGGCAGGATCAGGGTGAGTGCTGCGGGGCCCTGTGGCAGCACAGAGGGAGGGGTGTCTGGACCTCCCTGCTTCTGCTTCAGATTAGGATCTGCCTCTTGGTAGTTTTAGCAGTGGGGAGGTTGTATTGGTAAGGTGGGGGATGGACTGGTCGTGTTTCCAGCCCACTGCTTTATGCTAGTTATGTCTCGGGGATCCTTGATTTTGCTTCATTTATAACAATTAAAGACTCAGTTAGAGAACTGAAATAACAGCGCTAGTAAGATAACAGGTGCTAGTTTGACTTTTCTGGAGGAAAGTATGACATGGGTGCAAATATGCTGGGATGACCGAAGATATCTTGGGAGATGGCAATGGTTTATAGCTGATCTATTTTTGAAGTATTGAGGGTAGAGGGGATTGGTGAGAAAGGACTGAAGCTTAGGGGTGGAGGGGCAGGGACAGGAACTGCAGAATAATGTTAATGTGGCATCTGGGCCAGGAACAGCGACTACGCTTGTTCCCACGTTGAGAGCAGAAAGTGCTTTGGTCCCCCGATTTCTAACGTGTTTGTTTTCTTTACAGATCTTCGGCATGATATTCAGTATGGTTCTCTGCTGTGCTATCCGCAGAAACAGAGAAATGGTTTAAGAGCTAAAAAACCCAAGACTGCTGCACTATAAAATCTTTGTCATTAACTTTAGCGTTCTGAAAGCATTTCTAAAAAGTTATATATTTGTTACCTTTTTAATGCTTTACTTGGTACTGATGTAGGTTTGCTTTTTTACGTTATAGGTTAAAATTATAAAGGTATATCTGACTCAAGACAAATATTGTACATAAAATATCTGACTTTCTTGAAACTTATGTAATTTGGATGTAATTTATGTTGGAGACAATTTGATACTTAATAAAGAGTAAGATTGTATGTTTGTGGGGCAGAGGAGATTTTACTATGCTTATCAATCGTTGTGTTTGATGTGTAGCATGGAGTAGAACTTGCATACTACGTCAAGTGTTAAACCACGACGGCTTTAGTACAAAGTGGGAAATAACTCCTGTGCCAATGCCATATTTGATGGGAATTCCAAGGAATGGAAGAGGTGACTGTCAGAGCATGTTAGGGAAAGTGTCATCATTCCTCCATTCCTTGGTGTGTGTGAACAAAAGCAGTTTTAATTATATTCCTCAGATGTTACTGCTGTAACACTTACTGTCATCATCGTACAGGCTGGTGAAGGGTGACTGTCCTGCTGGTGATACGCCGGCAGTGGGACTGTGATGCGAACAGGCTGGGCTGTACCCTGGAGCCAGCTGGGCTGTCCTGTGTCAGCCTGTCTGCTGACATAACTCTGTCCCCTCATCTGATACCGCCTTGGTTCCTTGACAAGGCAGATTCCCATCGTTTGTGCTCAGGACTTGCCTCAGTGGCTGGCATTGAGCTTTGTTTCTCCAAAGCCAGTGAAGTACAGTCTCAAGAGCTTAAGGCACTTGTGCCAAATCTCATGTTTCTGAGTGGGGGGAAAAAAACTAAAAGTTGCTTGAGAAGTTACTGGGCAGGTCTGCAGTTGCTGCTTGTAGCAGCTTTAGAGCTGTGGCTGTCCTGTTTCAGTTTAACATTGGTATCAGGAGGGCAGAGATGTTGGAATGCATAGCCTAAAGAATTACGCGTTTGTCCTGTACTTCTACCCTAAGTGCTTTTCAAAGTGTCTTTTCTGTAAAATATCTTCTGATGGGGGCTGCCTATGGACTTGGATCCTTACTAGCAAGCTGCTGTGCTATACTTGTCTGCTATTCCCCTGCTGAAGTACCTTGTGTTCCTAGGAGCTTGTGGTCTTTGTCTTCTAGGTACTACCACAAATGTCTCTTAATAGTCCTTGCTTGTTCTCCCCATTCTCTTGTAAGGAGATTGGCATTTATTCTGAGAACTAACAGAGCTGTTGGTGGCCAGGCTCTGGCTGTAGCTCTGGGCTAATGCATGAATGTACTGCACACCTTTGTGTTCCGCATTGTCACTTGTCTGAGGGATTAAGCAAACCATGCAGCTCTCCTCTGTAATGCATTGCGCTATTCTGTGTTAATGGGGCCGTCTGAAAGTCTGCATTTCAGAAGAAGGTCAAATGGTAATCATGCTTTTGTGCATCTTATAGTGACTGGGATGACTCCAGAAATGAGTTAATATTCTTCTCCTTTAGATTTCTTTTCCCCTCTAGGCTCTCATATCAATCTCATATGGGAATTTGAGATCTACCATGTCCCTGAGTCCTTGCAGAACTGAGAAGTAACATTTTTCTCAGCTGTGCCATCCTGGGCAGGAGACTGAACCCAGCACCTGGAAGAGCTGGGGTGAATTGCTGTCAGCTGTAGTGAAAGTTTACTGCTGACTGCAGCTGCCGTTGGTTTTATTGCTCCATGTTGGTGCATGTGTTCAGGTTGCCAACATTTGGCTGTAGCCCAGCACTAGCAGTGTTTGTCAGCATCCAAGAAACTGGGTTGTAACTAGGCTGGTGAGAACCAAGCCATAAGCTCAGCATAGCGGCTGATGAGATGGGAGCACTGGAACAGGCTGCCCAGGGAAGTTGTGGAGTCTCCTTCTCTGGAGATACTCCAGACCTGCCTGGACAAGGTCCTGTGCAGCCTGCTGTAGGTGACCCTGCTTTGGCAGGGGGTTGGACTGGGTGACCCACAGAGGTCCCTTCCAACCCCGAACATTCTGTGATTCGGTGAAGCTCTCAAACTGGCATCCACTGAACATGCAGTTTATACCTTCCACTGTGGCTGCTATCTGCTGATAGACAGCAATATATAAATATAGCAATATATTATATAAATAAAGCCCCTGCTATGAGGGCTTCTTCTGAGCTGGTCTTTACCCAGCCATGCTGCTGCCGTAAGCGCAGTGTTTACTGCAACACTTTGTGCCTCTGTGCTGCCTGCCCACTTCCCTCCCATACTCTTTTTTCCGATGAGTCACACAGCCCAATCTTTGGCCCTTCCTTTTGAACATCCTATGTGTGTAGCTTGGTGTTTTCCAAGCAATCAAGAGCTGACTAAGTCATTCTTTTATCAGAGAAGAAAAAGCTACCGTTTATTACTTGAATATGACTTTTAGCAGAAACATGGGAGGAGTGGTGGATACACCAGAAAGCTGTGCTGCCATTCACTGAGACCTGGACAGGCTGAAGAGTTCGGCAGAGGAACCTGATGAAGTTCAACAAGGGCAAGTGCATGGTCCTGCATCTGGGGAGGAACAACCCCATGCATCAGTACAGGGTTGGGGTGGACCTGCTGGAGAGCAGCTCTGTGGAGAGGGACCTGGGTGTCCTGGTGGACGACAGGTTGACCATGAGCCAGCAGTGTGCCCTGGCTGCCAAGAAAGCCAGTGGGATCCTGGGATGCATTAGGAGGAGTGTGGCCAGCAGGTCGAGGGAGGTTCTCCTTCCCCTCTACTCTGCCCTAGTGAGGCCCCAACTGGAGTACTCCATCCAGTTCTGGGCTCCCCAGTTCAAGAAAGATGAGGAGCTACTGGAGAGAGTCCAGCGGAGGGCTACAAGGATGGTGAGGGGACTGGAGCATCCCTCCTAGGAGGAGAGGCTGAGGGAGCTGGGCTTGTTCAGCCTGAAGAAGAGAAGGCTGCGAGGGGACCTAATAAATGCTTCTAAATATCTCAAGGGTGGGTATCAGGAGGATGGGGCCGGACTCTTTTCAGTGGTGCCCAGCGACAGGACAAGGGGCAATGGGCACAAACTGAAGCAGAGGAAGTTCCAGCTGAACCTGAGGAAGAACTTCTTCCCTGTGAGGGTGACGGAGCCCTGGCACAGGCTGCCCAGGGAGGCTGTGGAGTCTCCTTCTCTGGAGATATTCAAGACCCTCCTGGACAAGGTCCTGTGCAGCCTGCTGTAGGTGACCCTGCTTTGGCAGGGGGTTGGACTAGATGACCCACAGAGGTCCCTTCCAACCCCGACCATTCTGTGATTCATGGACCACAGCTGAAAACCTGGTTGCACTCGTAAGATCTGCAAGCTAGCCCAGAATGAATACTTGTTGGTAATGAATACCCGTGAGCTGAAGGGTAAGTTCTGTTTCACGAGTAGCATTTGTGACCACATCTCCTGAAGGATGCAGTTCTAAGCAGCGACAGCCCTAAAGATCTCTGTGTGTAGCACTGGCTGCCCAAGCAGGGAGTGCGTTCCCGGCTGGAGTGAGGTCAGGATTGCCTTGAGGAAGCTGGAGCAAAATGTGACTTGGAGTAACACATAGATGCTGAGGTGAACAAGAGGGATAATAGATTTTCTGGGAAGCAGGAATGGGGGAATTGCAATACTGAAGGGGAAACACGGTATTTTGGGACAATGTCAGAGTGAGAATTTCCATGCACGCGCCGGGGCAGAAGTGACTAACACTGGTGTCATGCTTGCAGAGGGAGGGAGAGCGAAGTGAGTCAGGAGATGGCAAGGCTCCCTGTTCGGGAGAGGTCTGTCCTGGTTCGGCAGGTCAGCAGAGAAGCAGGTACTGACGCTTGGAAAAAAAATAGGAGTAGGGAAAATAATTATCCTGGAGGTGGGACGTAATGCCTATTGGGAGGAGCAGATAGCGTGAAGGAAAACCTACAAGAGCAGAATACTTGCCTTTTCTACACCATCCTGGCTGTCCCCGTTGGTAATCAGGTAGGTGTAACCGTGTTAAAGCCTGTCTGGAAGGCGAGAAACCACTCCAGAAAGGAAAAGCGCTTCAGCAGCTTTTATTTCCAGACACAAGTGGATTTTTTCATTAACCACAGGTGCTGCTAATCCTTTGCACTAAATTTGCTTAACATATATATATATATTTTTGTGGCTAAATGTGACACTGTATATAGTATTTTGGTGGGAATTGCAGAGCGCTGTGGGGTCACAGCAGTCCTGGTACAGGCACTTCTTGGACTGGGATAGTAGAAGAGATGATAACTGGCAATGGGGAGTCAGTCCTGTGTTAAGCACCAACATAAAACACCACCTTTAACGCTGTTAAATGGATAACGTTATACCAAGTTTGCAGAAGCTTTTGAAATGCGTGTGGCCCAAGTGGCAGAGCACAGGTTGCTGCTGGCTTCTGGCTCGTGTAGGCAGGGCGGCATCGGTGGGCTCTGCGCTGTGTGGCTCTGGGGCTCCTGTCAGCTGCGCCCCTTGTTTGCTGCTGCAAGGGAAACAAGGGAAAACCCAAACCACTACAGATACATGTTATAGATATGCTATTCAGTGTGACCTGGACAGGTTGGACAGGTTGGAGAGTTGGGCAGAGAGGAACCTGATGAGGTTCAACAAGGGCAAGTGCAGGGTCCTGCACCGGGGGAGGAACAACCTCATGCATCAGTACAGGCTGGGGGTGGACCTGCTGGAGAGCAGCTCTGTGGAGAGGGACCTGGGTGTCCTGGTGGACGACAAGTTAACCATGAGCCAACAGTGTGCCCTGGCTGCCAAGAAGGCCAATGGGATCCTGGGGTGCATCAAGAAGAGTGTGGCCAGCAGGACGAGGGAGGTTCTTCTTCCCCTCTACTCTGCCCTAGTGAGGCCCCATCTGGAGTACTGTGTCCAGTTCTGGGCTCCCCAGTTCAAGAAAGATGAGGAGCTACTGGAGAGAGTCCAGCGGAGGGCTACAAGGATGGTGAGGGGACTGGAGCATCTCTCCTAGGAGGAGAGGCTGAGGGAGCTGGGCTTGTTCAGCCTGAAGAAGAGAAGGCTGCGAGGGGACCTAATAAATGCTTCTAAATATCTCAAGGGTGGGTGTGAGGAGGACAGGGCCAGACTCTTTTCAGTGATGCCCAGTGACAGGACAAGGGGCAACGGGCACAAACTGAAGCACAGGAAGTTCCGTCTGAACGTGTGGAAGAGCAACTTCCCTCTGAGGGTGACGGAGCCCTGGCCCAGGCTGCCCAGGGAGGTTGTGGAGTCTCCTTCCCTGGAAATATTCAAGACCTGCCTGGACAAGGTCCTGTGCAGCCTGCTGTAGGTGACCCTGCTTGGGCAGGGGGGTTGGACTGGGTGACCCACAGAGGTCCCTTCCAACCCCCAACATGTTGTGATTCTGTGGTATGGACACTTAGGTGTTGTAAGCTAGCCAATAACAGTGGGGAAAAGTCATAAAGCACATGTAGAATATGGGAATTTGCACCAGGAAACGGCATATCTGCTGTTGCGAGCTTCAGGAAAGAAATGTTTGACTAAAGGGCAAGGACTTTGGATTTGGCAATCTACCAGGTAATTATGCTGGAAGAAAAATTTTTAGGCTTGCTTTCGAAAATCGGAGCTAGCTAGCCTGCATGCCTCGGGAAGAGAGAGAGTCTCAAGCTAGCTCCGCGGGTCAGCAGTGTTAGAAAAAGGCGCACCAAGGCGGGGAGAGCCCGGTTTTACGCAGGAACAGGGTTTGTTGCTGAAAAAAATAGCTCCACTGTAAAGGAAGAAGCTGGAAAAGTCTTCTGTGGTACAGCATGTTGTCACTTTACAGGAATCCTAGCACAGCAGCACCCTCATTGAGTGCAAAGTTAAAAATGACAGCAGGGCCATGCAATGTGGAGATGGTGTGGGACGGGGGAAGAAGCTGGGGATAATGGAAATAAAGGTGTAAGCCTAATTCCTTTGGGGTGGGAAGAAGTTGTATCAGACACTTGAAAAATTTAAATCCATCGTGCCACGTTCTCACTGTTTCAGCGATTAATAGGGTTACTTGTAAAGGGTGTAGAGAAGATGTGTTTGGAGAAGGGGAGAATGTAGTTACCTGCAGGGTGGCTTGTAGTTTAACCCCAGTTAGCAACTGAGCCCCACACAGCCACCCGCTCACTCCCCCCCCAAGTGGGATGGGGCAGAGAATCAGCAGGGTGAAGGTGAGAACATTCCGGGACTGAGATAAAGGCAATTTAATAGGTAGAGCAAAAGCTGTGCGTGCAGGCAAAGCCAAACAAGGACTTCATTCACTCCTCCCCATCGGCAGTGTTCAGCCATCTCCAGGAAAGCGGGGCTCCGTGATGTCTCATGGTTACGTGGGAAGACCGATGCCATCACTCCAAATGTCCCCCTCATCCTTCTTCCGCCAGCTTTATACGCCGAGCCTGACGGCGCATCGTAGGGACCATCCCCTCGCTCAGCTGGGGTCAGCTGTCCTGGCTCTGTCACCTCCCAGCTTCTCGCCGGTGGGGTGGTGTGAGGAGCAGCAATAACAAACACATCCCTGTGTTATCAACACTGTTTTGAGCACAAATCCAAAATGCAGCCTCGTGCTAGCTGCTGTGGAGAAAATTAACTCCACCCCAGCCAAAATCAGAGCGCTCCTAGAGGAATTGCTCGGGTAGACGGAAAAGCTTGGATTTGTTTTGCCATGCTGTCCCTGTCAGGACTATACTTCACAACTTCCACTCTTCAGCAGTAAAGAATATGAAGTGATTACAGCGTTTTTAGGAGCTGCCTCTACATCTCTGCCGTACTCTTCAGATGAGTCTACGACTCCAAACTTTGCAGCGAAATTGCTCTGGGGCAGGGGACAAGAAGCGTTGGGACTGGACTCCGGGTGCTAAATGTGCGCCTGATGCAGTTTCCGTGGCGGGACGGGCTGTGAAGCTCAAGCTGAGCCCTGCCCTGTTTTCCCACAAGCTCTGACCACAGGCGCTAGGGAGCCTTTGCAGACCGCTGCCTGGCAGGCCTCTGGCTGCGGGCGATGATACGAGCGGCGCGGGGGCTCTTGCTGAACACCGCAGAGCCTTTTTCCCATCCTGTTTTCCTCATTTTTCACCGCCAGCCCGCTGCTGGCAGGAGGCTGATAACGTGGAGGTGGGCGAGGGTCGGAGCACGCTGGGAGGACCGGGGCGCGCTGCGGCACGGCGGAGTCTCCTCCTGTGGAGTCTCCTTCTCTGGAGATATTCCAGATCCGCCTGGACAAGGTCCTGTGCAGCCTGCTGTAGGTGACCCTGCTTCGGCAGGGGGGTTGGACTGGGTGACCCACAGAGGTCCCTTCCAACCCCAAGCATTCTGTGATTCTGTGGAAGCAGCGGGAAGAGCCGGGTGCTTCGCAGCGGGGCGAGCAAGACCCTGCCAAGCCCCCGCTGCTGCCTGCGGGGTGGCGGAGGGACACCCAGGGGATGCTGTCCCCGGGTGAGAGCCGCTCTGCCAACTGGGGAGCGCACGAGCAAGCACCAACTTAGCGCAGCCCGAGCTGGGTTTTGTTGGGTTTCTATGTTTAGGGGGTGGTTTACGCCTATGGGCACCGTATAATTATGATGATTATAAAATAGCCACCTCCTCAGTTTCTGCCTGTTGGCAGTTCTGAGGAAATGACCTAATTTGAACTGCCAGCAGCGAGGACCTTGAACCCTATCAAAAGTCACTTTTAAATGAACCTAGAACATCTAGACAGTTGCCAGGCTTCGCTGGCAGTGATGAAAATAGGTTAGTGAGATTTTTCCACTGCTGGACACAGGCTTCCACATGCGTGGCTCCTACAAAATGAATCCACAAGGCAGCCATTCATGGCCTGTTGAATGCTGCTCTTCTCTAGCTGCCTGGTTCACGTTCAACAGATATTCAGGCTGCGGCTGAGAAGTGACCTTTTATGCCTTGGTCTTAACACTGGCGTTTCATCCCTGACTTGCAACGCGCTGGACTACCGGGCTTCTGCCGCTCTGTCCCACCAGCGACATCGCTCCCTTTGAAACATTAACAGGGCAAGGCCTGCTGCATAAAAGGAATTTGTGTCTCAAGACGCTGCTCCGTGGCTCTGTACGAGGAAGAAACAGGGTGGCGGAGGAGAGTCAGTCGGGGAGGTCGCACCACAAGACAGGTTTTTCAGCTTCGCACTGGTGCAGCCTGATGCAAGCGGCACCTTCAGCTGGCACAGGCACCAGCCCTGCTTGTGGAAAGACGGGGGGGCACTCAGCAGCCCTTTCCAAACCCACCGTCTCACCTCAGCTGGAGGTTTGTAATGACAAGAATAGCTTTAAATGTCTTTGACGCGCCTCTCTTGCTGGGATTTCTTGGTCCCTCTTGCCTCGGTATCCACGTGCATGGTTATCCTCGTAGCGGAGATGCGGGGCAGCGCGAGTTCCCAGGAGGGAGGCGGACGTCGCGGTATCTCAGGTTGCATCCCACCATCAGCAACGCAACGAGGGCAGAGGAGAGACGGGGCCAGCTGTCAGCAAGTCACGATTCATGGCTTGGTCTGCTTGCAGGCTATTCAGGGCACGGTGTAAATGCAGACAGATGTTAAAAGTAGCAGTGGACGTTCAATAAAGTTACTGTTTTGCTGCTCCTTGTATGGGACTAGTCACTCCTTTGCAATTCTCTGTGACTTTATTCTGCGTGCGAGTGAAGACAGAAAAATCTTTACTGCTCAGGGGTGCCGGTGCGCTCTGTCTCCCTTTCCAGACGGAGTCCAGCCCCATGAAGCCACACTGCCAGGCGTGGAGGAGGGAGAGGAGAGAAGGGGCAAAGGCCACATCAGCCACTACCTTGTGCCTTTGCTTGACTGGCTTTATTAGTATAGTGAATTTCAAGAATTTTCATATCACAAGAGTGAGGAAGGACTTACATTTCACCAGCCAAGATTAAAAACCCAACTGCCCTTCTGTGTCCAGTCAAACTCCTACCAGAGCTGTCGTTGTATCTGCTTTAGAGGGGAAGCTACTTTATCTGCAGTGTGAGTCCTGGGGTAGACTTCTCATCCTGCCTTGCAGTACCAAGAGACCACAGACCCCAGGAACCTCTGTGCTTACAGGGCTGTTACTCTGTGGCGTAGGAACATTGTGCTTTTTAGACCTTCAGCATCACCATATCCACCAACCAAATAACTATTTTCATTGTGTTTTTTACTTCTATTTTCTTGCTTTTTAAAATACCTCACCACCGTTCTGGGAAAATCTTCAAGACTTATCTTCCATGTAGGGCAGTTGCCTGAAAAAAAGTCATCGTACCCATGGCTTTTGTTCTGCTGCTTTCTGGGAAGACAAGCTGCAGGCTGTGCCCTTTGGCTTTCCCTTGGGACACTCCGGCCCGTTAGTAGCCAAGGTTAGAAGAGCCGTACTGGTGAAAAACAATAGGCAGCTTCTGTGATACTTTATGGGTTTCTGAAAGATAGCGTGTTCATGCTCAAGGACTTTCTTGTGGAAAAAGAAACAAAACTGAAGGTGGAAACAGGGCAGAAAGCTGAGCAACCAGTAACAGTGCCACTTAGCAAGTCATTCCCATCAAGGACGGCGAACCCCAGGTGCCAAGGTCCTCTACAAACAGTAAGCTTCTCCCCTCTGAGAGCGCCAGCTTGGCTCCACCCTTGACTTGGCGCTGCAATTAGTAAAAGCTGGTTTTTGCTGCCATCAATTCCCCTTCCTGAGCCTGTCAGCATATCTCACAAGCTGCTTCCTCTGCTTTTCCAGCCACGTGGGAGCAAGCAACTGCATCCCTTCCCAGAACAGCAAGCCCCTTCCTAGCTGCTGACGGCATCTTGTTACACCGCGAGAGGAGCTCCTCTCCCTCCAGCTTGTCGGCAAAGGTCTCATCTTACTCCAGGGGAAGATTTCTATTAAAAACTTTAGGTTTCCCTTCTATAAGCACTTTGTTTTACAGTGCATGTGTCACATTTATCTGTAAAATTAGCCCTGCAGCTGGCACTAGCTATTCCTCCATGCTTTTTGCGATGGGACCCTTTCACCAGCGCCTTATCGTCGTCAGAGTTCAAGTGTCTGGGTTAAACTTTCTCTGCTGCGTGCCTCAAGTTGAATGGGTTTTTGTGTACATACTGAAGTATCAGCACACAGAGTTCAGTTATCGCCAACAATGAGCTTAGAGGAAAAAATGTTGTTTCGCCAATGTTTTTTAAAAAATAAAGTAGTCTAGCAACCATTTGACTGAAGTACAGCCTCTGTTTTGGAGGCAGTGCCTGAGAGTCGTGGATGGCTTCTGCTTTTCATTAGAGATGTGCCTATAGCTTTCTAGAAAGCAAAAGAGCACTGAAGGGTAAGCTTCTGGGAGACACCTTCATCTGTATAGTCCTGCTAGACCTGGAGGTGAAGCCACCAAAATACTGGGGCACCTAAGCGTGTCCCTGAGATGAACGACGCGCAGCTCAAAAGCTTCGCCTACACTTAGCCCCACAGGCGCCTAAAAATCCGCAGATAGTCATCAGGCTTTTCCTGGGAACAAGAGCTGTGCCACAATGCAGATCAGATCTTCTCAGCCTGGTCCGAGAGGAGTTGGGTGGCTCTTGCCTCGGGCTGCCCCCAGGAGGAGATGTCCTCACCTGCCTCCCTGGGAAGGTCTCTCCTGTGTGGGAAGGTCTTTCCTAGGTGCTTATGGACATTTGTGCTGCACCTGGAGGATGAGACAGGGTGTAAACACTCCAGAGGCAAATTTTGTCAAGGACACTGGGGGAGGAAGAGCCCTTTTATACAACAACCTCCCCCAGGAGCCCCTTTATCCAGGGAACGCAACCAACCCTCCTGCATGCTCACCTCTCTAGATGAGTGCCCAAATCACTTCTGCATGTGCTGGATGGAGGAGACCAGGCTTTCTCAACACTCTCCAGGCTCTGGTTCCCCAGGCCCATGGCACACCTCTGCCACCAGCTTCATGCAGGGGGAACACTCTGCTGGAGGGAAACCACGACAAGCATGACCTGAAGGCATCAGACCTGGCACAGCCCGACTGTAGGCTGCCACAAAGCACCCAGGCTACTGAAACGCGTCCTGAGGTACCAGCCTTTCGGGCACGCCTGCAAATAGCCCTCCGCTCCCGTTTGCTGCCTCTGGGAGGACACCACCCTGCAAATCTGCTGGTCTCATTCAGCTTCACCTTGGCTTTTCCAGGCTTCGCAATGAGACACAGCATATATCTAGCGAGACTTAAAGCAAGGCTTGTCCTTACGGGGAGTGTGGGAAAGTGAAGAAAACATAAAAGGCAGTCCTGGCTGGTGGGTAACCTGCCTGGACCTCCCCCAGGACTCCCAGCCTCTCCTGGCTGGGGGTCACCCAGTGCCTGGGGGTCACCCACTGGGGTCTTTCGGAGCTGGGGCCATCAAGGGAGATGGGCTTTCTGGGTCCTTACTGGTATCCCAAGCACCCAGCTATTCGTCTCAGCAGGTGTAGCCGCTGCATAAAACCCATTGGTCTGGTTTTGGACGGCCTGGTAGGCAGCCTTGAAGTTTTATCTATAGCCAGCCCTCCTGGTCAACTGGTTCCTGTTAGTTTTCCCAGCTTGATGCTAAATACTCCACGGCAGATGTCACAGGATCGCATCGTAAAACCCGCTGCCTCGGGTGTGTGGCCAAGTTCCCGCAGAAACTGCAGATGACACCACAGCGAAGCGTGCCAGGCGGTGCAGGGGCCTCTCGCTGTGCCGCAGGTTTCCTCCTGCCCAGGACCCCGCTGCTGTCCTGGTGTTGCGATACAGGGGACGGCCCGGTGCTCGGCGAGACGCACGGCTTTGCAGCTCAGTGGCGGTGGCACTGCTTGGAGCTGGGAGAAGGGAGAGAGCTGCTCCAAGAGCACTCGTGCGTTTTGCACAATGACCTCTTTTGTAGGGAGATGCTCAGCACAGCCAGGGCTCTGCAGCCCCGGGATGGTACAGAATCACAGAATCACAGAATGTTCGGGGTTGGAAGGGACCTCTGTGGGTCACCCAGTCCAACCCTCCTGCCAAAGCAGGGTCACCTACAGCAGGCTGCACAGGACCTTGTCCAGGGAGGGTTACGCTCCTCCCTCTGGGGCCTTTATGATTTTCCGTGTTTTGTTTCAACAGAAAAATGAACAACCCCAGAGTAGCCAGTGACCTCTTTCTTTGTGCCGGTCCTCGAAGCCAGCAGGCAGCGACGGAGCTGGAGGCACTCCTCCAAAATCCCAGGGGATGCCCCTAGCCACCGTAACCCGGAGTGGGTGAGTAGGGGCTGAGGGTGCTACATTCTCCTTCCGCCCCCACTCCTCTTTCTGGCATCATTTTAAAATAAAGCAATATCAGCCATCTCCCGTGTTGGCCAGAAGCAGTGCGGAAAGTTTCTCCTCCCAGGTGTCCTTCTACTGCGACCTGGAGCAGGATGATGGCAGCGCAGAGGACAAGGTCAGGCTTGCATCAGGGGAAACGCAGCTGAAGACAGGGGCTGGGAAACCAAGGGAAGGGAGAAAAACTAGGGATGGAGGAGAGGGTCAAGTGCTAGAAGAGGAGTGGGGAAGGCAAATGCAGAGCGCAGGTAGAAGGAGGTATAAGGATAAAGATGAGCATGAACAACAAGATGTAGGATCTTCCAAGAACAGGTAATCGCCTGGACAAGGTTCTGTGCAGCCTGATGTAGGTGACCCTGCTTCGGCAGGGGGGTTGGACTGGGTGACCCACAGAGGTCCCTTCCAACCCTGAACATTCTGTGATTCTGTGTAATATCTGGGAGAAATTGCAACGGCCCAGGTACGCAGGAGATCAGACTAGAAGATATAAAGGGCTCTTCTAGCTCGTAACGCTGGCACTACAAAAGGGTCTGTCGGCTGGCTCTTTGGCTTGAACGATGAAATTGGAGACTCCAACCTTCTTATGATCATTATGTGGCAGTATGACCCCACACCACCAACTGTAGCTTTTTCCCTTTATTTAGCAACAACACAAAAAAGAGCGATGAATGACATTAAGACTGCAATCTCAGGTGATGCTGGTGTGAAGAGCATGGAGGAAACCTCCAATTCATGTGCGCACGCGTTGCGATACAGATCTGCAAGATCTGTCCTTCCCTTCTGGCAGGAGCTTGGAGGCTCTACTGAACAATTCAAGGAGCTCAGGGAAGAGAAAGAACGATCTTGCGATGAAGCTACATTGGTGTCATCTGGCTTCAGGCCCAAAGCGGTGCGGGGCATGCCACACAGTCAGGCTCTTTCTATATTTCTCATTTTCTGAGCTTCCTAAGTAGAGTATTTCTAGTGCTGCTGGGGTGCTGGGCCCACACGGCAACAGCTGAAGTCTGTAAGAGCCATGGACTACAAAACCTTGCACCTCCTGGAGAACTCTGCCTCTGTTCTCTCCGTCCATACCCAGTACCTGTGTCTGAACTTCAACACGTTGGTGCCTGAGCTCCCAAGCAGTAAAGCGAGGCTGCAGAAGAGAACTGTAACGATGCCTCCTGTTCCTGCAGGGTGTTCAGTGAGCGCTTTCATGCTTGTGGGACACTGGCAAACAAGACTGATGAGCAGCATCAAAGACCCACCTGGACAAGGTCCTGTGCAGCCTGCTCTGGGTGACCCTGCTTCGGCAGGAGCGTTGGGCTAGATGACCCACAGAGGTCCCTTCCAACCCCGAACATTCTGCGATTCTGCGATTCTGCCACGTGGAAACTATTAACTACTCAGTGAGGAGTTAAGATTACATGAAGGAAATATGGCCCCAGTCACACACTGGCTGAAAAGACTGAAAAAATCCAAATTACTACCTACCTACTCACTGGCTGAGACAGAGGCTCTGAGCTAAAAATAGTCTTTAATTACAAGATCACATATGCATAGGCACATAAAAATTGTGCCTTCTTAGCAGCATTTCCTAATTTTTGAATGCTCAGCTCTATTAACTGAAATAATTTCCTGCAGTTTTTTTTGAGGTGAAACATTTACCCTCTTTAAAGTGCTGTTCTACCCCCAAAAATGTGACTGCGCTCGGCCCTGTTGCTGCTGCCTGTCGCTGGGCGCACATCAGCCGCGCTCTGTGTAACATCTCCAGCTCGGGTGTTGTTTTCTGCCTGCCAGCCCTGTTCCAAGCAGGATATTTTCCATTTTGTACTCAATTGCCAGTAAAAAGGTCCTGGCGAATTCCACGCGTGCCTCTGCACCCTCTCCAGATAGCAGCTCCTTTTTATGTTACTGAAACTATGCTGTGGCTCATTTTCTGCAAATACCTTCGAGGGCAAAAGGTTCTCCTGAACGAGGAACTTCATTTAGTGGATGATGTGTGGGCCAAGAGGGCCTCACTCATTTTCCCCTGGCTAGGTTGGGTTTTGCAGAGCCAATATGTTAAACAGAAACCATTCTTATTTTAGCATTTTATTCGGCAGCGTCACATTTATACAGTCACTTTACAGAGCAGAAGAGGGAGTTCCCTCTCCTCCTCCTCCTTTTTTTTATTTTAATTATTTTTTCTGTGCTCACAGTCCCTCAGCCTGCGCGGGATGGAGGGAGGGCATTGCTCTAGACCGTGTCCAGCACACTTATTTACCACGAGCGTTGCCCGTGGGAGGAATCTTACCCACCAGACTGGAACCTGCTGAGGCTCCACAGCAAACGCTCCTAAAAGCAGCTTTCACTATGGCCAAGCCTGCTGAACCAGCCACGGCCAAAAACCAGCGAAAGGATGGCTTTACATCCCTCTAGGACCTGGCGACCTTCCGGGAAGCACCTCTCACCTCCTTGGTTTTTGCAGATACGATCACCTTCACAGAATCACAGAATGGTCGGGGTTGGAAGGGACCTCTGTGGGTCATCCAGTCCAACCCCCCTGCCGAAGCAGGGTCACCTACAGCAGGCTGCACAGGACCGTGTCCAGGCGGGTCTTGAATATCTCCAGAGAAGGAGACTCCACAACCTCCCTGGGCAGCCTGGGCCAGGGCTCCGTCACCCTCACAGGGAATAAGTTCTTCCTCATGTTCAGCTGGAACTTCCTCTGCTTCAGTTTGTGCCCGTTGCCCCTTGTCCTGTCGCTGGGCACCACTGGAAAGAGTCTGGCCCCATTCTCCTGACACCCACCCTTCAGATATTTAGAAGCATTTATTAGGTCCCCTCTCAGCCTTCTCTTCTTCAGGCTGAACAAACCCAGCTCCCTCAGTCTGTCCTCGTAGGAGAGATGGCCTCCTACGTAGGAGAGCGTAGCCCTCCGCTGGATTCTGTCCAGTAGCTCCTCATCTTTCTTGAACTGGGGAGCCCAGAACTGGACACAGTACTCCAGATGAGGCCTCACCAGGGCAGTGTAGAGGGGAAGGAGAACCTCCCTTGACCTACTGGCCACACTCCTCCTAATGCATCCCAGGATCCCATTGGCCTTCTTGGCAGCCAGGGCACACTGCTGGCTCATGGTTAACCTGTCAGCACTCCCAGGTCCCTCTCCGCAGAGCTGCTCTCCAGCAGGTCCACCCCAAGCCTGTACTGGTGCATGGGGTTGTTCCTCCCCAGGTGCAGGACCCTGCACTTGCCCTTGTTGAACCTCATCAGGTTCCTCTCTGCCCAACTCTCCAGCCTGTCCAGGTCTCGCTGAATGGCAGCACAGCCTTCTGGTGTATCCACCACACCTCCCAGTTTGGTGTCATCAGCAAACTTGCTGAGGGTACATTCTAACTCTTCATCCAGGTCATTGATGAAGAAGTTGAACAAGACTGGGCCCAGTACTGACCCCTGAGGGACACCACTAGTTACCGGCCTGCAACTAGACTCAGTGCTGCTGACGACAACCCTCTGTTTCCTCTCGGAACACCAGCGATAGCGCTGGAGACCCTCTGCTCTCCGCCATCTAGCAACCTCTCGCAGCAGAACGGTGCTGTGGTGTCTGTCTATATCTCCCATGGAGCCCACACCTATGCCTCCAGGCTGCACGCCCCGTCCACCCAGCCTGGCCGGCTCAGGCGTATTCCTGCGGATATCACTCCCTCTCCCTGGCACGTAGAGGCTCTGCTGCGGGAGCAGCCCAGCGCCGCGGGGCGAGCCCCCCCCGGAGGGAGCCCGGGAGATGGGGATTCCCTTTCCATTTCCACCCTTTGTGGAGTCAAAGTTTGAAACAGTGGTTTAAATCAGTGGAATGACTCAGTAAAGCAGCTCCGGCAGGGTGGAGAGCCTAGTTTGGGGGAAAAAAAAAAAAACAAAAACAAAAAAGGAAGGAAAAAAAAAGGCAATGATTTTTGTTTTATGATACATTGGCTGCCATTTAGTCATCTGTACACAAAGGGCTTTTCTTCCTGAGCCGTTAACGAGATGAATCAGCGGAGAGCGTGCCTCCAGATGGAGCGGGCAGCGTTGCTCCGGTGTCACACCTCGCCTGGGCTCCGCGGCCCACGTATTCCTCCATGGGTCCCGGAGCCTCACGCAGACAGGAGGCTGCTTTGCGGAACGGGAGGTTGCTGTAAAAATAGACCGTGACTCTTCCGCAGGAAACGGGCGGACAGAAATTATGGGAAACGTATTCAGGGGCAGCTTTCGGTGCTGCAAACCGAGCGAGCGTAAACAACCCGGCCGGCAAAACAGGCTGCCGGCGCGGTGGGATGGCGGGCGGCAGGAGCGGTGTGGTTTTGCTGAGCCCTGGCAGGTAGAGCTGGCTGGGACGCTCCCCGGTAGACGGGCTCCAGGCACCCCATCACCCCACGCACGGAGCCCGGACTCGGCGTGGGGACCCCCTCTCAATAAGGGTCTCCCAGTAATCTTCATTTTGATTCCTTCATCCTCAAGAGAGGCTCAAACTAAGCAGGAGCCCAGAAGCTGTCGGCTTACATGGAGGGCTCCCGCGGCGTCGGCAGGTCTGGAATTCGACGGTGAGCTCAGAGGATGGGCGCGAAACACCTCAGCCTGCCGATCCCGGCATGAAAATCCAAAAGAGAGGTTAAAAGCGGTGGCTGGCAGCCTCCTGCCCCCACCTCGCCCTCCTGCCAGCGCGGGCTGCCGTTGGGTAGCCCGAAGCCCACGGGTCGTCCACGGAGGGAAAGCTGCAGGGGCTTGGCGGGGACCCGAGATGCCGGGGCTGCGGCACCGGCACCTGGGGTGTTGCTGGACACAAACACGTTTACGACGAGCCGGAGCTGTTCGTGGGCTCGATTCCCATCGTCACCTGAGCGCGGTCACACAACGTGCCTTTTGACATCTGTTTCTCCTCCCCTCGTTCTTGTTATTCTCTCCCCTCGTCGCTCTCTTTCTTCTCCGACCTCTTCCCACCAATGTTTCTGCACTCCTCGGAGATTATAGGCTCTCAAAACGAGAGGCTCCCGCCACTCCTGATCACCACCCATCACCATGCTTTGATTTTACGACAGCTTCTGGAGCCCTATGAGGTGCAAAGAGCCTGGGCAGAAATGGTGGGTGCCAGGCCCCCGCCGAGCGCCCCGGCCGGTAGCTGTGACCCCACGCCTGGACATGCAGGGCTCTGGCATGCCCAGGGGAAGGCAGGGGAAGAGAAAAAAATAAAATAAAAAAAAAAATTAAAGTTATAGAAAAATACTAAAGAGGATTAAAAAAACCCAAGACGTATCATCAGTTCTGAAGGTATGATTATCATTAAGCTAAATGAGGTATCACCGGTGTTTCCATGCTCGTCAGCATTTAGCGATGAAGAAGCACGGCACTGTCAGATAATGGATTTGGTTTTGGGCTTGGTTTTTTAATGTGTTGTTCTCAGGCTTAGCACAGCAACATGAAGAAAAATCAATATTTACCATTCAGCAATAGATTATTTTCTCATGCTACTTGGAGCAATCTTCATATTAAGCAACGCAAAAAATATCTTGGGAATTTCAGCTGCTAAATTGAATATCTGTTGATATTTTCTAATGTATCCCGCTTTACAGAAGCTAAGAAGCCTATAAGAAAAGATTTCTCTTTTTGACTAAAACAGACGAGTTTGTTCATGAGGTTTTATATGCTCTCACCACATGAAACAGGACTTGTTTGTAGAAAATAACGTTTACTTGCGGGCTAAGGCACATAGGAAAAGGTTAATATACCAAATTTACCCATTTGTACATCAGCTATTTAGAAGTAGCAGAAGGTTAACAATTTAATGATGTTAAAATATAGTAATATAGAGGATAGATACGTGCATGTGAGTGTGCGCGCGTGTACTCTTCAGCTGAACAGCCATGCTTTGAGTAACTGGGCAAAACCTTACGGTCGCGTTCCTTCTGTGGGAACGGGCTTGTGGCAATGTCCTCGCTCTCATTTCCAGCCTTACAATGATGGCACTGAAGCAGTCCAATACAAATACATCCACACTTTCCACCTCGTAAAAACTCTTCATTAATTAAGAAAAAAACTGTCCTGGTTTTGGCTGGCATAGAGTTAATTTTCTCCCCAGTAGCTGCTGTGGTTTGGATTTAGTAAGAGAAGAATGTTGATAATACACTGATGTTTTTAGTTTTTGATAGGAAATCAAGGACTTTTTTTTCATGTTCAGCGAATGAGCAGGAGTACGAGAGCTGGGAGGGAGCACAGCCAGGCAGCTAACCCAAGCTGGCAAGCAGAAATTTTCCGTACCATAGACATCATGCTCAGTACCTAAATGGGGGTTGGCCAGCGGTCAGCAACTCTTCCACAAGGTCTGTGAGTTCTGTGATGGCTGCTCGGGGACTGGCTGCGCGGTCGGTTGGCAGGCAGTGAAAAAAAATGTATCGTGTATAGCTTGTTTTGTGTATTCTATTATTATTATTATTATTCCTTCCTTTGTTGTCTTATTAAACTGCCTTTACCTCAGCCCACGAGTTTTACTGTTTGTCCATTCTCCTCCCCATCCCGCTGGGGGCCGGGAGGAGCGAGTGAGCGGCTGCGTGGTCCTCGTTGCTGGCTGCCGGGTTAAACCGTGACAGAGCCACAGTAACACCTGACTACACACACGGCTGTATCCACTTGCTCCGTCTGACTTGCTTCGAAATTCTGACTGCTTGGCTTGGCGCTTCCAGGTAAAGCCACAATACAGGGGCAAAACAATTCTTCACTTCGCAAGAGGAGATGCAACAGTCGGAAAGCCATGGCATTTTGAAGTTTGATCCTGCCACCCTAGCAAAGTGAGCCTTCTCAAGACTTAATGTGCAAAGGAAACACCTAATAAAAGCACACAGGGGCCTAAACCCAAAGTGTCTGTGCAAGACTTACCTAATTCCACTGAAAGTAAGTTGCAGCAGGGAAAATAGTGCCAGGAGACCAAGGAGCGATGGGATTCCAGGATAGCGGTGCGGTGTGTGCTGCAGGTATGGCGTGTTAAAAGGGATAGGGGAGTCTGGTCAGCGGCAAAAGGAGAGCCCTCCCATTGAGTCACGAGGTTCTGAGCAGACCCCCTTGCGTTCTAAACTCTCTCTCAGAGGAGAGTCTAGGTGCAGCTGGATCTACTCCTAGTCCCAGACTTGGTCAACGGTTTATGTCTAAAGGGTTAAGCGTGTAGCCACTTCTCAGATTCAACTTGCCTGCCAGAGCCCCTCCAAGGACTTTCACTGAAACAGTTTCGCAAAGTTGCAACAACAGGTAATTTATTCAAGCGACAGTTATCACAGGATCGGGATTGCCGTTGATAAATTCACTGTCTACCAAAGTTGAGCTCAAGGTAACGGTTTAGCGCTTTAGTTAACAATGTGTTCCCGGGGACACTTCTGACAAAGTCAGAGGCACGACTCTTATCAAAAAGGCGTCCCTTCTTGGGAGAGGAAAAGAAGTTCAGGCCCGTCGACGCGTCCATCAGGTAAGGTTCTCGCTTGGCTCTTCCTCCCAAAGAGAGTTTTCAAGTGCCTGATTTTATGTTTGGAAAATCTTTTTGTGAGGTGGGACTAAGTCAATTATTGTGTATTGATTGACTCTTGGCATGGAATGTCGTGTTGTCAGAAGCGGGACTCGGCAATTTGACAGGTCTTCGGAGCGGACATCTTGGTGTGCGCTTCCAGGGGCCATCTGTTCTTTATCCGAAGCAATCTCTGGCTGCGCGGCCTCCGCGGCGCCCCACAGATCACTTGGTTCCCAGTGATGGGCTGTCCCCCCTTACTCCTGTCTGAGCAGATGAGCACAAGTCAATTGCTCCCTTTGTTAACTCTTCAGCTCTTGGCACCTCGGTCCGAGCATGTCTCTTGCCTTGCTTTGACAAGTCCAGCAAGGCCATCGAGTACAAGTTATAACAGCCAGGCTCACAGAAATACCGAGGACTCTCCACCGTGGTGGGCAGACATTCTTTTTGCCCGATGCTGCCACTGGCAGAAGCAGCGACAGCCCTGGACCTGTGGAGTAGACTGACCTTGGTTTAGCTCCAGCGACGTCACTGGAAGCCCAGAAGGGATGAGTCTGGCCACCTGGGTACTCTCAAGCACCCACTCCTTCCTCCAGCTGTTCACAGGGATATGAAAGAAATCTCAGTTCAAAACTTCAAGCCCCACAGAACCTGGCAAATTGAAGGTACAAGCGTGGAAATGAATCAAACTATTCCACTCAAACCATTCCTGGAGAAGCCTACATTTTATCCAAAGGCCTGAACACAAAAGATTTGCCATTGCAAAAGTTCGACTGTGCTCGTTCAATCACCAAACCTTTTGAGACTCTATCACACAGCACTCAGTGATGCTGAATGTACAAATGGCATTTTTACTGGAAATGTCATGGGCAGAATATGTCAGCTGGCTGCACGACTGTGCCACCAAACAACATCCAGAGGCATACTTCTGAAAACAAAAGTTTCTCAAAAAACACCCCAAATTCTTTTTTTTCTTTACTGAAAGAGAGGGGGCAGGTAGGGCTGGAGCAGCTGCCGTTCTGTTGGTTTTGTCCTTTTGATCTCCTGGAAGGGTTGGTTTTGGATCCAGGCAACATTCATAGCCCCAGCTGAGCAGAATTCTGCTGTCGTCACCACTGACAGTTTTCAGAGCACATTTGTAATTGCAATGAAAACTCCTATTCACACTTCCTGGAAATATTGGTTTAGGCTGTTCAGCTGCGGCTGAGTGAAACGAGCGTGAACCAATGCACATTCCCCACCGGTTCTCAGCCTGTTACGGACAGCAAGAAACTTTTACTCTAGGAAATGAAAATTCCAGAATCTCTACGCAAAGCTGTAGATTCGGGATATAAATCTGGCCGTGATTACACTGCTTAACTTCAGCAGTCTTCAGCCACTGCCAGACATAAACCAGTGTTCTAAAAGACACAAGAAAAAGGAGAGGGGCAGCAGCATTCAGCCCGTGCCAGGCACTCTTTATGAACAGAGTAAGGAGAAGTTGAAACAAAAGACCTGATGGCACTTGATGCTTACAAAGATCTCAAGGATGGGTGTCAGGAGGACGGGGCCAAACTCTTTTCAGTGGAGCCCAGCAACAGGACAAGGGGCAATGGGCACAAACTGAAGCAGAGGAAGTTCCATCTGAACATGAGGAAGAACTTCTTCCCTCTGAGGGTGACGGAGCCCTGGAACAGGCTGCCCAGGGAGGTTGTGGAGTCTCCTTCTCTGGAGATATTCAAGCCCCACCTGGACAAGGTCTTCTGCAGCCTCCTCTGGGTGACCCTGCTTGGGCAGGGGGGTTGGACTGGGTGACCCACAGAGGTCCCTTCCAACCCCTACCATGCTGTGATTCTGTGATTGATTTCACCAGGTACAAGAGGGGCACCCAGATCACTGCAAAGATAAAAATTATTCAGGCCTTGCCTCTGTCCAAGAGACAGCGGAAAGACTCCGGGTTAAACACCGGCAGTATCAAAGGAAATGCACTCCCGGTTTCCTACGGCACAACGGTCTTTCCTCCCAGGGACCCAGTGACACCCCAACAGACGTTTTAGCCATCCATTTTACATGTTCCGTGCATTCAGGTGATCAAAGCTCGTTTGGGACTGCAGCCATTCATTTCTGTACCAGAGCAAACAGTCTGGTCGCTGCTGCCCGATTTCAGCGACGTATTTTATCTGTCTCCCAGGCTGACAGTGCCAGGCAAAGCAGAAGCCAAGACTATCAGGCCAAGACCGCTCGCTCTACCAAACGAACGCTGCGAGCACTGCGGCGCGATCTTCCCACAGCCAGAGCCGAGGAACGCGAGAGAAAAGCCACGGTTATGAAACGCCGTATGGGACCGGACTGCAACACATCCTGACAGGACGCGGGCGAGGCGCGCCCACAGCAACCACCCGCGGTTCCTGCTAACTGAAAAAGACAGGAGAGAACTTAACCCCTTTTGAAATAACCGAGCCCCCTCAGCAGTAAGCTGTTGGGTCAGCCCCAGGGACGACGACCAAGTATCTCAGGAATGTGGTACCCACCAAATATTTATCAGGTAATTTGTAACAAATTTTGAACAATACAATCCTCAGGCCTTGGAACCCATACACAATTGACGGAGCCCTGGCACAGGCTGCCCAGGGAGGTGGTGGAGTCTCCTTCTCTGGAGATATTCAAGACCCGCCTGGACAAGGTCCTGTGCAGCCTGCTGTAGGTGACCCTGCTTCGGCAGGGGGTTGGAATAGATGACCCACAGAGGTCCCTTCCAACCCCGAACGTTCTGTGATTCTGTGAAATAGGATGCTAAAGCAATTAATAACTGACAGAGATCCGGTCACGCTGCTGGCATTTATAGTTACAGTCTTGCTGCCATTTATATTTATAGTTTTATAGTGAAAATTTTGTTTGAAAAAAAAGTAATTCAAGGCTAGCAAGCACTAAACCACTGGTGGACTTCCCATGCCACTTCTTGCGCTATCTGAAGTCCCTAAAATTAGCTGCAGTCGCTGGAGTTCCTCCCCCTGCTTTGCACAAGTCTTGTTCTTCCTGGGCTCGCTTCCCACGTATTCCAAGATAGCAGCCACACCTTCTGACTCCTGCACGGTCTGGGATTTCCACCTACCCCTGGGACCCTGCTGCCTGTATCAGCTCTTTGCTGTCCGTGAGCTCCCCAAAATCAGAATTTATTAAGAAGAATAAAGTCAGGAGATTTGCAAAAAACACAGACCAGAAGATTTATTGATTGAAATTTCCCTGCTTCTTTCTTCAGCGGGAGAATAATCATGGCAATAACAAAAAAAAAAAATACAACCCAAAAAAAGAAACAAAACAGTGCTTGTGTTGCAAATATTATTATTCTTGTCTCTCTTTTTGTCTCTTCTTATTTCGCAGAGTTTAAAATGGTAATGTTTCCTCTTCCTTTGTTTTTTTTCCTCAGAGTGCAGCATCACTCATTAGTTTCTTCTGTAATATCTGAAGAAAAAACAGAGTCATAAGAAAATGTGTCACAGAATAACTTGAATTTTTTCAAATGTTTTATATTCCAAAATTAGACACACACCCCCAAACAATATTTAAGGCACGTGACACCTTTTCAACAAATCTAGAGCAAGGTAATTTTGTTTCCAAAATAAAAGTCTGAAAATGGAAATCCAAACAGAAAGCTCTCCCTTCCCTGTCCTCTCTTCTTGCTCAAGAACTTCTGCCTTGAAGAGAGCTGTACACACCTCTGGAAATCTTAGAAATAATCAGTCCCGTGTAGCCAGTCAGCTCACAACAAACAACGTCTGACAGAGGACAGAACTTTGCTGCCTATTTGACTGACCTGTAAAAGTCCCCATTTCTAAAAACAGATGAATCGAAGAACTAGATATAGGATAATTGGGAGTTGTCTTGGACAGCAACCCAGAAAAAGAAAGTTCCATTCCCATTCATGCCACATTCTGCACCCAGAGGAGCTACTGCTGTCTTGGAACTCTTTGCTTATCCCCCCCTTCTCCATAAAAAAAAAAAAATCAGCTGGCCTTTCAGTTACCAACAAAAGTCTCTCCTCTCTTGCTGCTACTCCCTACTTCCTCTCTTTCAGCAAGCGATGTCAGCTCTGGCTCTCTTCGGTGGTTCTGGTACGAGCTCTGGTCTGGTGGTGTCACTCCCTTCTGCTTTCCAGCAGGTGGCACGGATCCCAGCGTTGTTCCATTGGGCACTTGGAGAAAATACGGCGAGGAGGGCAGGCGAGGCGGCTGAGCGTAGGAAATCTGCTCTGTGAAGTACTGCCCTCCCGCTGCGCTAGAAAATGGCAATCGTGAGTGCAACTGGTTCGAGAACGGGGCTCCCTGCACGTAGAAATCGTTCCAGGGGACAGCCTGATGGGCAGTGATGCCTGCTGAGGAAGCAGCAAGGAAGAAAAGGCAGAATAATGAAAATAAGGACAGGAGGAATAAAACCATATATATGTAAAAATGCGTATCTCGTGCTTCAGAGAGCATGCAGCATTACAGTTCTGCCTCAGTGGTTGCTGCCACAGAGCAGACATCACACACGGACGAAGGCAAACTTTGTTGTTTACATCCCAGTGTATTTATCGAGAACATAGTTATTAGGAGGAAAAACTTCGGAAGTTCATAGCACTGTTGTAATCTAAAAAATATGACGTCACTTCAGCACAGACCTTGAGTATATGTAATGATACTAGAGACACCTCCCCCCTCAGTTTTTTTTCCTCCAATCCTGTTTTCCAGCTTAGCTCTGCAAAATGTAAGCTGGATGCTTAATCTTCACTTTCACGTATTAAAGCTGCAATCCAGGAAGCAGGGTTCTTTTTAAATTGGTATCTAGAATCCAGCTAAACTGCTGCCTCGCTCACATGCTGAAGGACGGGTTATGGGCATGTCTACACTGACAGATTGGTTCCCTCCCCACTGCACTTCTGGAAGCCCAGGCCTTGGTCATCCACATTGCCTAATAGCCATAGGATCCCCTCCTGGAACACAAGTATGGAATAAGAGACCACCAGCTCTGCCTTTGTTCCTTCAACAATCCTCCAACTCTGTCAGCCCCAACGAGGCTTTACACATCCCCAAGGTGAGCAACCCACACTCCTGGCATCACGCTACAAAAACATTAATTTGGGGCGCTGGGACACGGCCCTCTCACTATGTCTGGCACTTCAAACTGAAAAACCACAGAAAATAACAATGAATGCCTTACAACCAGAGAGGAGAACCAGGCCAAGTGTGCTAGGTAGCACGGGTGCTGCCAGCCCCTTCTGGGGAACGTCGGCCGTGAACAGTGCGAACGTGAGCCAGCTCGCACCCACCGGCCCGCGAGTCAGACTTCTCTCCCTGACAAGGTCCACGAAAACGGTACAAAGCCAGGAGCAGCACCTGTGGTCTGAAACCTCTGTTCTCTAATTTTGTGGTAAGAACAGAGCTGTACTTTTTGGACTACTGAGCTTAATTTAACAAACCTGACAGTCCAAACAAATAAACTGCAGTGGTTTAGCTTTTGGTTGTACTTGGGCTTGAACAACTTCGAGATACAAATCCCTGACACAAAACAAGGAGGCCAACAATGCCGTTTTCACCCAGTTATTTTTTAGAAAACTATGCTGAAGCGCTTTGTGTTGCAAATTCATGTCAGACAAAGAAAAAGAAAGAAGTTATAGTCATAGTCTGTTTGCCCCTCTCTCTACCTTCTTCTGCATGACCCTAAGATACACAACTTTCCTTCAGAATGGTTTCTGCAGAAGCCCAGCAGTCAGAAGCCTGTTTCTTCCTGCTGTCTCCGACCATTCCACCTGCTGTGGCACCTTTTCTCTTTGCAGCCTCGACCCCCACCCGCGTACAACTGCAGGCATGTGAGTTTGCAGAAGTTAGCTCTCCATTCCAGACAAAACCGTTGCACTACCTGACATATTCACACAGTAACGCTCCCTCCGACGCGCAGCCTAGTAACTTTTGATTCCAATTAATGGGTCAGCACTTTAAAAGAAGATACACAGAGATTAAAAAAAAAGATGGGCAGCACATCTATATTTGTGCACGTGTATGCGCATTCCTTCTTTCTGTCACCGTCATCTGTAAAACCACCGGTCACCCTGAACATCCCAGGGTATCGTTTAGTCACTCCAGAGGAGCGGGATGCCCAAAGATTTCAGGAATTTACCCAAGTTTCCGCTGGGCTGCTGGAACAAGACGTGTCCCCCGCCGTGGCTTTGTGCGTAGCCTTGAGTGGCTCCTGCTGTCCCGTAGCTTCCGACTCCACCGTCGCCAGGCAAGGCCAGGAAAGCTGCGTGGGACTCGGTGGGTGTCGTGGGAGTGAGGCGGACACTGGGGAGCACGCTGTTGGCCAGGTGACCTGGCAGGTGGTGGAACTGGGAGAGCTGGTGCTGCTGGGGATATTGGGGCAGCTGGTAAAATCCATCCTGGCAGCTGTACTGACAGTAAGGGGTCTCTAGGCTGCCCGCCGACTCCAGCTGCTCAGGGTAACTGCAGGAAACCGGTGAACTCAAGCTGCAGAGAGCAAGGAGAGAGGCAATTCAGAGATTAAAGTAGAGGCCACAGCTACAGCAAACTGTACAATAAACAGTTGTTGTACCTTCCCCTTGACAGCTGTCCCAACCCCGATCCAACTCCAACCCTCTCTCCCAAATGCCAGGCACAGGACAAGGGCAACAGAAACCACCCGAGCCAAGCGGCTTTTGCAGCAGGATTCTCTAGCGATGCGCGTCAGCGGGGATTACCTTTCCTTCAGTTCTTCCCACTCTCCAAAGCACAGCCCAACGCTTCAAACCTCCTCTCTCGAGGATTCCTTTTCACTGTGCTTCTGAACCCCACTTTCACTTGACAGGTAATCGCTTCTGAAAGCGCTCTGATTAAAGGTATCGCTTCTCTGACAGCAGGTGCCCTGTCCTACTATGCACTTTGTAGGTTTTTTCATATTCCATTTGAAGGACATTCTCACTCCCTAGTCTAACTTCTCACTTATGCTCCCACCTATTCCTCATCCCACGTCCCACTCTCACCCTCCCAAGGCTTCTCCCAGGGTTCACCTCTTTCACCTCCCTCAAAGACAGCCTCATCTGTTCCTACCCTTGATTCTGGACGCTGTAAGCGAAGGCCTCCCTGGAGCCATTTTCCTGACTGGACAAGCTGCATTCACTGCTGGGAGTGTCCAGCATCAAGGGGACAATATGACTCTGGGGGTTGAAGGACAGACCAAGGGGTAGGCTGGCCCTGCGGATGGGCGGCGGGCTGGGAAGACTAGGGAAGCACTCCATCCTGCTGGAGCTGAAGCTGAGCTGGGGCAACGCCTTTGTCTGAACTGCTGCGCAAGGTGCCACCGCTCCTGCCACCGAAGAGACTGTGAATAAAAAAGAGAGACTGTTATGGCATGCTGTCATACTGAGAATTAAAAGGAGCAAGCAGAGGGGATGACAAGAGTGGCAGGACAAAAAAGCAAGATGCTGGTGAAAGAGTGGAGGTTAACTGATGGGAATACAAGTAAACAAGTACCAGCATTGCTGCTGGGAAGCAAAAGGGAGTAGCAGCAAGCTCTCTAGAACACAGAATGTTGTTTATTGGTTAAATAAAATTACCTTCATGGTTTCAGTCTCTGCACCCTGGATTTATTCAGCTCTCAAAAAGGCAGCCAAATGAAGCAAAGTACTTCCTGGAAAAAAAGCCAGGAGCAATCCCCCAGCCATCTTCCATCTCTAGTGTCCTCTGGGAAGAGTGGGCTGCACAGATTACTCTTTTGAAAAACGTTAACTGTCGTTTGAAAGAAACAAAAACGTGCCTTTAGAGATCCACTGCCTAGGCCATTTTTTAACCAAATTTTCACTCCTGGTTTGGCCTCTGATGAGTCACGCCAAAAAAAAAAAAAAAAAAAAAAAAAAGCAGAGATGTCAGCTGAAGAACGTTGGGAAAAAAAACAAAAACTAGGAGATGGAAAAGGAAATCAACACCATTTGGTTGCTAGAATCTTGTTTGGTGACCTGTTTCCGCAGCCACTGCTGGAAAAGCAGAGAGGAACAGTTTCCTACAGAACAGCCTCTGTGGAAAGAGGACAATATGGGAAATGCAAAGGTCAGAATCATGCATGCCAGTGATCCAGAGTAATATGTATACACAGAAGTTCAAGAAGCTTGCACATGGTGCAAGAGAACAAGACTCTCTTTTATGATGCCAACTATCAAATGATTGCTCTCTTGAGAAGTGTAACCATCAGGTGTGCATGAAACAATTCGAAACGATTTTTCAAGTCTAGCTAGGCTGAACTAGTGCATGGATAAGGCAGATACGAGAGCACATCACTGACTGTTCAGGTAAAGCTGGTCTGCTCCCACACACTGTAAAGCCTTCAGGGGAAGCCAGCAGCATGGATAGCTCACAGCTGCACACACACAGTAACATCAGATTGCAGTCATACGGAGCAACATCAAATGCACTCCACCAGGTGTGAATTAAAGGCCTCAAACATAAAACCTAAACATACAGCTGCCACAGCAAGCATGAGCCACCATCAGAGAATTTTGGTATGCGTGCCCAGAGAGCTGATAAGGAGATTCCACCTCAACACCTTGCATCACCCTTTCTCAGATTCCCAGTGTGCTGTGCCATTGTGCCTGTCTTACTGCATCTTCCCACATTCCATTTTTTTCAGACTCTGCACCTACGGAAAGAGGGAGTCCTGCTGTTTCAATGAAAACTTGAACAGCCCCGATTTTGGGCTCATTTAGAAAACTAGAGCAAAATTGAGGATGGCATCTCTAAAGCATTCACATGCCCAGACAATTCTCAGTGGTTTATTTTTTCTGTCTGAACATACCAGTTCTATATGTCAGGCAGCATCTACCATGTACCCGTCACGTTCCTGTTTTGGGACACAGCATGCATCTAGCCCCATACCACAAAGCACTAATCAAGACAACGTGTGGTTTCCTCAAAAGTCAAAATGACTTGGCCAGAAATGAAGCTAAAGATCTCTTCTAGGTTTATTTTAAACCTTCATTTGCACTGGTTCTCCTGACCATTCTGTCCCAGAACGTAGCAGTTCACACAAACAGTATGGAACAGCAGCCATGTGGGGCATAATTTACCTGCAAAACAGTCTATATCCTCATAAAGCTTCAGTTCACTGATGACAGTAGGATTAGCTATTCTGCAGATGGCCTGAGTCTTGCTCAGGATGAATCACAGAATGGTCGGGGTTGGAAGGGACCTCTGTGGGTCACCCAGTCCAACCCCCCTGCCGAAGCAGGGTCACCTACAGCAGGCTGCACAGGACCTTGTCCAGGCGGGTCTTGAATATCTCCAGAGAAGGAGACTCCACAGCCCAACAAATCACTTCTAAACCCACTTTCACACCTACCAAGAATTAAGATCGATTTTTTGAAATATTTGCAACACTTAGTGCAGACGATCTTTGTGGATCACGGCAACAGGACCCACAGGCAATGCGATCGTGAGGACAGCACACTCGGCCTCCAAAGAGCTGGTTCAGCCTTTTCTGAAGTCTCCTCTACTTCTCAGTCCTTTCAAAGAAATACACTGAATTTGTATCTTCTGAATAAAGCCACAAATGCAGTAACAATAAACAATTCCCAAAGAAGCAGTATCTGCTAAATCTGAGACTGTATTTACAGCAGATTCCAGTATCCTGTTCAATGATGAATTCCGATCACTGGCTTGAGATAATACTTACATTTTATACTTCTGCTGCTCTTCCTTACACCGATGTAGAGAGAGATATCCTCAGAAGGCTTTCCAGTGAACATGGGAATGTAACAGTAGGATTTTTCATTTATCACTTCCACTATTTCTGGGTTTTCAGTCCATGAGACAACCTTGGGAATTTTTGGTGAGCAATTTAATAATTTGCAGCTTCAGATCTCTGAACCGGTCCTGGCGCTGCACTTGTCTTAACTCAGGAACGGCTATTCCAACTCTTCAGCTACACAGCTGTCTTCCCCCTGCTACAGCTGCTTCCTCAACATCCTAGTAGAGTCAAGAGACTCATTCTTTCATACAAATAGCTTCCAATGCATGGGAAAGAGTCTTAAATTACCAAAAATGGATGTATATATTTCTGTCGGGATGACTGTGATTTCAGTCTTTCACCAGTCTTGAAGGAGACTGAGGCCTATTCTAGAGAGGTGTCCGTGAACTTACAACAGGGCATGGTTTCAACTGTGGTTTCAGCTGTGAAAACATGGTTTTTCAAATGTTCTAGGAAGCTGCTTTCACTGTTGCTAACAGACGAGATCCCATGCACAAGATCTGTTACCCGAGTGGCACCCATCTGCGCTGGAGCCCTTCCCCTTGACATCAGCCACACATGACTTGCTTAGTCAAGCACTTATTTCGTTGACTCCAAAAGGCCTTGGCATGAGATGCCTGCGACGATTCAGGCAGTTAACTATGCAGCTGCTTGCAGACTGGGAGGCCAGAGACCATGATTGTAACTTCAGCAAGGCCGGCGTTGGGCACAATGCAGCTGATGGTGTTTCCAGGCTGAGCAACCAGTCTAACCTCAGATGGTTTCCTTGCTAGGGCTGCTAGCATCGAGCATCAAGTCAAGAGTTCAGCAAAAGGCTCTATTACTAAGAGTCTCTAACGTCACCCGCTACCCAACCCAGTTTCTTTTAATGAAATATGCCTGTGTAATTGCAGCATTTACTGGAACATCAAAGGCCATCGCAAAGCTTTTCATAGATACATCCTCTTCCTGAAATTATGAGAAAACACATTTCTCTTGTAAACAACATCTTGAAAGTCGAGAAAATATTAATCGAATTTAGGAGCAACGGCGTTCTTTATTTAATGGACTGAAGATCAGTAAGCCAACTTCATTCTCCAACTGCACTGCTTTGGGAAGCATGTCAGTCTGATCCTCTTCTGGATTTTCAGCACTTCAGTACCTCCTTGTTTAAGAGCTATGACTCTCGCTTGCTGTGTCAGCTACACATCATCAGCTTTAAAGTAATTTGTTCACAAGCCCAAATACTATAAGTGAAATCATTAGATTAGATGCTTGCCATTTATTTACTGTTCTTTGACAGATTGTATCCAACTTCATCCAATTGCTCCCAAGACTTCCATTACAATCCCACCTCTGCCACTGAATAACCATCTTGCTATGTGCACAAGAGCTACCTGCATGTGCTGGGCTCCTGACCTGTCCTCAGCAAGGCAGCCATATGAAACAAAGTGTTCCGTCTGAACATGAGGAAGAACTTCGTCACTCTGAAGGGTGACAGAGCCCTGGAACAGGCTGCCCAGGGAGGTAGTGGAGTCTCCTTCTCTGGAAATATTAAAGACCCTCCTGGACAAGGTCCTGTGCAGCCTGCTCTGGGTGACCCTGCTTCGGCAGGGGGGTTGGACTGGGTGACCCCCAGAGGTCCCTTCCAACCCCGACCATTCTGTGATTCTGTGAAAGTGTTTCCTGCAAGAGCACCAGCGGGGTAGAAAAATCTCCTCCCACAGATCAGAGACATAAAAAGTAACTTTTCTTTCTAAAGGATCAGCTCTAAAGAAAACATAAACCAATTGTTTTAAGTCAATGAAGCACAGATATCTATCCACAATAAACCTCAGAAAACCAAGAAAAACTTCAAATAACTGCAAATGTCAAAAGCAAACCCCTCCATTATTTTAAAGCTATCTGTCTAGCAAAAGCAATAAAAAAAAAATAAAAAATTCTAAGATCAAACCAAGCTCAAGACTGAATTTTTGAAGGACAAAAGGCTCTTACGGCAAGTAGTGTGGCTAATCAGAAGCCATAACTGTCAGCAAGGTAAAATACATCTCAGATACAACTTACTGGCATTTTTATTCAGCTTGTTTGGAAAACTGTGCTGAACAGTGGGACATAAAAAAAGGAACCCACAAACCAACAGACAGTCCGAACTACTGGCTAGAACAAGGAAAAACAATGGCAAAGGCAGCACTGAACACTCTCCGAAGGTGTCAGGTAACAGATCGTACTGTTCTCATCCACTTCAGTCATTTGCTTGTCCTGCTGAAGGTGATCACTCTGCTACCAAGCACCTGGAGAGCCACTCCATCAGGCCTCTGGGTACAGCTGCACCATCACGCAGAGGTCACACCTCATTTCGCTGAAACCTGCCACCAGCTGTCTCCACAAGGGCCACTTCTACGAAGCAATTCGTTTTGCCTTGTAAATTGCTGACCTTTTGTATTCTTTTGTTCCTTCTTTTATTTTGCTTCTGTTACTTTGGATTTTATCCTATCCAAGTTTTATCTCCTTTGCTTTCTGAAATATTTCAATAAATAGGTGGACCCTGGATGGCCCTATTTATTGGCAAGCTTTTCTCTGCACAAGGAGGCTGAATGAATTCGAAAGTCACACTGTCTTTCATTTTTCTTCCATTTCATTTTCTGCTTTCGTTCTTAAAAAGTCTGCCTATGCAATGCTAGATAACAAAAAAGCAAGTTTCATTCCCTGTGGCAGTGGTACCCCGCATCTAGTAAGGCAAAACTGCGACTGAAGCTTCTCCTGCAGTTGTGCCATGCAGATCTCTCTTCCATGAGGACTCTCTGCACCTAGAAACAGTCTTTTCCCTCGAGGGAACGCTAGTACATCTCTACTCTGCCCAGGCACCAGTTTTCCCATGACTTGTAGGAACACAGTTTTTCAAGACTTCCACCTTCTGTCAAATTTTATTAGAATTAAACAAATTTGGAGGGCAGGGTGGGTTTCAGAAACAAAGAGAGTGTGTGGCCCATTACAGATGTCATCTTCCTCCCTCCCCTCAGGAAACCAGGTTAAAAACCAATCATCAGACATCACAGTCTGTGGGCATTAGCAAAGCATGTGTCTTTCCTCCAAAGTGATTTAGAAAAGGTACTTTTTTTTTTTTTCCAAACAGAACTGTATCTGGAAAGTATTTACCAGCTTTAGATGACACAAATAGATTTCATTACTTCTTGCCCAGCACGATTTAAAGAGAACAAGGGGAAGCTTGTTCGCGCACACAGATGTAGCAGAATGAACTACATTCCCATCTTCACACGTCCTTAACACTGAAGATAGCAGGGTTTCAGATAAGCAAAGGAAGCATGTGTTTCATAAAAGCTACGTGCATACACAGTAAATGCAACAGGTGGCCGTCAGCAGCAAGTTCAAAGGATTCAAGGAGTAAAAACCCAGCCAACTTTATCACTCATTTTCTCACATACCCACTCTCAAGGGCACTCACTTGCCCTTTTTCTTCCTTACACCTTGTACAAAGAATTCAGATGAGACCTTTCTTTCCTATCAGAAAGATGTTTTCGTGTTGTCCACACGGAGGACTGCATCCCAGTGTGCAGATTCCCCACAAAGAAATGTCTCAGTACAGGCAGGTGACAAGATCACATCCCCGAATGAAACTGCATTTCTCTGACAAATATATTCTCTCTTGACTAAACAGCATGCCTGCAGATGTACTTTAGGAACCAGGAGAGTTCTGAATACAAATGTAGAAATATGAGGATGTTTGGTTTGTTTCTCTTAAGTGAATTATTTTGTAAAATCTCGGTCTTTATCTAATCAAATACAGGACTCAACAGACTGAACAACTTCAACATTCTGGGAAGCAGCGAATTATTCAAACACTTTGACCATATTTACTCTGCTGCAAGAAGAAGTGGAAAAACTGGAACTAACTGAATTACAGTCATATTGGTTAAACAGCTCACAAAACTGACAGAAGTCATCCTTGCCTTGAGACTACGACAGGCAAATTTACCCAACAGAAGTGCTAAACTACGGTATCAAGAAAGTATCTCAATTAAGTACTTCTAGCATATGTATCTATGTATCAGTATTCTAAGCTTATTGATACAATCTTACAGTTGCTTTCTGCAGTGCCAACACACTTATAAGGTATCAGCACTATTAAAAATACATTAAAGTCTCCGGGTCATTATTAGAAAATGACTTGCACAGAACTGCCCTTAATACTGATAACCTTTTATATTTAGAATACAGCGAGGGGGCAGAAATGATGGGATGAAATTCAAAAGAATGAATTACACTGGGAAGCAGGAAAATACACGCAACGGTACCACATGTCAGCACATCTGTTGCTTGGGGTACCCGTCCCTAAGGAAGCGGTGAAGGCCTCATCACTTCGGAAATATTTATAAGTCGTGCCAACTTGAAAACGTACGCACAGATAGGAAATGCTTTAGGGAACATTCCTGCCTGTAGGGAATGCTCTGATACTCTGCACATGAACACACAATTGAACAACTCCTCTCCTTCTGGTTGCCATCGATCTCTGATGTCTAAATGCATGTTGGATAGAAACCTGGTCCAGCAGCACACCCCGCCGACCTTCACCAACACTGCAACGGCAATTCAGCTGCACGCTTATGCAGTCACCCAGCCTCCCTCCCTCCAGGTCTGGCACGAAACGGAAAATTGCACTGGCTGGAGAAGTCAAGGAACATCCTCTGGAGATGTAAAGGTACCTGAGGGAAGCTCTACAACCCCGACAGTTTATACAATGCACTTTCCTCACACAGCTCACCTGACTACAGGTTGCAGCCAGAACCTTACAGTCTAAACCAGGCTATGGGATGTGTACATCTGCCGTGAAAAGCGTAATAACCAGGGTATCACTTTCATCATCCTCCAGAGAAGCAGTACCAGTGTCAACAGCTATTACAGAAGAATGCCCCAATCACGTATCCTTACGCAGTCCTGTTCAGGAGTCCTTGCTGGCCTGTGCTAGGACATGACTGAGGACTGCAGACGTGGCTCCGGCGTTAGCACGGAGGCACCACCGTGCTGGTACATAGCTGGTAGACACTTGTTTAGCAGAGAGCTGTTAAACCTGGTGTCACTTTCTGGACTGATGGCGTAGGACTCTCACAGGACCTTCCTTAAAGTGTTTGGGAACCTACCAGCACCACCAGCTAACGCTGCAGCCATGGAAAATACTTGTGCTGACAGGGGTCTTACCTGAGGAGGAGGCAAGCGGTGCAGGATGTCCGCTGAGCAGGCTGGAGTAGCTCCCAGCTGTCGTGTCTACACCCAGCACGGCAGACTGGTCGTGAGTGCTGTCGGGCAGTGGAGGCCCGGGCAGAAGAGGTGCCCTGGAGGTACACAGAAAGGGTATGAGCATGGACCAGAGGATGAGACAAGACATTACGATAAAGCATACGCTCTTCCAACTATCCTACAATGGGCAAATGTGAGTGCAAGGGACACTATCACCAGTCTCTGGGGAAGCAGCCCCAGGTCTCCAGTGTGGCAAGGACAGGCAGCAGGGACAGTGCAATGAAATCAGTCAGAGGTGGTCTCCAACTTCTTGCTTAACTTTTCGCTTTTTGTTCCGTTTTCTTCACAGGAAGACTCTCACTCCAGATTGCCATAAATACGTCCCTGCGGAGACTAATTTCTTCCCTCTCCCTTGAAAGACCATCTATCCTCTCACATACACCTTTCTCCTGCCCCTCAACAAACGTCCCCTGCTCACCTATGAAAGGTGCTAGCTTGTGTTTCTTCAAAGAAGCCCATGACTTTGTAAGAGTGACCTAAGCAAGCGATGCTTGCACTGCCAGGTGAAAATCCATGGAAATGGAAAGTGATGGTGGGAGAGGGACTGGGATAAAAGAATTTCCAAGTGCACACGAAGCACCTGGCCAACGCATTCACAGAAACTAAAAACGAAGGGGTGATTCCACAGGCCTTTCTACCTCATCCCTTGCTCTCTACGTGACTTCAGCCAGAGCAATTTCAACAGGTTTATTTCAAAACAGTGCTACACGTTAATCAACAGTGCTTTTAAGAGGGTCTGCTACAATTTGCCCAGAAATCTGACAGGCTACCGAGGTCCGACTCAATGGTCAGCTCTCTATAGCTTAAATGGAAAGGGGAAATGGCAAAGTGAAATATTTAACTTATTAGGCATCTGTTATGGAGAAATGAGAAAACAGAGTAAGTCCCTCACCCATAACCCTCTGACCCCAAGGGGACCGACAGAGTTGACGATGTTGAATATTTTTTGCTGTCTTTCACGCTCAACTTCTCTGATTTCCGCCACTTTGCCCTGCGATTCTGAAACCAGACCTGAAAAATGGAAAGAAAGGATGCATTCAGAGAGACAGCCATCTATGCATGGGGACACAGGCAACAAAACAGCAATGACTGCCTCCACACATCACCAGGTGAGGCCAGAAACCTTGCTTCCAGAGAAAGGGACCTCAAGAAACCTTTCTTCCAGAGAATCTGCAAGATCCATTGCAAACAGAAAGAGAAGAATAACAGCAGAAAGATACCCCCCAATACCAGTTTACTTTGTTGCCCGTGATCTTTGAGATAAAATAGATTAACTCCAATCTCCTCAGCCTCTTCTGCCTACCCATTACGTGTCTCATCTTAGGAAGTGGGAAGAGATGGAGTACGCAAACGCAGACTCCATTGCTATTGTGGGTGGAGCAGCTGGTTGTACAGTGTCCATCTCTGTGAGCTCTCTTCCTTCTCTTGTTACCAGCACCAGTTGCAGCTATCCCGTTGCCCAGAAGCCCCTCTTTCCTTCCTACTCCATCTCCTCTTCCCTGCCCCAGTCCCTCTCTGTCAACTTTCTGCACAGAACCCACAGTCAGCACTGTTACCCACACAGGTGTTACCATGATACGCTGTGGCGTTACACCAACCACAGCCGCAATCTCCTTCCTCTTCTCGTTGTCGGGGTAGTGGTCTTCCTGGAACATCTTCTCCAACTCTTCTAGCTGCTCTAGAAATGATGCATTGTTCAAAGAGAGAGAGATGGGGAGCATGCAATACGAAAACAAACAAAAAAACCCCCACAAAAAATCAAAAGAAGTAAGACAGGCGAAAACCAAAAACAGAACATTTTTTACTATACTTCAAAATGCATGAACATAAAAGATTTTTTTTTAAAGTAAACCACAAAAATCGTCTTCCACAGTAAAACAAAGAGCATCACTAGCAATGCTTCAAACATAAGGCACTGGGGAACAGTTATCTGAAGAAGTCTTCACACATCTAATAGTGTAGAAGGCACTGCAATACCAGTCAGAGCAGCTCAGCACCGCCGTGCTGTGCCTTTGGTACGGTGAACACCAGCACCGCTGGCACCACACGTGTCACTGTCTGCCAGCGGGTTCCCCGGTATCTACCTGCACTATAGAAGGTGCGTGACTTCTTCCTGACCGGTGGCAGAAATTCTGGATCCTCAAGCGATTCTTTTTTCCCCTTGGTCCCATCATGGCTACTTCTGGATTCCAGAACTGAAGACCCCTTGCAGGACTGCTGAGCTGCAGCGTTGGCTGAAGCGCATTTGGATGATCGGCGAGTAGCTGGGCCACACACATCCTGCCTGCAGAGCTCTGCAGGGATTCCACTCGATGCTTTCTCAGCGCACATTCCACTTCTGTCGTTGCTTTTTTTCTTCTTTGCCTCCTTCTCAATCCCATCAGAGTAACAGCTCTCGCACTGTTCGCGTGACCCTGAGTGACCTGTGGGCTCCTGTGCAAGTGCCACCACAGAAAGTGGGGGCACAGCCTTCACATCGTTGAGGAAATCCGACAGCCGCCCACACACCGAGGCGAGGTCGAGCTGGCCGTCACGGGCCGCTGAGCCTTGGGAAGTCGACCCAGTTGCCTGCAGGGTGCAATATCTTCCATCTTCCTCCACCTTCTTCACAGGGCTGATCCCACCTTCTGTTCCCAAAGTATCCTCAGCTCCCTCCTGTGCAGGTGTGCTTTGGTATGCAGGTAGCACGCTGCTCGCTGTACTGTGCCCACCGACAGCATCAGCATCCACCACAAAGCGCTCCGTAGTCAGCGATGTGCCCTCCTCCTCGTCCTGACACTCTACAAGTAAAAAAAAAATTAAAAACAACACCCCCCCACACAGACATACACATCATCTAAGCCAGATGTGCCTGGATGTCGTGAGAAAAAGGGTGTGCCTGGGTAGGAAGTTTCAGTTATGGGAGAGGGAAAACACCACACCATGGAACCCAACAGTGAAAAGATCTAAAGAGTTCAAAGGAAAGACTGTCACCAGGACAGGGCGCTGCCAGGAAAGCAGCAGCGAAGAAAGCGATGTGGTTGTTATGGAGATACTCAAACATCTGAGATGAGAAAAGCCTCATTTCGAGAGCGAAGATGCCTGCGGAACCAACCAGCTGTAAACTACGGGAAGAACGAATTCCCGACACAGAGAACAAAGGGAAGGTCGTGTATTAAAAATAAAAGTGGGAAAACAGCAGTGGGGATAGCGAAGGTCCTTGGAATAAGGAACAGAACAAAAATCAGTGACTTATCAAGACGCTGAGTGTCACCGTATTCACATAAGCAAAAGAAAAATACAAGCAAAATTCTGGTCTACTGTGTCAGCAGTGATTATATGGCAAAGGCTACCACTTCTTGACTTACAGAGATTTCTGCTTCCATCATACTCAAGCTGACCAAGCAAAAAAAACAATTAATTGTACAAACTTCTAACCACTGCCTTAAATTTGTTTTCTGCAGCTTCAGCCACAACACTTATGAATAACAGACTTACAAGATAGGTAAAGAAATAGCTGGCTCCGGGCAAAAATAGGTGAGGAAGTCTGACCAAGTTCAACAAAAAGCACAAACTGCATTACGGTAAGAGAGACTGAATAGTAGAAGAGAGGTCAGAAAGAAGACAGCACAAGAAGGAATTAAAATAGGCAACAGAATAATAAAGAAGCATTATACTTTCCCAGCAGAGATACACATTTCCAAAACAAGAAAACCCGCTGATCGTCTCAGAACATGTGAGTCTGTGTAATTTCTGCTACTTAAAAAAACAAAAAAAAAGGAAAAAAAAAATTACTTAAGATTAGAAAGTGGAGTAATAAAACCAAATCCATCTATCTGCCTCTGTCTGGAAAGAGGAAAGTTTGAGCAGATTGTTGGCAGCACTTCAGCTGCACATGCCTACAGAGAAACGTGGTTGTTTATTTCGGGGGGGGGGTGGGAGAGATCGAAAATCATTTCATTTCTACTTTTGATATGTATTAGTGCAATGCCAGAATAAAGGACTTGCTTTCTGCCTCACTGTTTCTTTCTTGAACAACTGTTAATTAAGAAGGAACCCCACAACACCAGTCAGATGGGAGGATCATCATGGAAGTACGAGGGGACGCCAGGCTGCTCCCAAGACCTTCTAATTTGCCTTTTTACCCGACTGAGAGAACTGAATTAGCTGCAGGGCAAAGAGACAGAAGCAGGAAACTACGCAACTATAATAATTTGATCTTGTTAAGCAGCAACAGTTTCCACTGCCGTTAAACGAGATGAAATATCCTGCCGGGGAGGGTCAAGAACCGAGCCAGGCAGAAGCCGGCCGTGTTCTGTACAACCCCTTTTTCCACCACCCTCGCTGCCTCTGAGCTCCTCTCGCTCGTTATGTGAAAGAGCCAATATTTCCACGTCTCGTCCACCATGTCACCCACCCTCTGCCTCACACCAGGAACAGCGTTCTCAGCGCAGCGCTTCGACGGAGGAGGCTTTGGACTTGTCTTTCCTTCCGTGCAAACACCACCAAAACGCGTTTCGGAGCCCCGTCCGGGCACCTCGCCTCTGCGGCGGAGAGGCCAGCGCTCGGGAGTCTGAGATCACCGACGGGAAGGTTCCTCTGAGAAAAGGGAAATCGCCGTCTCCGCTTCTGAACACGCAGCCAAGGCCTGGCAACAACCTGGCACCGCCAAAGCGCAGACCCGAGAGGAAAACCCAGTTCGGGGAGCAGGGGAGGCCTTCGCGGTGACACCTCGGGAGCTGCCAGCCCGGTCACCCACGGCCCAGGTGATGAGAGACCCGGCCGAACCCCGCTGTCAGCCAGAGGCGACCTGGAACAGGCGGGACCTTCACCCCAGACCAGGAGGAGGAGGAGGAAAACCGGGCAGCGGGTGCCGGCAGCCCAGAAACCCCGCGCCGACGGGCCGGGCCATGAGGGGAGACAGCGGCTCCGCGGAGGAGGCGACAGGGTCGTTATCCCCCCCCGGGGGCCGCTCATTAGGCTCATTGCCGGGTGCCTCCCCCCCTCCTCGGTCATTAATGAGAGCCGGCGCCTAACCCTTACCCAGCCCTCCGGGTTCCTGCTCCGCGCCCGGCCCGTCCATGCCGGCTCGGCGGCGGCTCCGGCCCAGCCCGGCCCGGCCCGGTTAATGCCCCGCCCGGCGGCCAGCCCTGCGCCGGCCCCGGCCCCGGCCCGCTCGTCAGGGCCACCTGGGCCTCCAGGCACCCTCGGGGAGAGCGGGGCCGGGGTGACCCGGCCAAGCTTCCGCAGGGCCCGGGGGCCGGCGCTGCTGGTTCTCCACGAATTGGCCAGAAATCAGTGGCCCTTCATGGCTTTCGGGTGCCGCGACTCCGCGTCCTTCCCGCACTGGACCCTTCCCGTACAAACCGAAGCAGAGGAAGTTCTGTCTGAACCCGAGGAAGAACTTCTTCCCTCTGAGGGTGACAGAGCCCTGGCCCAGGCTGCCCAGGGAGGCTGTGGAGTCTCCTTCTCTGGAGATATTCAAGCCCCCCCTGGACAAGGTCCTGTGCAGCCTGCTCTGGGTGACCCTGCTTGGGCAGGAGGTTGGACTGGGTGACCCACAGAGGTCCCTTCCAACCCCGAACATGCTGTGATACTGCAGGACCCCTAGGGAAAGCCAGGCTCCGAGCCGGGGGGGACCCGGCCGTTGGTGGTCTCGCGGTGCCACGCGTCCGAAGGCTCCGTGTTGTCACCAGGTGACGGGCGGGAGCGAACCGAGCCTGGCTGGGCTGACCCCCTTCCCACCGCTCGGGTCGCAACGGCTCCGGAGGTCGAGCCCTCCGCTCTGCGCCCTCCTTTCAGCGGGCACGGTGGGGCTGGGGCGACGGTTGGGCTTGGTGGTCTTGGAGGTCCGTTCCAACCTTAATGACTCTACGATGGCTCTCCGCGCAGAGCTTTCCCCACCGCCACGCGAAACACAGCTTGCCGGTCTGCAAACAGCAGAAACGGCGCTTGCCGCAAGAACAGGATTTGCTTGGTTGGGTTCTGCTCCACCGAGACGGAACATCCTTCATCCTCACCTTGGTTACTGGCTCTGCATCTCACTGCTGGCCGGGCACCAGCCTCCTGCTGTGCCTTTCCCCAGGCCTCATCTTTGTTTCGAGGTTTGCTCCGGCCTGGGAGGGTCGGCTCCGGCAGCTGCCTTCACCTGAGAGCAGTTTCACCGTGTGAAACGAGTGTAACCCAAAACACGTGTGCCAGCCTGGAGACCCCAGTCAGCGCACCTGGTTCGGCCGCCAAGCCCAAGCCGTGCTGGCTGCAAGGCTCTTGCTGCTGAAATGGCATTGAACTTTTCAGCAGCATTCAGCTGACAAAAGGCAGCTCTGATCATAGAGCAGAGGGGACCTCTGTGCTATCAGATTAAGGTGCAAAGATAAAAATCACTGGCTGCTTTAGAGGTTTGCGTTTCTGAGCAAGGTTGTGTTTATTTACTGATTGTCAGCTTTTTCTGGCATTGTGAAGGGGAATAAGCACTGTGGAGAACGCTTTCATTTATTTTCCTTTAGGAGGGACCAACACGGGTCTCCAGGGCTGTAAGCTTTTTTTTTTTTAGAGCCACATATATATTTTTACATATTTTATACAAAAAAATGACAGCAGTCATAACATTTCATTTTCAGCCATAAACCAAGAATTTCTCAGATTCCCAACAAAACTTGTTAAGTGTAGTTTTTGCTTGTATTTCATTGCTGTTCTTACCACAAAAAGAAATGAGCGTAGCTGCTGTCTAAAGATTGTCTTTTTTTCAGTATAGAAACACAGAATTTCTTTTGTCCGGAGACACTGTGCATCAGTCTCCCCAGGTTCCTGTGGAAGATGATGGTTTCTTTGTGCTTCAGTGTCCACCTGGCTGTTTCAGATACGCTGGCATCCCTCGTATGGTGTTCCTGTTCTGTGGACCTTCTTTGGGGACCTTACTAGAAAAGTATGGGAATTTGCCTGACAAACTCTCTGCTTCTATCTCTATTTAATAGCAATTTTCTGGGAAATCAGGTTATCTGCATTAGATCATGTAGGCAGAGATCCTGACTGTCACAGGACGCAGTGGATCCTCTGTCAACTTGATTGCTGCCTCCCGAATGTGCATTTGTAAGTGATAATTGTACTGTTTCAAGTTTGTACAAACCAAGGAGATGTTAATCGGTTTCAAAAAGTATGAAGCAGTTCAGTGCAGATTTGTTTATGGATTTTGGTGGCAGGATGGTGATGGGGCTAAAAATTAAATAGCGAAAAGTCAAGGCCTAGCTGAAACGTAAGAAATCAAAGTAAAACAGGGTATAAGCACTTATTCTTAGAAGCATAAGCTGACCTTCAAATGTTCCTAAATGTGCACAAACGTGACAACAGGAAATTCGGGCTGCACCTGTGACAGGGAGAAGTTAACCTTTGATCCAACTAGTTAAAGAGTACAGAAGTGCTGTCAGTCACCACAGCAGCCCTGAAGTTTCCCACCTCAACAAGCACATACAGAATTTAACACAGAAACCGCCTCAGGAGACCAATGAGCAATACACGCCTGCTTGGTTGTGAGAGCAGAAGTTGAAAGAGGAAAGAATTCTTGACTTTTAAAACGTTCAACAAGATGACTTCTGATTTAGAAGGGCGAGATCCATGGCCGGCCTCCCCACGCAGGAGCAGCAAAGGTGAAGCTGACGCGGATTCGGCGCGCCTCGCACTGCTGCGTAACGTGACCTTACATGGGCACGTACCCAACTGATCCCAGGGCAGGGTTCTGAGACATCGGTGATCCTGATGACTCAGGTACTGCATAAATTCGTGACAGCCTGGGGCAAGCAGGTATTTTGGGTCTCTGAACATTCATGGGTCTTGCTGAAGATTGTAACTCTCCTTATGTCACTTACTCTAGTTTGAAGTAGGGCTTTGCTTTGGTTCTTAGCCAGGGACCAGCTTCAGTTCTTCTAAGGGAAAAAAGTGTAGGCAGAGTGCAGCCAGGACCATAGATTAAAAGACAAACGAATAATTGCATCCTGTCTTACGGGTATGGTGGACTGGGCTCCCATCTTCTGCAGGTCACCCCTTTAGCTTACCTTGATACACCGGTGACACACACCACTATGGAACCCGCAGCAGCAGACACTTCAGGGCTGGTGATAATGCTCTGAAGAAGCTTAGGGTATGGCTGGTAAAGCAAGCTTCCTTCACTGCCTCTGCTAAGTATAGCTATTTGTACTTAATGTTCACTTAAGAAAATACTGAATATATATTCAGTAAGTACTGAATTACTTACATTTGAGATGAAAACCTAAGTAACAAGAAAAGCAGAGAGTTGTTTATTTTAACTGGAGAAGTGCATGAGTTTATTAGGACTAAAAGCAACTTTTTTTTTTTTAATCCAGCTAAAATTACTGATATAAATAGACTGTAATAAGCTATACTAGATACAACATAAATGGGAAGTAAAGGCAGAATGTTACAGAGACAGAAAGCTGGAGACATGAAGATAACTAATTCTTCAAATATATTAAATGCAAGAAGGCTACACGTTGCTTTCTTTGGTGTACTGATTCTTATACTTGATCTTGCATTGACTGAACTGAACGCAAACACTTTAACACAGAAACAGTATTTTACAGTCGAAGGCATGTCCTCAAATGGACAGGTTCTGCACAAAAGCAGGACTGCATGTAAACTGGACTTAAAACCAGAGAGTTCTAAAAAAGAACAAAAGTCCCCGGTACATATTTTGACTTATCTACAGTGGCTAAATATCTCAGTGTTTTTCTATAAGTGTGCAAAATGGTGCATGCAATACCACGTCAGCTATCAGCTTAAGAGCAGCAGGAAAGTGCCACTTCATTGCATATGCCTAGTCATGGTTCTTTTGTACAGGGCATGTACCAACACATAATAAAAAAATTCTTCTGTCAAAAAGTCACTGTTCTACTTTGAGTGGGAGGCAGAGTAAAAAAAGGGTCATTTCAGACGGCTTGCTGGGACACGTGTTCAGAAGAGAGGTGACCTTTGTGAAACAGAACCTTCAGCCCGATACCTCTTGTGGTGGGGGAAATCATCACAGTGGCTTCTGAAAACTTTGCTTATCTCAAGTGGATTTTCTAATGCTGTCGAGGACTCTCTAACAGTATGCCAAGATCAAGTCAAATTTTGGTACGATGAAATGCTTGGCTATCTAAAAAACAGTAGACTTGCACGATCAAATAGATAAGGTGTTCTAAATGGAAATTACATTATGGAGATCAATACCATCAAGATATCAAAAGGATATTCAAATGGAAAACTCTCCTCAACTATATTGTGCTTTGCACTTAGCACCTTCCTTCTCAGGAACTCAAAGCTCTTTAGTATGCTAATACTAGTGAATTTAGCCTCACAACATCCAGTGAGGTAGGTAAGTTTGCCCCCATTTCACAGATGGGAAAACTGAGGCAGCATTCTGAAGTGACTTGCCCAAGGTCCTGCAACTTGTCAGTGGCAAAACCAGGAATATATTTTCAGAAGTCCAGATCCCAGACCTCTGTCTGATTACCCTACTACCACAAAGCAAGCAATACATGCAACTTTTTTTCCTCCTACTGCTGCCGTAGTCCTGCTGACACAGAGGAAGGGAATGATTTTTTTTTCCTGATTGAATTCCTGCTTTCTTTGGTAAAAAGCCCCTGGTTCTGTCAAAGTGCTGCATTATGCTCTTCGCAGAGGCATTTCTTCTGAGGCACAATAGAAAAAGGATGGTTTCCCCATGGCAGGGAGACTGTACAGGTCCAAACAAAGTAGAGTCTTATTTCTTGCAGAAAACCTGCTGCTTGGCATTCTTCACACGTTGTTCCTCCTTCAGGTTCTTCTGCCGTGCATGCTTGCTGGAGATGAGTTCCACATGTTCCGAGGGGAACCAGCCTCTCTCCCGGTCTGAAAGTTTTACTCCTTCTATCCATCCTGCAGTGTGGGGAAAAGCACAACATGTGGCAAAACAGTCAAACATTTTTTCATTCTTCCCATAAAGCCCCCTCCAACAAGGCCCTAAGATCAAAGAAAAAGATCCCCTTTCAGCTTCCCAATAAAGCATCTTAATGGAGATGAAGAGTCTGTTCATCCTCGCAACTCAACAATTAGGAACGAGAGGCTCCTTCTGAAGCCTGATTGGGTTGTTAAAGCTTTACAGTACTGGAGTAACTTCCAGTTGAGGGTTGGACTAGATGACCCACAGAGGTCCCTTCCATCCCCTACCATTCTGTGATTCCTACCCACAACTGAAGATAGCCATTGGTCATTCTGCTCACCGTCATTGCTGTACTGCATGACCATGATGATATCTGCTTTCTCCAAAGCCAGCTCATCATTTTCCCGAGCCTTGTAAGTCTTTATGCATTGAACCTGTGGTGCATCTAAAGGGGAGGAAAGATCATAAATGGTATACTAGAAAGCAACAGTAAACTTGTGTGCAAGAGCCCCAGAGGAGGGAGGGATATGGGACTGCCCAAACACTAAAGAGCAGAGAACTGGAAGGGACGCTGCAGGTCTTCTACCTAATATGAGGAGGAAAAATAGGTAAAATGGCTGGCAGAACCTGGCACTGAGAGAAAGCCCATGAATATTATTTATAAAAAGGCAAGTGTTCTGCCTTGGAGTCATTTCTGGGATGTTCCACCTCACTGTGACTCCAGCTCCTCTGAGGCAGCCCACCCCCATTGCTGCAGTAGCAGAGCAGTCTCACCAGGGCATTCCAGGAGGTCCAGTTCTCCTCGCGGAGGAGCCAGAGCAGAGATCCACCTCAGCTTCTCACTGCTGGAAAACATCACCAGACAGGTGTCAGGATTCAGTGTGAGGGATAGCAGTCTGATGATGGCAATGGGGGGGTGTACGGTTTTGCTCACCAGAGGGGTCAGGAAGGGGGTACTCAGGGGAAGCAGAGAAAGTAGAAGTGGAGAAAGGGGATGGGAAAAGGCAAAACCTCCCATTTTTGGAGGCTGATGGTATAGCATGGTAGTACTGTATGAGCAGCTATGATGAGATAGGAGAAAGGTGGTTCATCAGGGACTTGTTACAGCAAGCAGATGTTTTCCAAGTCCTCTACTCAGCAGCTGCATTTGATGTTTCAGGATTTGGGCAGCTGAGGGACAACCATCAGGCTCCTAGGAGGTGTCCGGCTATGGTAACAGGATATGCTGAGGGTAACCTTGAGCTCTTACTGTGTCTCTGTACGAAACAAAAACTCCACTCTCTTTCCCTGGTAATTCTGAAGTAGAAAGAGACGGAAAACGTTTTTGTTTGTTCCATGCAGCTTCATCTCGCACTTCTCCCCACGCACATCTGAGGAAGGGGCATGATCGAACACAACAAAACGTCCACCCCTGCAGGTAAAGAGGAGGAACAAAACAAGTTGTGAGTTTCAAGGTGATGAGGGTTACAGAGTGAGTCCACGTCATTTTCTGATGTCAGGAAAACAAAAAGCTTTCAATGAGCTTTCATCTGCTTCAGGCACCTTAAGCTTTGCTCTCGCTAGAAGTCTCAAAAGGCCAGAGAAGAGAGAGGGGACTTAACAAAAAGGGTAGAAATGCTAAGCTCTTTCCTGTCAGAATTTTATTTGATAGCTTACAGCTTAAAATCAAAAACACAACCCCTCCCAAAACCCCAACACAACCAACCACCAGCTCTCTTAGTTTCTTGAAAAACCAGTGATTTGCGCATTCACTCATCTTCATCCTGTCCTTTGGGAAGAAATGATTTACCAAGTAAAACTAGGATAAGTGGTTATTATTGAAGTGTTTCACATTATAGAGATGGAAAGGCAGAATAGAGGGTTAGGAGAGTGACTTGGCAAATGCTGCCACTTGCTGGCATGCAGAGGGAAAGGACTCTTTCACCAAAGCACAGACCCAGAAAGAGACAAGTATTTTAGAAGGGGCAGCAAGAATTGTGTTGAAGCACTCACTCCTTCGGCCGAGACAGGAGCAGACAGTCATTGAAAAGATGAAGGTAGATGGGACGGGTGGTGACTTTCCATTTTGGACTCAGGGTGTTGAAGTCCAGTGCTGTCAACTCACCACACTTCACAAGTCGCCTCGACTGTGAGATGAGCGGGAATATCTGCAAGACAGAAATTAACTTTTATGTCAAGTGCGTACAAGGGAACTGGTATCCATGGGTTTTGGATTTGCATTTTTGCCTGTCTCTAGAGGAAATGTGCTTGCATCTCTCCCGCTGGACAGGAGAAAGTCATGGTAGGCACCTTCAGCTGAAGGCTGACATGAAGCACTAATGAGGAACTGACCTGTGTATGATATTCTGGTTCAACAGTTCTGTGTATATTGGAGAGGAAAACAAAAAGTAAGCGCGAGTAATTTTGTGAGGTAAGAGAGAAAATATATTAGGCTAGAGCAAGGCCCAGGGAATGGGTGAGCTCACCTTGCACTCAAATTCAATCTTCTGGCTGAGGTAGATCAGCTCTTCAGTGCTCTTCATGCGCTGCACGTTTTCATTGCAATCCTTGATGAGCTGCAGAGGAAAACAGATGATCAATGAGGTGGGAGCAGAACTGCCTGCTGGGATCAGTATTATTCCCAGGACCCTCTCAAGAGTCAGTGCAAGTGACAATTCCTTAGGCATCCTCCTGCAAAAATAGTCTTTTTCCAGGTGAGCATACTAAACTTCTCCGTATCTAGAGTGACCATCCTTCTTACTTATGGAAGGTATTCTTTAGATGAAGTCTCTGTGGCAACCATTGGTTTGACTTTGGGATACTGAGGGAGATACTAGAGACATCTCTCTCCTTTCAAGTGGAAGAGGTTGAATTGCTGGTCATTTGGAAGCAGCTCTTATTAGATGGTCCACTGTAAACACAGGAGGCTGACTGGATAAACATGAGCCCCAATCATCCAACAACCCCGAGCTTGTTGCTAGGAACTGTGAGAACAGGACACAACGAAACAGAAGTACTTCAGCCTGTGAGCTGCCTACGTAGCTGCGTGAGGTGATACAGGGCAGCTGGATAACAGTGTCACAGAGATGATGCTGGCTTGAACACAGCTGGACTCTAAGGATTTCAGGGTATGACATCTTGCCCGCCCAGCTCGGGCTGCAGTGTTTTGGGAGCGGTGCAGCAGGCAGGTGCAATCCCAAGAGTTTTAAGGAGGTATGCATCGCGTTGAACTGGTCTTCAGGTAGAGAACAGGGGAGGGCTTGTAGGAAAGAGAGTGACACTCCAAGAAGGTCAAATGATCACTATATAGAGCCAGAGCTCGCTAGGAACAAGTCTAGCTTACGCTGCTGTACAAATTCCAGTTGACCCAGAAGACTTTAAATCTTTCCTCTGTAAGAAACAGGATAGAGGAAGGGGTGCAACGAAGTAATGTCTTGCCAGTATTTTTAGCAGTGTTTTCTTGTGGGGACTGGGGTAGTAGTTGATCGCTAATTAGAGACAAAGGTAAGGAATGCTAAGGGGGAGTGGTGGTTAGGAGACTGGAAAGTGCAAGTTTGGTATCCTTGGTGCAGGTTCAGTCACATCCCAGCTGGCTCCTGCTTCAGTGCTTTCTGCTCACAGCTACCATGGCACATGCAGGAGAGTCACATGAACACACTGATTTGTTGCTGGTGAAGATCAGTGACAGGGGTGAGGATAAATAAAAAGGACAGAGCCGCTTCGGTGCCCTGCAGCTCCATGATGCAGCATGACTGTGGAGAATCACAGAATATCCTGAGCTGGAGGGGACCCACGGGGATCATCGAGTCCAAATGCCCACTCCACACAGGGCAACCTAAAAGTTAAGCCATGTATCTAAGAGTGTTATCCAAACACCTCTTGAACACCAGGAGGCTTGGGGCCATGACCACTTTCCTGGGGACCCTGTTCCAGTGCATGACCACCCTCTCAGTGAAAAACTTTTTCCTAATATCCAGTCTGAAGTTCCCCTGACACAGTTTTAAACCATTCCCTCACGTCCTATCACCAACACCAGAGAGCAGAGCACGACCCTCTCCGCTTCCCCTCAGGAAGAAGCTGTAGACAGCAGTGAGGTCACCTCTCGGTCTCCTCTTCTCCAAGATGAACAAACCTAGTATCCTTAGCTGCTCCTCATAAATCACGCCCTTTAGTCCTTTCACCATCTTTGTCGCCCTCCTTTGGACACATTCTCATATTTTTACATCCTTTGTATATTGTGGAGCCCAAAACTGCACACAGTTCTCAGGGTGAGGCCACACTAATGCTGAGCATAGTGGGATCATCACTCCCTCCAACCAGTTTGCTATGCCGTGCTTAACATACCCCCAGGATACAGTCAGCCCATTTGGCTGCCAGGTCACACTGCTGACTCCTGTTGAGGGTACCATCAACCAAAACCCCCAGATCCCTTTCTGCAGGGCTGCAAGATGGCTTGACAGCCTTACCTTTTCAAGTGCATCATAGGCCTGTGTGGCTTGCACTTCCTCCTCAGACCCCGGCCGAGTTCTCTTCAGGATATTCTGCATAAGAGAAGATGTTTTTCATAATGCAGACAGGGAAAGCTGGACATATGTCTCTGGGAGGGGCAGGAGAAACAATGAGGGACTGCCTCAGGGGACGCTAAACAGTGGAAGGTGATGAGATGTGGAGATAACAAGGCCAGAAATTTGAGATATAAGCAGAATGTTGCTGATTAGCTGCATTGAACAGGGCATCCCTGAAAATCTAAATCGTATTAACTATCATGTACAAATTACATGGCATAGGAAGCAACCGCTAATCTGAGCACAAACAGCCTGACATAAAGAATTGTTCTTTGGCTGATACTCTTTTTCTCCTGTTCAAAAAAGGCTAAAATAATAATAATAAAAATTTAATAGAAAGACCTCAAAGTTAATTCATTAGGGACTTGTTGGTTCCCTGTCTGGAAGGCTCCTATTGCTCAACGTTACAGGCAAAGAGTAGAGACAGGCTGCCTTCCAGAGGGCTGCCAGGGAGCCCCTGCTTTATTTTCCTAGCAGGAAGCCAAAAAAGTTCAATAAAATGTAAATCAACATGTTCTGAGAAGACTCCATAAATTATTTATCGGAGTACAACTGAAGTAGTGTTGCGACAAAGTCCTACCCAGTGCACAAACTGCACTGCCTCACAGAGGCTATCATATCCAGCTCCTGGTGCTGGTCTGATGCACAGCAGGCATTTGTATGATGACAAACGGGTTTGTTTCTGCAAAGGTACATTCACAACACACACAACAGAGTGGCTTTAAAGCATCTTGCCAAACTTGCCACAGATGCAACACGAGGAGCTGCGTGCAGTCCTTCCACCCAGTGCTTGGAGCTAGCTCGTGTTTATACGACTTTCAAAGTTGAAGAAGGGTCAGCTTGAAAGAAACTGCAGGAAATCAGAGAATCAACACAGTTACCTGTAGGAGGAGTTTGAGTCGAGTGATGCGCTGGAAAGGGAGGATGAGGAAGGATTTAAGTGAGAGGCGCTGGCACACTGGATCACTTTCCAGTCTCTCCAGGACTTGCTGGAACCCTGCATTTCCATTGCTGTGGGAGCAGTAAAGAAAAAAGACATCCGGGTATCAGAGCAAATACATAGTCTTCCTAGTATGAGATTTCAGTGAGCTTTGGAGTACTCCAGTTCCAACAGTCAGGTTTTGTCCTTGGGGTAAGAGACGCCAAGAAACCATGCCACTCTGCTGAGGAAGAGCAAGTATGGGTTTCTAACAGCTATAGAAGCACAGCAATACAACTGTTACTGTATCTTTCTTCTTTCTGCCACAGCCCTCTGGAATAAAAAGCCAGAAGTAACATCTGCATTTCAATTCCCCCCTATCGACAGGACACCTTCCACAGAGGGAGTGGTGGTTTGTATTCTTTCCTTACACTGCACGGTGCAGCGCCAGGGTCTGTGTCCAGGGTCTGGAAACAGCTGCCTCCCCTCTCTCGCTACTCCTGACAGGAGCTGCCTTCCTCCCTCACGCCTCTCTTCCCCTCTTAGACCCAGTCACTGCCATACAGTTCTCCATGTTGGGCAGCAGCAGACACAAGGCTAATGGTAGGAGAGTAGCACCTGCCACCACAATAGCCAACCCCATATCCTCGAAGAGACGGGGAAGAAGGTTGTGGGCCCAGTAGACGTTGCCCTAGACAATATTCTAGTGGGCCTTTCTGTGTGGAACCGAGCCTTCCCTGAAGGGAATCGACTATGAGACTCTTCCAGCCAGCAGCACCCAGAGACAGTGCCTGGATAGCCTGTTGGGAACAGTGTCTTCTGGAATCACTGTAGCTTCACTGGAATTGGGTTGTTAAGAAGCGAAGCAGTGCAGAAGTGGCAGGGAAACCTTGCCCAGGACTGAGCCTGTGCCTGAGCAATGCTTGGTTGTGCCACTGGGTACAGAAAAGGAGGGCAAGAGACATTCCACTCCACCACCCACAGCAAGAGAGACTGACAGTGGCCCTAGGATTTTCAATCCATTTTAAAGACTCCTGGACAGCCAGTTTAAGCTTATTGACAGCAGACAGATTTTTCTTAATTACAGAATCACAGAACGGTTGAGGTTGGATGTTTCACTTGAAATAATCACTCTCTGGTTCTTAGTAGTCTGAAAACCGCTATCCAGGACAGTCATTTTTGCTCTCTTCAGTAGAAGGTAGACAGAGACAATAGCCTGCAATAGAATTAGATATTAATTATTCTTTCCCTTTCCAGTGCCATGGGAGGGGAGCCTGCAGCAGCTCTGTCCTGCTGTCCCAAATGCCATTGATTTGAAGAAGGTTCCTGCCTGTTCTTCTGGGGGTGTAATGAAAGCACTGGTGAACAGCCTGTACCTGTAGCACTCCCCATCGTTTGAAAGAGTGAATATTCGAGGTGTAGCAAGGAAGTAAGGGGGGAGAAGGGTGTAACAAACGAGAAAACTTACAGTAACCGCTGGAAGGTTTGCTCCTGGTATGTCTGGTTTGTTACATACGGTAGATAAACCCTGCGGAACTCGGGGGCATGTTTCAGAGCCACATCGCACACGTGGAAGGTGAACATGTCCTCCTCAAATTTCTCCTCCAAGTCAAAGAGGAAACTGCAGCACATGGTTGCGGTGCCATAGAAGGAGAGGGAAATAACAGTGTAATTTAGTAAAGCAGGAACATCCTCAGTCCTCTAAAATCCTGACAGCCCTTATACAGGACAGCTCTTTATTTTTAGTGAGAGCATAATGCTTGTACAATGAAAATTTAGGGCTAGATATCATCAAGGAAGAAGCAGAGACAAAAGACTTCTGTTCTTGAGAGGTCACGCTCCTAAAGTCATGGTCAGGAAACAACTGAAAATTAAGACATCACCAAAATAATCCCACTAGTAGAAATGGGAAAGATACCAGCAAACCTTACTAGCTTAGCGATGTGTGTAGCCAAGCTCAGCAGGAGAAAAGCAGAACAGAATCCTACAACATACAGGATTCCCTGCATGTGGGGTCACGTCTACGTTTTACGACTTATGCTCAGTTGATTCACGTTAGGTTCTGTCAAGCGATGGCTGTAATTTACTTTTTTTCCCCCTATTTTTTTTTTGGTCAGGGCTTGTGCAGCTGCTTCATCTCGTATTTGGCAGGAGCTACATTTGGTTTGGGCTGAAGTCTAGTTAGTCAAGTTTAGTTGTCGTTGCAGCCAACAGCACAGGGCTACAGTAGCATTTCGAACATTCTGATCTCCTGCAATGAGCTCTGCACACAACTGCGCCGTAATATCTGGGACTTCACACCAAGACACATCGCCCTGCCACCTAAAAAGGCAAATGTTCCTTTCAGGGCAGCGTTGGTGTGCGATCACGAAGCGCTACGTGTCTCTCTACCTTCAAGGTCAGTGAAGACGCAGAACAGGAGTGAGAGATGTTATTGACAGAAGCGATGGGCTGTGTCTGTGCGTCACGGAGGGTGTCAGTCCTGGAAGCAAAAGGCCATATCTCACCTGGCACTGACATCGCGTACATCATTAAGGCGGGAGAAAAGCCACTGGCGCTCTTGATTGGTGAGCATGGCCTGGAGCTCCACTGATCGCTGGAAGTGATCTACTGCCACATTTAAACTGCGCAGGTATGAAGCCTCAGACATTATCAACTCAAACTTGGCCTTGAGAGATGAAATAAGGGAGCACAGCGTTAGCAGACTACGCAAGTCTGTGATGAATCTGATGGAGACCGGGGCAAAGCAAGAAAACCTCCCCGTCCATGATGTAAGTAGTGTGTAATTACAGAAGACAGGCTTTAGGGATGAAGGGCAAGCATGCCATTGCACAGTCTTTCTTTCTATAGAAGACAGACTTGTGGTATAACTTAAAAGAAAAAAAGCTACCTACTCTCATCTTACTTTTTCTTATCCCTCAACTCCACTTTCACTGGGTTCCCTGTTTTACATGCTCCCATAAGTTTTCCAGCATCCACATCACCCACGTTTTTCTCCTTCATCATTTTTCCCATGCTGTTGTTTCTGCCTTTCTCTGGGTCCTCCCATCCACTTTTCAGCTCCTCATATTTTCCTTAACCAGTTTCCCTGTGTACCATTTTGCTGAACCCACACGTCTTCCTGCTTCCTCTCAGCCCTGCACCTCACACAGGTCCATTTGGTAAACTCACATCCTACCACAGGAATTACAATTCTCTGCGGTTTTATTAGCATCTCTCACAATGTTACATATGGGAGAATGCTGGAAGTCTTTTATTTTCATATTCTCTTTTGCATTGAACGTGCTCAGAATTCCTTGTTTTATCTCATTCCAATTTCATCACGTCTGTTTTCATGAAGTTACTGATGTGGTCCAGAGTCCGTCCTTCACTGCTCCTTTTCTCTGCAGTTCTGCACTGTACTACTGCACAAGCACTGGTACCACATCCCCTTACTGCTTACATGGGTAGAGGTGACCTCTGCATTCAGCCATTTGCACTCCCACATCAGAATGTTTCGCTCTCCACTTTCATCACCCTTCTGGGGACTTTTTCTTGAGTACAGACCACCCATCTACCTTGTTACATCTGCCCATTACCTCTTGCAGCTTCTGCTCATCGCGGGACATATTGAGTAGGATTCTGCTGCCCCGTATCATGGGGATGTCCTGCCAGAGGGATGCATTAGATGAGACTGACAAACGTTGCAAATAGGAGTCCTGGGGAGACAGCACTTTCCTCCGTAGCCTTGGGGAGCTTGGGAAACTCGACTCTATGTCCTCTGCGAAAGAATCCACTCTCTTCTGGCTTTGAATGGCCTTGTTCAGAACCACATCACTGTACTCCTGGTACAGCAATCTTGCTGTGAAGAAAGGCATATACATTTAAACTTTCTATAGCAGCTACTCACCCTCTGCTTCAACCTGGAGAAAACTCTGTCACTGTCTTACATGAGGATAACTGAATACATCAGACCACACGCATCTGCTGTAGGCAGAGCTCACCAGCTGCCTGAGCGTACTGCAGGACTCTGGTCTCACTCCCTGCACCAAACACCGCTCTCTGACGCTCCCTCCTTGCTACCACGTGGTAGGAGCCCCTCTCCTTTGCGCTCACTGCAAGGCTGAGAGAAGTTGGAGGAGAGGGGTCTGCCACAGCACTTCAGGCAGAAAGTACTTACAGGAGTTGATCAGTTTGGAGTGCCGGCGTCTGAAGTTCTCCACTGCATCTGCAGGTTTCTTCTCTCTGACAGGGAATAAGGATTTGGAAACAAAGAGCAAATGAAGAGCACAGCGCCAGAGGAGGCTTATCTAAATCTTAGTAACAGATCTGTCACAGCAAGGACCTCTCTTTCGAACAAGCTCAAGATCCACACGCTTTACTTAACAAAGAACAAGGGTTGGCTTAATGGAAACACTGTCCTAAAGGGACAGAAATACTTCTGTTGCAATGGGGTCCTCTCCCAGAGAGCACAGACTGAAACACAGGCCTAAATTATTTTATTATAGTTTTCTAGTCCTTCTCATCATCTTTGGTTCCTCAGGAACAATGGAGAGCAGCAGGTGTCTGTGCTACGCAAGGACGGGGGCAAATTCTAAGGGCCCTTTGAGAGACTTACCGCAATATAACTGTTTCTGAACTGACTGGTGGCTCCCTGTGTGCCTTGTGAGCTTCTTCCTCCGAAGGAACAGAAGGAATTTCTGTATATAAGACAATTAAAAAGCAAATGCGTAAGTCCATTTTTAGAGTCAAGCTACAATCCAAATGATACACAGATATCACTTACCTATACCCCACCTAAGTGGTAGTCTTGGGTTGGAGCACAGGTGCCCTCCTGACCTTTATTTCTGGGTCAGAAACACTCTAGTTTTAATAATCCTTGACATTATTTACACTTTACATCTGTTCATAGAATAGTTTGGTGTGGAAGGGACCTTTAAAGGTCATCTAGTCCAACCCCCCTGCAGTGAGCAGGGACATCCACCACTAGATCAGGTTGCTAAGAGCCCCGTCCAACCTGACCTTGAATGTTTCCAGGGATGTTACTTAGCCACGTTTGCTTTTCAGACAAAGAAAAAGGACACTTTCAGTGATGACAGTAACTCTGAGCTTCCCTCCCCAGTTGCCTAAGCAAAGACACTGCCTGTGGGCCCTTTTTGGTGCTCCCTTTCCCCTTTCAGCAACTTGGGCCAGGCATCAGAGGATCAATGGACCCAAATTCACTAGTCATGCCTGAAAGTCTTTTTTTTTTTTTTTGTGGACCCTGAGCATCAAAAACTCTCAGTGACTTCTGGGGCAGAAATCTAACAAAGTCACTCCTGTGAAGGGATGTGGCCTGAAAATGAAAGCTGTAATCCAATCCTGACATTTATGTAATACGTGAGCATTTGCAAACTGCTGCTTGAGTCATCTTCTGATGATATAAAATGGGGAAAGTGTGAATTTTTCTTTTGTTTTGTGAGGGATTTAATTAAATAAGGTGTGAAGAAATTCCATGTAAAGTTCATTGGAAGTAGCAGGAGGAAGAAATCCCAAAGACTGAGCTGCAAGTATGGATCAGGGGAAAGACAGTACTGTTGCCTTGAATGTTTTAAAATTTGGCACCAAGAATTTCCAGGTCAAACACGTGAACAAATCTTGATTCAAGTGCTGCCAAACCTTTTACCCCCCTCCACGCTCCCCTCCTTTTCCTCCGTGTCAAAAATCTAGCACGTTGTGGAGCCTGGAAAATAATCTAAGAGCTGAGAAGAAGCAAGTATGTTTAAAGATCGTGTAAGATGTAATGAAGAACAGACGTGCATCTAGACAGTAAGTACTGTCTGAATGAGCTGCGTTGCAGAAGATGCATGTTTTCCATTTGTGGCATCAGCGACTTGGCTCCTGTGCAAGCTGGGACCTTGGATTTGATAAATTTGCCTTCTTATCTGTAATCTCCAGTCCTACATTCTCAGTTAGATCATCTCTTTCAGAAGGTCAGATTGGAACCTAAAGGTGTCAGTTGCAAAATAAAGGGAGGTGGCAAATAAACAGGGAACTAAAACATGCCGTGACAGATACGGGCTACTGAGGGTGTGTGCAGGCGTTCACCTTACTGCTTGGAAACCGGCTGCAAAATACAACGGCCGTGTGATGGCAGCAGAGGTGACGAGCAGAAGCTCAGAACTGAGCCCCATCAAGAAACTCGTCCCTGCAGGTAGGCCAAAACAGCCCGTGTGACTGAGTCAGGGCGACAGATCATTAAACGTGGAGAAAGGACAAGAGGAGAAAGTGGAAGCGAAACCGAGGGGTGAGGGCTCCGTGAAGCGGGATAAGCTCTCTGCTGCCGGCGTTGGTGTGAAATGAGGGGCCTGAGCCCCAAAGCTCAGCCCTCAAGAGGACGCACTGCTTACGGGGCAGAAAAGAGGAGCTGGGGTAGAGCTGGGAGAGGGGAGCCTGGGGAAGGAAAGCGAGGGGGCAATGCAGCTGGACTGAGGAGTATGACCAGAAAGGCATGCGAGCAATGTCGAGCTCTCCGCTCTCACGCCTCTCTGTCACACCGCCTATTGAATTTAATTGTACGTTTTTGGTATCTGCAGCGGGCTGGGGGAGGGGGGCTGTGGAACGGAGGAGAGGACTCACCCTGCAAGATGTCTGGTGGTACTGATGTCCTCTTCAGGCCCTGGCGGTGCCAGTCCTTGCTTTTTACTCTGCGTTTAATTGGGTTTTCTTGACTGGCTGCCAGCTCCTGTGCCGCTAACCTGATGGGTTTTTTGTCTGGCCAGCTCGATGATTTTTCCAAGGGTGAATGTCTGGGCATTTCCTCCTTTTGCTGAGCTACCAAGTGGTATTCTCTTCCTTCTCCTTCCAGCCTTTGCTTGACCCTCCTCTCACCTTCTGTTTTCTCTGTGATTGCCAATGCAGCTTGGATGTTCCTTGTGTCCACACCAAAGATGCCTGCCTGTTGCTCCCATGGCAGCTCCACTGAGACCTCCTCTTCTTGGAAGGTCGTTCTGGTGGTTGGTGGTGATGGAGGGCTGAGCTGGAGGAAGTGGATTGGATTGGTGAATGCTAGCATTGGAAGTGGCTGTGCAGAGTCTCCGCTCTTGGAGTCTGTGGATGTTACCAGGCCTTCCAGCGAGGGCCAAGAAGCATGGTCAGGTGAGTATTTTCCACACTGTATACCCATGTGCTGGTCTGCTGTTTCAGGGCTGGTGTCAGAGCAGCCAGCCAACGTTTCATTTCCAACAGCAGAAAAGCTTTTGGCCAACAAACTGACCCCCGAGTCATTAGAAGTCTCAGTATCGTGGGTACCTGAGTCACTGAGATCCCACTCTCTAGTTACTGGAACAAGGTCATCTTTCTCTACTACATCTTCTCCATCAGAAGCGGAGGCCACAGTGTTAGAATCAGACACAGAGGCAGCAGTCTGGGAAGGATGGCTTATAGTAGGGTGGATGGCTAGTAACTTGTTATTGTTCGTACCAGAGCTGCGATGTTGCCTGGAGCAGGGTACAACCACCAGTGGCTGGTAACGTTCAAGGGCTGGAGGCTGGGCAAGGTGATTTGCATTAAGTGCAGGGGCCTGAGCTTGACTGGGACTTTGGACATGGGAAGGAGGATGGGGAAGCTGTTTGGCATCAGGCTCAGACACCAGAGGTAGGCTAGAGTGGGACGCAGGGGACAGAGATTGTTCTTGTTCGTTCACAGCAAGGACCATATCTTCTTCAAAGGGCCAAGTCAGGGTGCTCAGGACACTGGAGATTCTGGATCCAGGCTCTTTTTGGTTTAAACTGCAGTCAGACTGATCAAGTAAAAGCATTTGTTGTGCTTCATGATCCACATTCGCTCCTGTTTCCTTTCCTTGGATAATAGCCCTCTTTTCTGGGGGGTTTTGCCGAATTGTCTCTGGGTGGTTCAGGGGAGTGGAAGTCCTGCCTGGTGTCTGGGGTGGTTCCAGAGGCCCTGCAGCAATAGCCACAGTCCTCCTATCCTCAGGAAGGCTCCCCTCTAGAGGAAGACAGCTCGTGTATATTACAGAGAAAGAAGACGGGCCACTAAGGTCTTCATGAAAGCCTTCCTCAGAAGTAAGGAGTTCAGGAGGAGCGTTGGCCTCCCCTGGATCAGTACTCACAACAGCAGTTTCCCCTGACGTTGGGTGCCGCACTTGTACAGAAGCGGCTTGGTTGGCTGGCTTCTCTACAGAGCCTAGCAGTTTGTTCAGGCTGGCCCCAGGACAGTCCTTAGGGGTCCCAGAGGCTGCTCCACCAGCACCTTCTTGCTGTGGGCCAGACGTTGAAGCCACAGAGGCAAGCTCTGAGGGTGAAGCTGGAATGAAGTCCTGAATCTCAGCTTTTCCCATATTTTCTGTAATGGCATGAGGATCTATGGGATCAGGTGGCTCCAAGTTCTTGGTACCAGAGGAAGGGTGCACTGGAACAGAAGCCTCGGGGTTCTCCACACTAGAAGGTGCTGCCACTTCTCCATGGAGTGATGCGTCTCTTTCATCAAACCTCTGGACAGCATTTCCATGCCCATCACTGTGCTCATCCTCCCCGCCCAGTCTTGTCCTGTCATCCCAGTCAGCTTCTCCAATATCCTGACCACCAATGGAAAAGCGGCCAGAGTCTTCTAGGTCTTCTGCCCGGTCAGAGATATGGCATGTGTGTGAAGGCACCACTGGAGTTTCACCCACTGGGTTCAGGTCATTTGAGGACAGAGGGCTGACAGCGGGTGGCTGACATCCAGAACCTGCGTCTGTGACATGAGCTTTCAGCAGCACATTCTCACCAGGATGCTGATCCACAGAGACAGGTTCCCCAGAAAGAAATGCTGATCCTGTTTGTTCAGCCAAGAAGACATTCTCCAAACCACAGAAGCCCACATTATGCCTGGGAACAGAAGATACCTCTGACCCAAAGGCTGATGACAGAGCCTCCAGTTTGAGCTCTTCCGTCTGCAGTTGTTCCTGCTCATTTTGTTCCTTGTTTTTCTGATCTTTGGGCTCCGAAGATTGTCCTTCTTCTGGCAGATTCTGCTCTTCACACTCTTGCTTCTCTTCTTCCTGCTGAAATTCAGACACTGCCTCCTCCTGTGCTGGTTCCTTACGCTGTGGAGTATTCGCTTCAATTTTTTTAGCAGTATCCTTTACTTGGAAGGCACTCTCTGCTGGAAAGGCAGGTCTGCCCTCTGTTTTTCTCTGATCATCTTCAAGATGAAGGCATTTTGGAGTCGATGAGTTTTCTTTCAGAAACATTATAGTTCTCTGGTCTTTGACCATGTTGCTATTCTTTGTTTCACTAGCTGAGATGCTTCCTTCCACTTGTAGTGAACTTATTTGGCTGTCATCTGTTAAGGTGGAAGACAACTGATGGGAAGAGGAAGACTCTGTACTCTCTTCTGAACCCTGGAGTGCTCTTATGCTTTCCTTAGCATCTTCAGAAGTGTAAGGTTTAGCCACATCCTCTACTCCTTCCTCTGAGGTAGGTTGCTCATCAGTTGCTTGTGCCACTTTTTTACTGCTTTGCTTCTGCTCTGCACCAGTATCAACCTCCTGCAAAGAATCCATGGAGATCTTATCCCGAAACGGCTCAGCCTTATAATGCCCCTCTGAAACGGTTTTACATACCAAGAAGCATTTAGGTGTGTCTCTCTGAGAGGAAGTGGCATCAGCCAAAGGAGCTTTTGGATGCTGGGCCTGAGGGTCTGAGCCATGAAAAGCCAGTTCTGCCTGGCACTGAGGAAACTCAGTGCTGAGGTCCACAGCCTGCAGGACATCATTGCCAGGGGCTGGCCCATCCTGGGCTGTGCTGAGAGAGGAAGAGTCCTGGTTGCTTTCCAGGTCAACCAGCTCTACTTGCTTAAGTTTCAGAGAACAATTCAGTCCACCCTCCTCTAAAAGCATGTCTCCTTCCAATTTTGAGAGTCCCTTTTGAGGCTCTGCATCACCTTGCTGCTGCTCCAGTCCTGCTGGCACATTTTTCACAGGGTTAGAGGGTCTGCCCAGCATCTCTGCTGCTTCCCCTGGAGCTGAAAGGCAGTCCTCAGGAGTGCTGAGCTCTGCTCCCTTCGCAGAGTCAGACGGGCTGGTGCTCATCTTGGCTGATGCGTGAAGGGCATGATGCTGCCTTCCGACTGCTGCAGAATCCCGAGCTTCCCCACTGGCTTCTGGGGGAGTGGTACCTCCCTCACTGGTTTCTTCAGACTCCATCAGCGACACATCCTGCTAAAGAAAAATGCATTTTTCTGTTACTACTACAGAATGAGACGGTGGATCTAATTAGCTTAAGAGACCTTTAAAAACAAGTACTAATGCAGCTGAGGAGAAAAAAATCACAAAAAACACCACAAAAATACGTACTTAGTGGGTGATTAGAACTAAGAAACAAATAGCAAGACTGAGGGCAGGCAAACACCTGATGTAAGCTTGCAGTATGAGAGCAACGCCAAAATAAAACTACTAGTGTTTTTTTTTTAGTTTTACATGCAAATCCAGAAAGTGACTTTCGTCAAAGAGCAGAGATGCTAATCTCTGTGTAAAGGCTGCAGTGCAACTTGTGAAAAGCGTTGGCCACGGCTAGCTATCTCAAAGCCAACAGGGGATACCAGAAAGCATTCAGAGAACAAGAAAACCATCAAAATCTCCATTAATTTTTGCGGGGCATGGTGGATGAATACTCATTACCTCTTTCAGTAGCTAGCTGAGTCTTAAAGATCTTTGATTTCAACAGGGAAAGGCCTGTACTTTGGAGCTGATGGGTTTCTTCACAGATCTCTGTGTATGTATGTGCAACGCAGGGCCTTATTGCAGCTGATGACAGGAATTGATTAACAAGACATGGGAATGTAAGGATTTGATTAACAGGTAATTAGGACATGACACAAGACACGAGATATTTGAAGGCTGTAAGCCACATAGGTTGAGAGGAATAACTCTGGTGTGCGTGGACCTATCTACAGACCACAAAGAGAAATTATATCATCATTTAGTCTCCTCTTTTGGGGGTGGGAGGGAAGTCATCTCAGGATTGTTGGACAGTTTCCCAAAGGATATGGTGGAATTTCCCATCCATTATTGCATTTGAAGTTCAGACATGACAAAGCACTAGGGAATGTACATTTGGGGAATGTCTGTGAAAATGATGGCAGAATCTGATTCACCGCTTTTATCTTTCAATCCCTACCTTAAAAGACATGAGAAAGAGACTAACGTCAGTGGCTCCTCTCCCTTTTCTTCTGCCTTTGGGACAGTTTCTCTAGTGTTCCAGCCTGTCTTCTCTATTCCCTATCCTAAGCTTACCAGAAATGGCTTATAAATGGCTGTTTTGGCCTGCTTCACATACACCGATACCCCTGCAGTCACACCAGAGCTTGTAATTTAGCTCTGAAGGATCTGCTGCAATGTGCAGCCACAGTCAGACTTCCCCCTGAATAAAGCTTCAGCGTTCTCCTCCTTCATCCTATCTTACAGATGTCAAAGTTTCCAGACACGAATGCGTATTCCTGCATCTTTTGGTCAGAGAAACCATTCCACATTTCTTCAGGTGAAAGCCCGCTAGCTGTTTAGTGGCAAAAAAAAAACCCAAGGCCTGGCTCTGAACTGCTCACAAAGCTCATTAAAAAAAAAAAAAAAAAAATCCTTTTCTTGCTCAAAACAGACAACCAAACACCTTTTTTTTGTGTGTCTGGCATTTCTAATTTCCCTACAATTTAAAAATAGCAATTTTTTCCAGGATTTCAGCTGCTGTTGTGGGGGAGGGGGGTGTGTGACAATTTCAACCTGGGAGACTTGCAGAGAACAGAAAGTCTCTGCATGAAAAGAGAAATCTTTGAGATCAAGGGCGATTTCCTTGTGCTGGAGTGGCTCTGTAGTCACAAGTAACTTTTTCTGATCCCACACAGAAAGTAAAAGCAATAAGGGCATGATTACATCTGCACTAATTGTCCCAGTTAACTCCCATGGCCAGGGCATGCCTGACCTGAAAGCTGGTTTATCACCTGTTTTTCCTTGCGTCAGGTGAAAGAGAACACCTGCTCATAAGCAAGGAGCCCGTGCTCTGGAGTTAGAACTGAAGCACTACTACACCTTCATCATGGGGATTGTCATCATCTTCTAGCTTTTTAAAAAATGGGGGAAAAAATGAGTTAACTCATCAGTTAACTTTGTTCCCACGTATTTTTTCTCATGTGATCTTTGATTTTTTGTTTATATTGAAAAGATGATCATCCTTACAAACCAAGGGCAAAACTGGGATTATTCAGCAAATTTGGGTCCCCCTTCCCCCCAGGTAGGTAGTCATCGTAAACAGTTCTAATTTCCACAAACGCTATGTTTCAGAGAGATGTGTCCATTCAGAGAGTTCCCACGGGGCTTCTGCCGGGCCTTACTGCTGTCAGTTTACAGGAAGCTACTTTGGGGCTGCCAAACGGTCTCCTGAAACTGCTGCACATGGGAAGGCACAGAACTATGGGGAAGAAGCACCGCACGGAAACAAGAGAGCTTGGCGGAGCACAGAAGTAGCAGGGTCATCCACTTGTGAGCAGCCACCTTGTCCAAGGCAGCATCGACTTCCCTTAGGTTGTCCCCAACAGGTACGCCTACCCCTCCTTTAACCACGGTTCCACGACCACATCAGATCACTGCTGTGCTGCACCGCTCTCAGCTCTGCCAGCTATCCAACTTGAGTGTCCCCTGCTACATGACTAGAGAAGTACTACTTCTCACAGCTGGCACAGGCAGTGTTCAAAAACGGGCTCCCCAGGAGCAGACAGTTTAGGGAGACAGCTGGTCTTGGACACAAGCTGAAGGCTAAGGAAGGCTTCATACTACTAAAGACAGGATGGCCCATAAAGGTCTGAACAGCAAGATCACAGAATCACAGAATAGTACGGCTTGGAAGGGACCTCTGTGGGTCACCCAGTCCAACCCTCCTGCTGAAGCAGGGTCACCTACAGCAGGCTGCACAGGACCTTGTCCAGGCGGGTCTTGAACATCTCCAGAGAAGGAGACTCCACAGCCTCCCTGGGCAGCCTGTGCCAGGGCTCCGTCACCCTCAGAGGGAAGAAGTTCTTCCTCAAACTCCAGCCCGCACTCTGTGAGGGAAAGAACCCTTGCTCGCTGTGCTGCTACAGATGCACACAACACTGGATTTCCTCTCACTAAGCTCAAAGACCCAGCTTCCCTGGCTCTGTTGCAAGGGATTTGGACAGGTGAAAGGACAAGTTTAAAGCTGCATTTGGACCAGTTCCACGATGTTCCTTGGAGACAGGGTAGAGGGAGGTGCAAGCAGATCAACGCTGGAAGCTGTCAAGTGAGATTTGTCTCATGATATTACTGCCAGGTGTTTTGCACACCTCAGGGAGAGCAAGGGAACAGCTCTGAGAAGTGATGCAGGAGGAGGGACAGGCAAACCCTCTGCCGAGACAGCGGGGGAGGATTTATGCATCCAGTCAGGGAAACAGTTCAGCTCCTGCTCGAAGGCTGGTGCGCTGCTGTGAAAGACGCGGACGTCTCCGCAGTAAGGACTCCGTGGAGACGGGACAGAAAATACAAAGACTGCCTGCACCTGTAACCTTCACATATGGAGGAGCTACATACAGAAGCCTAGTAGTTACTGGGAGACACTGTGGAGCACTGCTGTGATATGGTCCCACTACAGGTCAGCTTGGCCCTCTCCACCACAGAAGGGCCCAGGAGACCCCCAGGAGCCGGGTGAGCCAAAGCATGCTGTCCATTGGCATCTGCAGTCACGCCAATGACGTGACAGACAAGCATCCAGGAGCCTGTCTGGCAACGGCCAACTTCTAGCAGGCTACACAAACTCTCCCAGAAACCTCACCGCTACCGCTGCTGGGGCTCACTGGTCTTTCATGCCTCTCTGGATCAGAAGCTGAGCGTGCCATCTCCCCCTCTGCTCCAATGGTACTTCTCGAGTGAGGTGCTCTGATGGCCCCTGTTTAGATAAAGCTAGCCATACTCTTCTCCCAAGAGGGCCTGGAAATCCGAGACTTCAGCTCACGCACACGCAGCGGTGGGAAGCAGCTACCGTCGAACTCGTAGGTGATTCTGGGTGCACAAACTCACTGCGAGCTGGAGCCGTCAGAGGGTGCGGCTGGCTGCACGTCGGCACGAAAACAGAGGGGCAGTGCTTGGCCACACTGCAGCAGGGAACACAAAATTTGAGGGAAGAAGGGCGAGGGAGGAGCCCAGCTACGCAAGATGGGAGGGCAGCGGAATCACAGCATGTTGGGGGTTGGAAAGGACCTCTGTGGGTCATCCAGTCCAACCCCCTGCCGAAGCAGGGTCACCTACAGCAGGCTGCACAGGACTGCATCCAGGCGGGGCTTGAATATCTCCAGAGAAGGAGACTCCACAACCTCCCTGGGCAGCCTGTGCCAGGGCTCCATCACCCTCAGAGTGAAGTACTTCCTGTACTTCAGTTTGTGCCCATTGCCCCTTGTCCTGTCGCTGGGCACCACTGAAAAGAGTCTGGCCCCATCCTCCTGACACCCACCCTGCAGATATTTATAAGCATTTATTAGGTCCCCTCTCAGCCTTCTCTTCTTCAGGCTGAACAAGCCCAGCTCCCTCAGCCTTTCCCCGTAGGAGAGATGCTCCAGTCCCCTCACCATCCTCGTAGCCCTCCGCTGGACTCTCTCCAGTAGCTCCTCATCTTTCTTGAACTGGGGAGCCCAGAACTGGACACGGTACTCCAGATGGGGCCTCACTAGGGCAGAGTAGAGGGGAAGAAGAACCTCCCTCGACCTGCTGGCCACACTCCTCCTGATGCATCCCAGGATCCCACTGGCCTTCTTGGCAGCCAGGGCACACTGCTGGCTCATGGTCAACCTGTCGTCCACCAGGACACCCAGGTCCCTCTCCACAGAGCTGCTCTCCAGCAGGTGCGCCCCGAGCCTGTACTGGTGCATGGGGTTGTTCCTCCCCAGGTGCAGGACCCTGCACTTGCCCTTGTTGAACTTCAGGTTGAAGCACGAGTGGCCAAAGCAATTCCTGGGGATGGACGCATGCACCATCGCAGCTTTCCCAGAGTACAAAAGGCAGTGTGAATCCCATACTTCCTTCCACTGTGGGTTAATTCACCTGGATGGAGATGACAAACACTTCTGGTTTTAAATAGAAAGTAACTCACCTTCCCTCCCTCCCTCCTCCAACAAACAAGAAAGGAGAAATAACAAGTGCTGTCAAGTACAGACAAGCCCTTCAGCTAGCCAGGAAACAAGGAAGCAGAGAATTAAGTGAAGCCCTGAGATCCTCCTCCTCCTCCAAAACGTGGGAGAGACCTAGCTCGCTGCGCGCCATCCCCCCGCCCCGTGCCAGAGCCGGTGCCTGCCGGGCAGGACACCAGGGGCTCCGCTCCTTCCCACCGAGAGCTGCTGTCAGAGGAGAAAGCCGTCCACAGCCACCTTCGAGCGGCGCGGCCAAGGACACCGAGCTCCTTACTAAAACCAAGGCCTTCCCAAGCGGCCGGCCGCGCGGGCGCTCCCGTGATGGCAGGGCCAAGGCCGGGCATCGGCGCAGTGGCTCGGGCAGAGGGACCTCCAGAGGGGTGCAGGAGCGGGGTCAAAGCTCCGCAGGTCAGCAAGGGATTACGCAGGGCACCGGAGATCGGCGTGAAGGAGGGAAACGGTGTTACGCAGAGACAGCTCTGAGGTTTCGGAGGGCAGGTGGAGCCTGCTGTAGGAAAGGACGTAAAGAATAAGAAAAGCAATCTAAAAAGGTGCGTGACAAAACAACGGAGCGTCTACAGCAGCGCGAAACGGTCTACGTGCTGTCGGTATTCTCGGAACCAAGAGCCGCCTCGAGTGCTTCAGGCAGGGGAGGAAAAAACCAAACCTGTCAGCAGCACCCGATCTCCTGGGAAGCTGCTGCTGAGCTGGGAGCAGCGAAGGAGACCTCGCCGTCAGTCACACGATGCAGCCCGTCTGCCCGAGTTTTAACGCTCCCGGTAGCATCTCACTAGCTGTCACTAGTGGTAGGCACACTCAAGATACACTGAACCTATTAATTATCTAATGATTCACTAATTGAGAGAAAAAAAATATGGTTACCTTTCCTACCTTTTCTTCCATTTAAGTAGATTATAATACTTAACACTAACAAAAAAAAAAAGGCACCAAAGAAACAGCATTTTGGGCAGAA